>NC_081303.1:37244913-37547943 GCF_030435805.1 Mustela lutreola
AGGGGCACCTGGGTGGCTCAGAGGGTAAAGCCTCTGCCTTCGGCTCGGGTCATGATCCCAGGGTCCTGGGATCGAGCCCCACATGGGGCTCTCTGCTCAGCAGGGAGCCTGCTTCCTCCTCTCTTTCTCTCTGCCTGCCTCTCTGCCTACTTGTGATCTCTATCTGTCAAGTAAATAAATAAATAAATAAAAATGAGACAGCTGAAAAGAGAGGGAGGCCACTAAAGCTCAGCTCCCGGGGGAGCACATATGTGGGGCAGGGGGTTCGGGACTTAGTTCCCCTATAACTGGAATGTTTCACTGTGAGTTCTGGGATGGGGGAGAGATGTGGATTGGCTGTAAGGGACCCAGCCCACACGTTGAACCCTCTCCCTCTTTTTCTTCTCCCAGGTCTACCCCTGGGAAACGGGGCTGCTGGAATTTGCGAGCAGCGAGGAGGGGCTGGGGAAAGGGACCCCTCACCCGGTGCTTTGTTTACCACTTGATGGATGTGAGCAGTTATGGGTAGCCATGAGAACGATCATGCGTGTAAGGTGATAGATAGTCTGAAGGTGGTCCTGGTCTGACCCACACATCGGGGTCAGGGGGCGGTGGAAGGTGTTCTGGGCCAGCACAAGGAGTACAAGGGAGAAACCACCAAGCCACCTAGAGATGTGCCTGGGCTGCTGGCACGAGTGCGGCACGGGCAAAGACAGGGAGGGAGGAAACAGCTGGGACAGGGACCGGTTGCACCATTGCCGTCTCATGTCTGCGGATGGAAGGCAGCAGCCCCTGTGGTGGGAAGGGGACACCTTGGAAACTTGGATGTCAGAGGTGGAAGGAGGGTCCCCTAGTCTCCTGACTCCTGTGAGGGGGGCATCCGGCTGATTTCCCAGACTGCTGTCGTCACCTTCAGTTTAAAAATCTCAATCCAAGGACTCAGAGAAACCACCAAAAGCCCCAGCCTCTAGGCCTGATGAAAGTTTACTGAAAACACCAGGACAAGGTTCACCTTCTAAACTAACAGGATTCCTGGTTACCTCGCTGCACGCTTGGACCCCAGCAATGGCACCACACAGAGCTGACCCCGGATCCCCATGCCCCACCTGGCCTTGTCAACAGCAGCTTCAGAAGATGAGCCCCTGACCCTGTGTTCACATCAGGCTGCTGCTGAGGCCACTGTGCCCCTGGCCCCCATTGGTCTGTCAGATGCAAGCTAACATGTCTAGCATGAGAGGTGAAGAGAAACTTCCATGGTCCTGGGTGTCCCGTGGCACGCCCCTGGATGCACCCGGGGAAACAGCACTCCTAACTGGCCCGGCTCCATAGTTGGAGCCTGGCTGCACTGTCCTCCCAGTGCTGCAGCCGAAGGACAGAATGAACTTGCATCGATCACTGTCAGGACAGGGAGGCCCCAGTGCCTGGAGTGGGACCCAGGTCAGGCGGTGGGGGGTGGGGGGATATGGGTGGGGGAGGGGGACATTGCCCTAGGGCAGCTGCTCTGTCCGGTTCCAGCAGCCGTCACACCTCTGCACAGGTCACGCAGACCTGGACACAACTGTTGGAGGGGTCTTGAGGACAGCCTGTGGCCTTCTGGAACAGAGACTCCTGGGCCGGGGTTGCATGGCCCATTCCGCTCATGTCCCTGTCCTCTGGGGAGGCTGTGACGACAGTTTCTCCAAGTCGCTGGGGCTCTGATCAGGTACAAGACCTGCCGTGTCGTGCTTCCTTGCCCACTTTCCCTGGGGGCGGCTGGACACAGGATGTGCAGCCCCAGCACGTCCCGCTGTCTGTGATATCTGGCTCCCCGTATGTCGGTGTTGTTCCCGGGATAAAGGCGCTGGCCAGTGGCTTCCACGGCCGCTCGTGCTTTCACGATGTGATTGAACAACAGCCTCTTCCCTGGTTGCGTGTGTGCGCCCTGTCTCCACTGACGGGCAGCCCTCAATGCCGGACCTCTCTGAAGGGCTTGTGCCGCTGCTGCCTATCCTCCCCCCACCCCGGGAAAAGCAGATTCGGGCTCCTTTTGTAGTGTTTCTTTCTAAAATTAAAAGCACCAATTATATGTGTATGTGTGTGTGTGTGTGTTTGTGTGTGTATATGTATAAATATATATATACATATATATATTTACTTATATATATATATATATTTTAAAATTTGGTCTCAAAGTCTTACCTCTTTGCTTGCATGTCCTTCTCTCGTGACCTCAAAATGTGAGCAAATGTATCCATGAAACGCAAGTAGCTACTGGGAGTGACATAGTAATGCCTTTTGGTTTTCTCGAAGTATTTTGTGTTCAAGTCTTCTATACTTCTGTGGATTTGGACACACGTTGGGGCAAGTTTTTCTCTCAAGTTCTGCAAGATATTAAAATCAAGAGAAAACAACACAATGCACATAAAGAAAGAGAAAATAAATAACTAAGAATAGTTTCTTGTTCTGAGGTGTGGGAAGGAAGAAAAAGGCCCTGGTTGAATGGGACCGAGAGTAGAGATGCTTCGGTGGGTTGGATGGTGGTGGGGGATGAAGCAATGATAGGGCCCGTGGTTAAGGACGTGCCAGACTCGCCCTCCTGGGCCTTACCCTCATTTCTGCTATAGCCATCCGAGGATTTAGGGAGCCATCACCAATGGCCTGGGTTCATGGTTTGTTTTCTTTTTTAAATCTCCCATCTTTCTTTCCTAAAGCAGGTTATCAATTACAAGAGACTCCACTTGTCTTCCTTGAGTAAAGGAAAGCTGTGAAAATGTCAGGGCTCAAAGGATATACTGATATGTGGATGGGAAAAGTAGAGGAGAAAGTGTCCCCCGCTTAGTTTTGGAGAAAATTCGGAGACACAACCTAGCCCTGGTGCCCACCTCTAGCCCACCAGGGTTGGCCAGCCACCCAGTCCCCTTGAGCCCTGCTGCGTTTTCTTCCTGACTCTGCCCTTGGCCTTCGCTTTCCTTGAACATTTTGCCAAGTAGTTGCGTGAGCCCTTTCCCAGGTGCCGCGCTGCACTTTGGGCAGCACTAGGAAAGATTCGTACTTCATGTGGCTCATGAATTCTCAGCTCCTCATGTAGGTGGTTGGTTATAGGCCAGTCAGAGAGCTTGACAGGGAGTACCCCGAAGGCTGTAGTGTCCCCACTGGGGACTGTTTCCCTTCGGGGAAACCCGCTGCTCACCATGGAGCAGGGGAGCACAGAGACCCGGGCAGTGAGGAATCTGGGCATCTCTGACACAGGGCGGGTCAGTGGGCAAAAGGGACTGGGAACTGATAAAGAGTCAAGGCCAACACTTGACCTATTTCAGAGTTTTGCCCAGAGCTGCCTGTTTTTGTCTCCCCAGGATTCACTGCTCTTCAGAGACATAATTCTGCCAGATGCGTTAACAACCTGAAATCTTCTGTTGGATCTGATTTTTAAGAGGTTGCATTTACCTGTCTGTTCTTTAAATACACCTTTTCTCTTAAGAAAGAATTGGCTACGACGAGGAGAGCCTCTTTTGGCCACTTCTCATACCAGTCGATAGTGCAGGTGGTGATCATGGAGGGGTAGGCTCTACAATGCTGGCGGAAGGTCGGTCCTGCTGGACTCATGGTCATAAAAATATGAAGGTTTTTATGGATCCTCTGAAAATTAATAGAGATGCAAGCTGTTGAAATGGAATCCCCTGCTTTGGAAAAAATAGTACATTAAAAATTGCATTTGGAACTTGTTTCCATTCTTCAGTAGAGGCCACTCAGGTGCCCACTGAGCGCCTTCCACAGGGACGAGCCAGCCCCGTGGAATTCTCACGAGGATAGTGGCCAGGTGGTGCTCCACATGACCCAGAACATCCCCTCAATGAACCAGGTCACACGAGAGAGTTTGGTGCTCGGCCCTGCCCAGGAGGGGACCTTCCACCAGAGGGGAGCGGGTCTATTTCAGCCTTTGCTCTGGGTTGGTGTGCCACTAAGATGTCCAGAAACTGAACATAGGAAGTGGTCAGAGTGAAAGCTGAAGGCCAGGAGAGAGACGGACAGACACTGTGGGCGAGCGCTACACGGTACTGGAGCCGCTACAGTCTTGCAGGGCTTCCTCAAAGTGCTGGTCTCCATGAAATCTCCCCGCAACCTTAGTCTCATGAGGTTGGGCTGTGCGGCTGCTGTTCCTGGCTCCTTGGAAGGACTGGCGTGGGCACAGGGTCTGTCCTCATGTCTGTATGTCACTTTCAATGAAACCACATTACTGAAAGCAGCTTCAGGGATTCAATGTTCCTTTCTACTCAAACAGTTCAATTTGTAAAAAGTGAAAGATGTCTGAGTATCAAGCAACCTATTTTGCCAAAGAAGTGTAGTAAAGCTGAAAGCAGAGGAAAGTGTAAGATTCTTTTTCCTCCTTTTTGTCTTTAAAAAATGTATGAAAGCAAATCAAACTGTTCAATGCAGAATTCATACAACAGAGAAACGTTTAAATTAAAAATGAAGTTACCTCTCTTTGCTCTACCCATCCCCAAACTCCTTCTCAAAGATATTCAATGTTAATGGCTTCAAGTATGCCCGCACTATGATTACTGTAAGAGACTTCAAGTCATTTTTGGAAATACAGTATAAAATAGACATACAAATAATTAAAATTGATTTCTAACTGGGATTCTTGGTTTATTTTTTATTTCTGGAGTGCACTGTTCTCTGATGAGAACTTCTTTGCTCTTCCTTGCCAATCGCAATCTACACAAACCAATTTAGTAATAAGGCACCAGAGGGCCACAAGTTATCAGGATTTAAAAAGTAGGACCCGATCTACGCATCCATTCATGTGACGTCATTGTTCTCCCTCAATTCTGGACCCCATCTATGGGATGTTTTACATCTTCTAGTGCCGGATCACTAAGCGTCCACTGAGGATGGAGGGTGGGTCAGGTCAATCTTCAGGTGACTCCGTTAGCAACAGGAACTGGCCTGTGGGGCGCCTGGGTGGCTCAGTGGGTTAAGCCTCTACCTTTGGCTCAGGCCATGATCTCAGGGTCCTGGGATCCAGCCCCACATCGGGCTCTCTGCTCAGCAGGGAGCCTGCTTCCCCTCTCTCTCTGCCTGCCTCTGTCTACTTGTGATCTCTCTCTGTCAAATAAATAAATAAAATCCTTTTTAAAAACCTCATTTAAAGAATTTAAACAAAACAAAACAAAACAAAAAACTATCCAGCTTGAAATTCAGGTAGAGAATTATAAACATAGTCTATTCATAATTTAACATGGTAACATGATAACGCCAACCCACAAAAGAGTACCTTCTGGAAGAACGCAAGGAGAGACTGCCTGTTATCCATGTAACCGGACTGTTCAACAGATCTCATCTTCAGGGCGATGGAGTCCAGCTCCTCGTTTTCAAACAGGTAAAGTATTTTCCTCAGATTGAGAATGCTATTCAAGTCTTCCAAAAACGACTCCTTAGATGAAACAGATATCCAATCAGGAGTGAGTAAATTATTTACATTTTCCACCCTAAATACACCAGAGACCCAGGACAAAGAAAAGGAGTTTTAATTAAAACATATAAGCATTTTGATTTTGAAAGTAAATCCGTGATTTAAAAAAAAAATCTTTGTCTCATCCCCTCCTCAGGATGTTCCTGAGACCCTCACAGGTTTCTGGTGTCTCGGGCTGGGAAGGAAAGCGAGCTGTTTGTCAACCTCCAGAAGGGGCTGACAGAGCTGCTGTGGGGTCAGCTGGTCTCCTGGCTCGCCCATGACTGATGGACAACAGATGGGGCTTCTCCAACACCCTGGTCATTCCCTCCTGGTCAGGAGGTCTGCTTACCTACCCTGGGTGCTACTGCCTCGGCATCTGTTTCATTCTCTCAGAAGTCTGAGGGGACCCTTCCCTGGCAGCAGCCTCCTGTGTGAGCTGCCCACAGAGTGACGAGTGGGTGCCAGCTGCTGAGAGGACTTTCCCAACAGTCTGTGCGCAGCAGCCATTCCTGCCTCCCAGGGTCTGCAGGCCCTATGCACCCTTTAGAGAGACCCCCGTGGGCCGAACCAAACCCCACTCTTTAGGTGTGAGTGGGCCCAACTGGCCCTCACTGGGAGCCCAAGCCATGCCAACCGCAGGTCCTGGATCCTGGTCTCCCTTCCTGACCCCACCCTGACCACCCCATGAGGCCCCTCAAGGTATGCTTTCTCTTTCTCCCAGGACCTGTAAGAAACTTCTCCATTTCCATCTTGCTCTTGATCCTCTGTTGAACTATGGATCACTACCCAATACCCTGTGTCCCACTTAACAAATGCTAATCTAACTAGTCCTAACACCATTTTTTTGGGATTCATGTGGAAAGCAATGATGTGGTCAGGAGGAAGCTGGAAAGTGTGGAGAAGGGATCCAGTGACCTTGAAGTCCTGAATGACACGGGAGTCAATGAGCTTGTCCAGCCCAGCTCCAGCTGATAGCGTGTCTCTGAAAAATGATTTCTTAAATTAGAACGGCAGGCCTCCAGCATGGGAGAAGTGACATCTTCCGAAATCCAGAAAAGCAGCTGGAAGAAACTTCAAGCTGATGAACAGAGCAGGGTATTTAAATTTGGGGAGGGGGGGCATATAATTAAAGTAGAAAATTGGACACTCTGGAGAACAGCAGATAACAACACAGCTCGTGGACTCACTCGCAAAACTCGATACGCAAGGAAACCATAAGCCTGGGGAGAGAGGCCCAGTATGAGGAGAGAACACAAGATGCGGTTTGGAACAACACTTGTAACTATCGCAGAATAACAGTGCTGCCGTGAGACGCTAGCCCCGAAGAAGTGAGTCAATCTGAGATGGCATGGCCAGTGACTGGGGAAGGGCATAGTTTATGCCACCTACCGGGTTAAACAGTCATGGGGTGATTAGCGTTTTTTGCTTATATGTCAACAAAGCGTATCCAGCAAGAAGAGTCCTAAATTTGACAGTGACATTGGAGAGGACTGAGGGAGCAGGAGCCTCAGGTCTGTGGTGGCAGGCTGTGAGCCCAAGAGGAGATGCTGGAATCAGAGGACCGTGTTTTTTTTCCCAAAACACAGACTATAGGACTAGTAGTTCAGTAGCATGGACAAATGACTTCTCACTTGCCAATTAAAATGAAAATTATAAAGACAGAAGATGCTTTTGCAAATCTCTCTGCAGCAGGAGGACAAGTATATAAACACTATGGGCTGTGAGTGGGTAAGGACAGGACAGTGGGAAAAGCAGGGTAGGCTGGCAGGACCATACTTTCTTTTCAAATATTAAATGGGGGTGGGGGACACTACTTACATGGAAAACGCTAACAAATGCTGAAGACAAAAAGTACTGACCTGCTTTGAGTTTAAGCTAGTAACTATCAAGGTAGTGGGGTTCCCTTCCAGTCCAGCTTGAATGAAGCCCCTTTTAAAGTCTTCTTTGAATTCCATGTAGGCATAATTGCGGGATGTGGGCACTCGGTAGAGTTTGCATTCTGTCAAGTAACAGGCCAGGGTGGCGCAGGTCTCCTTCCCACAGCCATCTATTCCGATCTGTGCGAAAAGAACAACCTAATACACAATTCCTATGTATGTCCTAGACACCTTACAATGGATAGTTTCCTATCAGCAAAAATACCTAGAATCTTTTTGGGAAATACGTGAAATATAATCGAAGTATTTATCAAAGTTCTATAGGGCTTGCAGATACATTTTCTCTGTGTAGTCTCTTGAAATATATGAGACAACCTGACTGGAACAAGAACACAATCTGAAAAAATAGCATTGACATGTTTATGAATCGTTACGTTACTGACAATATTTGACTTTTCATTTAGAAGACTTTAGATAGGTCTTTCCCCCTTTATTCTGAGCAACCGACCCTTAGGTGCTCTCCGGTAATAATGAGAAAGTATTGCCTTTTTTAGCAGCTGTGCTGAGGTATAACTTACAGACTACACCTCTTTTTATGTGTATGATTCAATGATTTTTAGTAAATCTACAGGTTTTCAACCAGTAAATCCATCTTAGAATAGTTGGACACTCCAGGCCTCTTAGTAGTCATTCCTCGATCCCAAGCCCAGGCAACCATGAGCACATCTTCCGTCTCTGTAGCTTTCCTAGCCACTGAATCATACACACAAAGTCTTCAGCATCTGCCTCCTCACTTAGCATGATGGCCTTGTGGTTCTTGCATGTGGGAGCGTCTATCTGCCGTCTGTCCCTTTTTATTGCTCAGTAGTATCCTCCTGGATGGGACCTACTGATGGATGCTTGGGAGCATGTCCACCTCGTGGCTATTCTGACGATGTTCACGGGAACACGCATGTTCACGTTGTCCAGCGAACGTTTGCTTTCTCTTGTACAGATACAGAGAAACAGAACTGCTCCGTTAAAGGGTAAATCAGGGTCAACGTCATGAGAAATGCTCAAACTGTTATTCAAAGCAGATGTACTGCTTTACATCCGTGCTGGCCATGTGCACGGGTTCCGGCTTATCCACAGCCCTGCCAGCACCTGCATGTGCTGCTATCTCCATGGCGTTCCTAGCGCCTTTACCTAACGGTTCACGATGGCAGGTAGTCTTCTCATAGACTTGCTTGTATTTGTGCCTCTTTTGCTAAATCTTTTGTCCCCTTAAAGAAATAAACTTTTTGATTTTAGGAGAGTTTCTGATTCACAGTAAAATCGCCAAGATAGAAAAGAGAATTTTCATACACCCTACATTGCATTTCCCCTACGGACACTTAACTAGTAGGATATACTTATTACCATTAAATGAAACAGTATCAGTACATTATTATTAACTGGAATCCATACTTTATTCAGAATTCCTTAGTTTTTACCTAACATTCTCTTTCTGTCCCAGGATCCCATCAAGGACATAATATTTTTACTAGTTCTATCTCCTGAGGCTCCTCTTGACTGTGACAGTTTCGGACTCTCTTTTTTTTTGTTTTCTTTTGATGACACTGATTGGTTTGAAGCGAGCTGGTCAGGCATTTTGCAGAATGGCTCTTGGTTGAGATTTTCTCTATGTTTTCCTTCTGATTAGACTGGGGTAATGTGTTTCTGGGAGGGAAGACCATGGGGGTAAAGTGCCATTTATCAACATGATTTATCACCATTGATTGTGGACCTTGGTCACCTAGATGAAGTAGTGAACGCCAGGCTTCTCCATTGTGAAGTTCCTGTTTTTCCCCTTTTCACACTGCATCCTTTGGGAGAAAAATCACTAAAGCTCACAGTGAAGGAGTGTGGAGTTATGTTCCAATTTCGTATGCTAACCTTCACATACACACATTCCTATAAATATGTCTGTTATAACCATATACATGAAACTAAACACGAGTTCAACTGCTGTCTTCAGCTCTCATCCATCACCTCATGGATCACTCTAGCTTCTTCCCCTTGCTTCTGTAAGCTCCCACTGCAACCGTGAGAATACTGGCTCCCACCACCTGCCACCCTCTACTTGGATACTCAGTTGGGATAGATATGCACAGTACTATCGAATGGTGACCTCACTCCCACAGGAAACTACTTGATTAGTTACAGTGCAGTGCTGACTTACAGTCTCTCTTGACATTAGTCTTACAGAGTCCACTCATTTCCACACTTTGTTAGGTCAGTTCTTTCCCTCCCACCCTCTTCAGGGAGATTCCCGCACACACTGTAACATAGTTCGCTTGTTTCGTCACTTTCTGCATTCCATCCTGGGACTCCCTAGACCTCTTAAATGGTTTTTTGAAACTACCATACACTAAGGGTTGCTCTTTGTGCTGTGAAGTTCATGGGCTTTGACAAATGTATGGTGTCATGTACTCATCATTACAGCATTGCACAGAACAGTGTCACCACTCGAATATCTTGTGTTTCACTTTCCTTCCTCTCTCCAAACCCTTGGCAACAGCCAATCTTTTCCCCATCACCATAGTTTTGTCTTTCCCAGAATGTCATATAATTGGAATCATATGGTGTGCAGTATTTCCAGACTGACTTCTTTCAGTTAGCAATATGCCTTTAAGATTTGTCCATGTCTTTTTGTGGCTTGATATCTCATTTCTTTTTATCTTTGAAAAATATTCCATTGTACCCCAGTTTATCACTTACTGAAGGACATATTGGTTGTGGCCAGTTTTTGAATAAAGTCACTATAATTATGCATGGGAAGGTTTTTTTTTTTTTGAGGACCTAAGTTTTCTAATATGTTGGGTAGATACACAGGAGCATATTGCTAGACTATATGGTAAGGCTATCTTTAGCTTTGTAAAAAACCACCAAGCTATCTTTCTAAGTGACTGTGTCATTCTGCATTCCCATCAGCAGTAAATGAAGAGTTCCTGTTGCTATCTTTACTAGCAATTCCTACTATCCCCCCTCTTTTAAAAAAAATTTGGTCTTTTAAAAAAAATTTTTTTTTTTTTTTTAGGATTTTATTTATTTACTTGTCAGAGAGAGAGAGAGAGAGAGAGACAGCGCGAGCGAGCACAGGCAGACAGAGCGGCAGGCAGAGGCAGAGGGAGAAGCAGGCTTCCTGCCAAGCTAGGAGCCCGATGTGGGACTCGATCCCAGGACACTGGGATCATGACCTGAGCCGAAGGCAGCTGCTTAACCAACTGAGCCACCCAGGTGTCCCCCAAATTTGGTCATTTTAATAGGTGTGAAATGGTATCAGATTGTTTTCCCTAATAACAAATGATATTGAGAATCTTTTTAGATGCGTCTATTTTTAATTGGGTAGTTTGTCCTTAGGGTTTTCTATAAACAGGATTATGTGGAATGTGAATAAAGACAGTTTTACTTCCTGTAAGGTAAGTATCTGGATGTCTTTTTTCTTTTTTCTTATCTAATTGCACTGGCTACAAATTCCAGTGTAGGGTTGAATAGAAATTGAGAGAGAAAAACATCTTTGTTTTGTTCCCAGTCTTAGGGAAAAAACATTTAGTCTTTCATCTTTAAGCATGTAAGTTTTCCACAGATGCCTTTTATTAGGCTGGTGAAGTTCCCTTCTATTCGTTTTTGCTAAAGAGTTTTAAAAAAAATTATTAATGGTATTAGATTTTATCAAACACATTTTCTGCACAAATGATCATGTGGTTTTGCCTTGTATTCTATTAATACGGTGCCTTATATTGCTGTGTTTTGGATGTTTAGTCAAACATCATTCCCAAGATAAATCTCACTTGGTCATGGCACCTGATGCTTATATGTTATTGCATTCAGTTTGTTAATATTTTGTGCAGGAATTTTACAACTATATCCATAAGAGATATTGGTCTGTAGTTTTCCCTTGCCAAGATGTGTCTTATCTGGTTTTGGTATCAGGTGATACTGTCCTTATGGGTGAGTTGGGAACTGTTCCCTCCTCTATTTTCTGGAAAAGTCTGTAAAGAATTGATTTCATTCTGCCTAAATGTTTGGTAGAATTCTCCAGAGAAGCGTTCAGCCCTGGGCTTTTCTTCATGGGAAGTTTTCAAATTCCCAATTCAATCTCCTTGTTTAGGTCCTTTCAGATTTCCTCTTTCTTTGGCTCAGTCAACTGTGTCTTCCAAACAAGTGTCCATTTCATCGAGGCTATCCAATGTGCCAGCACACAGTTGTTCATACTCTTCTCTTATAATCCTTTGTTTCTGTAATGTTGGTAGTTATGACTTCTTTTTAATTCCTGGTTTTAATAATTTTAATAATGGACTCTTTTCCCTCTTTTTCTCTTGGTTTGTCGATTTTGTTCATCTTTTCAGAGAACAAACCTTTGGTTTCATTGATATTCTCTATTCTTTTTCTGTTCTCTACTTCTCTCATCTTTATCAGTTCCTTCTTTCTGCTTGATTTGGGGGTTAGTTTTCTTTCCTTCTTTAGTTTCCTAATATGGGAGGTTAGGTTATATGAGGTTTTCCTTTTTTTAAATTTAGGCCTTTATATCTTATACACATTTCCCTCTAAGTACTGCTTTGTGTATGCTGTGTTTTAATTTATCTCAAAATATTTCCCAATAGGTTTTGAGATTTCTTCTTTCATTCACTGGTTATTTATCAGTATATCGTAAAAATTACACATTTTGGGGAATATTTCAAATTGCTTTCTGTTATTGATTTCTACTTTAATTCTGTTGTGTTCTGAGGATGTACTCTGAATGACTTCAATCCTTCTAATGTGCTCAGTTTTGTTCTACAGCCCAGCACGTGGTCTAGGCTGAAGAATGTTCCATGTGTGCTTGAGAAGAATGTGTATTTTGCAGTTGGAGGGAAGGAGTCTGGTATCTATGTCAATGAGGTCAAATTGTTTTACAGTATTGTTACTTATTTATATCCCTGTTGGTTTTTTGTCTAGTTGCTCTAGCAAAGGTTGAGAGTGGGGATAGTGAAGGTTCCAGTCATTACTGGTGAACTACTTATTTTTTTCTCTTCAATTCTGTCTGTTTGGCTTCACATATTATGGGGCTTAGCTGTTAGGTGTGCGTGTTTATTATTGTTATATCTTTCTGAATGCTTTTATCATTAGAACATCTTTCTTTTTTCTCCAACACTTATTTTTTCCCCTGAAAAGTTTATTTTGTTTGCTATTAGTATAACCACTCCAACTCTCCTATGGGGTTTATTGGCATGAATTATCTTTCTCCATTTTTTTTTTCTTTTTTAAAGATTTTATTTATTTATTTGTCAGAGAGAGAAAGAGAGAGCAAAAGCAGGGGGAGCAGCAGAGGGAGAGGGAGCAAGAGACTCCCCACTGAGTAGAGGACCTGGTGCAGGACTCCATCCTAGAACCCTGGGACCATGACCTGAGCTGAAGGCAGATGCTTAACAGACTGAGCCATCCAGGCACCCCAACCATCTTTCCATTTTCAACTACTTTGTGTTTTTGAATCTAAAATACAATTCCTGTTGACAGCATATGATTAGATTTTTAAAAAAATCCTGTCCTACAATCTCTGCTTTTTTTTTTTTTTTAAAGATTTTATTTATTTATTTGACAGACAGAGATCACTAGGCAGAGAGGCAGGCAGAGAGAGAGGAGGAAGCAGGCTCCCTGCTGAGCAGAGGGCCTGATGTGGGGCTTGATCCCAGGACCCTGGGATCATGACCTGAGCCAAAGGCAGAGGTTAACCCACTAAGCCACCCAGGCGCCCCTAATCTCTGCTTTTTTATTGCAACCTTTAGTACATATATATTTACTGTTATGAATGCTATGATTTGATGTACATCTACCATATTGCTGTTTTTTAATGTCTTGTGTCTTTCACCCTTTTGTTTCTCCTCTTTCTCATGGTGTTAACTCAGTATTTTTTCTAGAGTTCTATTTTAACTCTTTTGTTATTTTGTGTTATATATATTTTTTAGGGGTTTTTTTTTTTGATGGTTTCTCTAGGAATTACACTGTATATTTTAATTTTTTTATCTACTCCAGATTAATATTAACTTAATTCTGGTAAAATAGAGAAAGTCTGCTCCAGCATTTGCTCCTTCCTCTTTTGTGTTATTATTATATATACTAAATCTTTATGTTATTAGCCCCAAAATAGTTTTGTAATTAGTGTTCTATGCACCTATCTTGGAAAGTAGTTAAAAGAAAAATATATTTATATTGTCTGCGGTAGGTTCTATAATATCTTTGCCACATTCACCCCCAAATGTGTCACCTCATGATCCCTAGAGCCTGTGCTCTTATATGGCAAAAGAGACTTTTTCAATGTGATGACATTAAGGACCTTGAAATGGGGAGACAATTTTGGATAACCTGGCGGAGCTCAGTCTAAACACACGAGTCCTGGGTGCCTGGGTGGCTCAACGGGTTAAAACCTCTGCCTTCGGCTCAGATCATGATCCTGGGGTTCTGGGATCAAGTCCCGCATTGGGTTCTCTGCTCAGCAAAGAGCCTGCTTCCCCCTCTCTCTCTGCCTACCTCTCTGTCTACTTGTGATCTCTGTCTATCAAATAAATAAATAAAATTAGGGGCGCCTGGGTGGCTCAGTTGGTTAAGCAACTGCCTTTGGCTCAGGTCATGATCCTGGAATCCTGGGATCGAGTCCCGCATCAGGCTCCCAACTCCATGAGGAGTCTGCTTCTCCCTCTAACCTTCTCCCCTGTCATTCTCTCTCTCATTCTCTATCAAATAAATAAATAAAATCTTTAAAATAAATAAATAAAATTAAAAAAAAAACCCAAACCAAAAAACACACGAGTCCTAAACAGTAGGGAATCTTTCCTGGCTGTGGTTAGAGAGACAAAGGGAGATGTGTGACAGCTGATGAAGGGTTAGAAATATGGCACGTTGCCGGCTTTGGAAATGGAAAAGGCAGGTCATGCATGAGTCAAGGCAGGAGGGCAGCCTCTAGAAGCTTGTTTTCTTGTTCTGGAAGTTCAGTTATACAATCCAGCTGAACTAAGTATTACTTTTAACAAGTCATGTATGATTTGCTTTTTACTTCTTTATCTATTCAACTAATCTCATTTGAATTGACCAATCTAGATGATGATTGTTTTTTAAAATGTGTTTTAAACGTTCTTCATCAAGTCATTATGTTCCCTCTAGATGCTAATCCCTGCTGAAGCCTTGCAGGCTAGGTCAGCTTCCGGTTATCTTACCATGTTACACAAGTGAATCCCAGGGCAAAGATCTGTTGATCTGCTGATGATGTTTAATTGGGCAAAATAGTGCCAGGATCATGGAGGAAACAGGGACTTGCCATACTTTACCTTGTGTTTTTAACAGGGTCTCTGACAGGATGAAAGGGTCATGAGAAATCACTGTTAAAGAGGTAAATATCTAATTGAGCATTAGGTTTTTGAAATTATTCTGAATGCATTCTCAGGATTTCAGAATTGAGAACTCTTTGTAAACTCACTTGTTATTAGAAAAGAGTCACTTTGTGGTAAAATAAGCAAACTGAGAGTATGTGCCATTTGGGAGTTAAAAATAATCCATTATTAACTGAAATAGAGAAAACCATAGATCTTATGGAGTTCTAAATGTGGAGACAGATAATAAATAAATGAAAAGTTAAATACATAAGATCAGATAATGCTAAGATCTAGGGAGAAAACGCAGAAAATAGGGACAGAGTGACAGGGACTGAGGGGAGGGTAGAAGGTATATTTTAGACAGGGGAAGCAGGAGTCCTGGGGGTGGTGGCAGTGGTTTGGGCTGGGTGGTGGCAATTGAGATGCACACGAGCGCAGACTATATTTTGGAAGCTGTATTGCGGGACGTAGTGTGGGGCATGACCGAAAAGCATCCAGAACAAGGGGTTCCTGGGTTTCCAGCTAGAGCGGTAGATCTATGTTGGTGGCATCTGTGAGGTGGGCAAGGTTAGTAAAGAAATAGTTTTGGTGGAGGAAATATTTGCTTTTGTATTTTTGCCTTAGTTCTATTTTTAGTTTTTAATTCCCTTTAATCAGTCTTAATACATGTCTGTTTAAATAAAGTTCTAGTAGTTCTGAATGCAAGACAAGTCATTTTGGGAAAAAATGATGAGGATTAAATAACTAGTTATAAATAACAGAGTTATAAAATACATAAATAATAGGCATAAGCAACAGCTTCAATGTTCATAAATACTGTGATTCCTATAATTGGCTGCATGTGTTGGATTTTATTTAGCCTTCTGAAAGCTTTTCTCTGTTCAAGTTATTTGGGGATCTTCCAAAAATTTAACGCCTACTTGTTTTCATGAGCAGTAGAACTTTGTGCAAAGACTCAAGTTTCTAAATCAATATTCCAGGAAATGTACCATCTTCAAAGTCAAGATTTGCCTGCACAGAGACTACATTGGTTTGAGGATACGCTAGAGATGCTGCCTGCTAATTACTTCTGTTCACATCAAATGATTTCCCAAAACAAGCATTTTTATGTGCTGAAATATTTCTTACGTAAACTCCACAGAGGAAGGTCACCCTGTGTGGGACTCAGGGGGTGCAAGCTTTCACAAAGAGAAAGTCTGCATAAACAAAACTTCTGTAAGCAAGGTAGATTTTATCAGATTCCCTCAGTTGTTATTTTGAAACTATGGAATAATTTAAAGTCCTACCAGTAGCATGTGACTCCCTGGCTGCCGAAGGACCCTCACGGCTCTGGCGATATGCTCTATGGCTTCCTTGAAGAACACCATGGAATGAAAAATCTAGCGGAGGAAATGGGACAGATCAATTGCTGACAGGCACAGAAATAGCGAAGGTTCACTGCAGTTTTAGGTACAAGGATCCGGGAGTGAGAGGGATGATTTTGGTAATCCAGCAACCTAGACTCCGTGAGAAATCAAGGTGCGTCACAAGGACTGTCCCTATGCCAGTGTTGCCGGGAGCAGGACCACAGGAGTCACAGTATCGAGGGAAGAGAAGGATGAGAACAACAGCATTGGTGCTGCGGCTCTGTTTTGGGGGGCCTCGTGCTGAGGGAAGCGCCCCAGGAGATGGGACTCTGGCGTCTACAGTTTCGTCGGGGCCTCTCGTCTGACACCTGTCTGCCCCAGGCAGTAGTGCCAGAGGTGCTGCTCCCTGCTGCTCCTTTGCACATGCACAGAGGGAGAGAATCCCAAGTAGACACCCAGCTGAGCACGGAGCCCAATGTGGGAGGTCGATCCCAGGACCCTGAAACCACGGCCTGAGCCCAAATCAAGAGTTGGATGCTTAACCGACTGAGCCACCCAGGTGCCCCCTTTCTCTCATACGCACACAGATGCCTTGGAAATATCTGCTGTGAAATAAATATAGCCATCTGTGTGCGTGTATGTAAATGACCCATGTATATATACACACACACACACACACACACACACACATACACACGTACTCCTCAGAGTCTACACTGAGCATGTCTGCTGTACCTCCAAAGATGCGGAGCTCAACTTCATTTGGAATTCATTCAGTACATTGGCGAGTTTATGGTAGTCATTGGTGTTCCGGTAGATCTTTTTCCTATGGGCCTTGTTTATATCCAAGAAATCCACAAATACAGTTGAGTCGTTCATCAGTTTCTCTTTTGTCCACTGAACCTATTTTAAGATGATCATTTAGGAGTACGTGTTAATAGCCAAATTCTTCTCGTTATCAAAACTAATGTAACAGATCTGCATCAGAGAAGCTCTTGGCACAGCAGATCAAGGTAGGCCTCCGGAGCTCTTCGCCTTTTGTGTGCTGTGGACCGGTGCTGGCAGTGAAACCAATGGACCCTTTCTTACAATGGTGTTTTGAAGTACATACAGTACAACACAAGGGTTGCAAAGGAGATCAAATGGTGTTCTATCAGAAATGTGCTGCACCAGCACTGCACCCACATGGGTCTTCCACGTGGGTCTCAGCAACCCCCTGCTCCCCCAGCCTGTGTCTAGCGCTGGAAATTCCTAGCAGGCACCCAGGAGACACAGCTGGGTGGCAGGACAAAATGATGGGTAAAAGGGTATCTGGAGTCCGCTGTCCTGGGTTGGCTGGACTCTACCACTTAACTAGCTATGTAACCTGGGGCAAGTTCTTCACCCTACTCTGCCTCAGTTTCTTCATCTGTAAAGTGAGAATAGCAAGAGGACCTCCATCACGGAGGCATTATATATATTGAGATGAGTAATGATATAGAAAGCTCTGGGAACAGTGTCTGCCACATTGCAAGTGCAAAGACTGTTAACATTATCACATTTGTATTTTTTTTTAAATGAAAATAAGCCAGCCAACCAACTGATTAAATGATATTATATAAACCCAAATTCTCAGAGCACCAATTTATATCTTTCTCTCTTTAAGGAAGATTGGGTCAGTATGTCTTTGGGTCTTGTAGCTATTCCTGCTATAAGGGTAAGCCACGTGTCCCTGACCAGCTACCTCTACCTCTGTTGCTTGGTTGGTCTGGCAAAGCCTGAAACCTGGACTGTAGGGGCTATTTACAGGAGGAATTTCGTGAACTTCACCCGGGCAGGAATGAGCTCTCTTTCATTATTTTAGCAAAGTTTATCCGTCCCTCCTCCCTCCATTCTTCCTTCCTCCTAGTTATCCTTATCGAGCACCAATGGAGAGGAAGGAAGGATGCTGGATTCTGGCAATTTAGGAAGAGACAGGGATCAGTGAGTTTGTTCTCACAGAATCCATAAGGTTAGAGAGAGAGATAAGTAACTACATTATCATGAGTTCTAGGACAGGAAAATCCACAGTCCTGCGAGAACACAAAGAAGGGACCCTCAAGCTGGAAAGTTGTCGGGGTCACGCCCCCAAGATGGCGCCGGTCGCGCCCCTGAGATGGCGCCGGAGCAGTATGGACAGCCTAAAAAATATCCACCCTGGCCACACGTGACCTCGTGCTCGTCACATGAGCACCGTATGCCACCACTGCCTACGAGCCCCAGATACCTCCTGTTCACGTGAACACCTCTGTGATTGGCTGTATACTCCCTGTTCACGTGAACACCTCTGTGATTGGCTGTATACTCCCTGTTCACGTGAACACACCTGTGATTGGCTGTTAGGCCCTATATAAGGCAAGGGAACTTCCCCGCAAGGGGAGGAGAAAGATGGACCAGGGAATAAATAAGAGCTTGTGCATCGACCTGTGTGTGAGTTGCGTCATCTCTGCGGGCAGGGAGAGCGCAACAGAAAGTGTGTGGTGTCGGCCAGCAACACCCACTGAAGGAGGAAAGACAAGCTGAATCTGGAAGGACGGCCACAGGGCTCCCAGAGGTGTGGAGCAGAGGTGGGGGAGATGCCCCGCACTCCGGCTAGGACATGGGGCTGAGGTGCCGCCCTTTCTGGCGTGGTGAAGGCTGGGAGAGTACCGCCGGTTGCTAAGGTGGGCAACATCAGGCCCGGGCACCAGGAGGAGCTAGGAGTGCAGTGGGCAAAGCCTGGAAACGTTTTTTATTTTTTTATTTTTTATTTTTTAAAAAAGATTTACTTATTTATTTGACAGACAGAGATCACAAGTAGGCAGAAAGGCAGGCAGGAAGAGAGAGAAGAGTAAGCAGGCTTCCCGCCAACCAGAGAGCCAAATGCGGGGCTTGATCCCAGGACCCCGGGATCATGACCCGAGCGGAAGGAAGAGGCTTTAACCCACTGAGCACCCAGGCGCCCCCTGGGAACGGTTTTGCAAGTGGTTTTATGTGTTGAACCTGAAGCAGCCCTAGCACCATGAGCTGGACTTAGAAGACAAACCCAGGTCTGACTCTAGAGTTCAGTTTCTTTCTGCCAATCCACCTGTCTGTATCTGAAATGTAGACAGAGGTCCAGTTCTTCCCCATAGCTTACATTTATTAGGCACTTACTGTATATCAGTAACTGCTCTAACCTCAAATGAGCACTGCTGATTCTCAACACAGCCTCCCAGGTGGGTACAGCTGCTACCCCAACTTCAGAGACACGGGGATCCCCTGCCACAGCCCCACACCTGCTCAGGGGAGGGGCTGGGCTTTGAAGATGGGCAGGCTCCATGTAGGGAGCCTCTATATTCAAGTGCTTCTCAGGCTGCTGGGGGAAGGAAAGCGGGAAGAGTACACGAGTGGGCTGGGGAGTCTCGTCTCTGAGCAGGGCAAACAGGAAAAGTAGGGATTAAAGAGTCTGATGTGTCATGGAAGAGCAGCCCCAGGGACACTGGGCCACGTCTGCGGGACTCCACAGTGAGTGGCGACGCACAGGTGGGAGAGGACCACCCCGATTGCTCCGTGGAGGTGGGGGGGTGGGGTGTGTGCTATCGTGAACTGTTCCATCAAGGAGGATCTGGGCTGAAGAGCAGAGAGCTTGCACTAAAAGGAAATAATGATGGGAGGGTCTACAAAATATTTTTTAAAAGCCTTCTGGATTTGTGACTAGTCTTAAACATACATATATACATGTACACAGTACACACACATATACAGACACGAACGCAGATCTACATAATTGTGTTTGCATGCATGTCTGTATTTCTAGATGTAAGGCTCATACCCAAAAGTCTTTTTTGTTTTTTTTCCTATTGTGAATTCATTCTATTTCCTGGCCTCCTATGAACAGGGCAAGAGAAAGCAGCACCACCAAAGAAGACAGAAGAGGAAGGAGGAGTCACCTCTGGAAGGAATTCTGAAGGACCCCCTAGTTCTCTCAAGAGGAGCTCGCACATGGCCTCGCAAAGTTGCTGAGCTCTCCCCTCTGCTTCCCCACCACCCTTGTGGGGGGGCTCAGTCTCCTGAACTGCTCTCCTTCCTTCTGGACCTGGAGTCCAAGGGCACCACGGAGACCAAAGTTCAAGGGGCTGGAGCTACGGAGACTGAGCACTTCTGCCAGTCCTGGGGAAACATAAGCGGGGTCAGGGCTGGTGAAGGCCAAAGACATCAAGACCTTGTCATTTACATCTTGTCAAATCTATGCTCATTTAGACATTAATTATCAAGTAGAAAATGGGATTGTTAATGATGTTGTTAGTAATGTTATAGGAACAGCTGAGGGCTTTCAGGTTATCTTTTCCCAAGATAACCACTTAAAATAATTTTTAAAATAGAGGCTTACCTGAAAATAATTCTCAATTTCCTTTGAGAGAAGTTGATAGAAAAGCCGTTTTTCAGTATATTCAATCAGGCGATCGTGAAACACTCGGGTGGCTTCGTGAACAAAGAACAGAGCGGCCATCTCTCTGGAGTTGATGACAACCCTCTCAGCTTGCAGCAACCCCAGGAGAAGCTGTGAGGGATTGAAATGTTAGATTTTTAACATTAGCAGGTAGTATGTGAAATAGAGGCTCAATTTTTGCAGGTTTACGATTCCATAAAATTAGAAGCGATTATCTAGGTCCAAATTGTCCATTTCTCCAAGTGATAAACTAGATTTTTGATGAGATGGGCAGGTTAATACTCAGGGAAAACGGACACAGCACCCCCCATGGAGGGAGAGGGGATGAGGACCGCTGGGCCTGGCCTCTTGAGGTCTCGCTGGCCTGGGAGGCCACGGGTCCTGACTACAGTGCTGAGGTGGGCTGCAGGTGGGGCTGGGGACGAGCTTCTTCATGCTGATGTTCTAAGATTCTGAATGTGGATGAAAAGAACTTATAACGCATTTCAAACATGATATACACCATTTTGGACCACAGGTCCATGGTAAGGAGAGAAAAACTGAATTCCAAAATTGTTTTTCTTGGGATGCCTGTGTGGCTCAGGTCATGATCCCAGGGTCTTGGGATCGAGTCCCACATTGGGCTCCCTGCTCAGTGGGGAGCCTGCTTCTCCCTCTGCCTCTGCTGTTCTCCCTGCTTGTGCCCTCTCTCTGAAAAATAAATAAAGTCTTTGAAACCCCCCCAAATTGCTTTTCTTAATGTTTTAATTCTGAAAATTATTTGATCAAGGCTAATGACTAAGGCGGCATGGTTGGCAACATTTCCTGTTGGAAAAAACAAGGCTCATAGGAATTGCAAGCATATTTACAAAATGCATATAGGCTTTCATTTTCAGAGAGCAGAAATAATATCTCAGAAATAAGGCAAAACTGAAAGTCACGTAATACCCTTGCCACTGAGAATCTCAGCCAATATTCTAACAGTCTGAGTGGCTTCATCACTGAGTTCTCCACAAGGAATTGTTTTAATGATTCTTTCTAAAGGGCTCACAGGGTAAACTGCTAATGAACAGCAAAACTAATCAACTTGAATTCCTTTTCCCCCCTTCTTGAACAATTGAATGTTTACAGTGGAGAAATGGGGAGGGGGGGGGAATCAATTCAGTAAAATTACATTTCCTTAACTTACAAATTAAAGTTAAGCTAAGGAATGAATTTTAAAACACACCTTAAACACATCTCGAAGATTAAACAGGTAGTGGCATTTCGCTGGGGTTGGCAGCATATTCTGACATACTTGAGAGTAGACGGCGAGAGAACACGATATTATCTGATCCTTACATTTCTGAACATTGGATGTGAAGTTATTGATGGAGAAATACATTCCCAAATGAGCCTTTAAAAAGAAATCTTATAGTCAGCTCGAAAGTTTAAGCATACTTTCTTCCTAATTAATCCCCCACTGAAAAGGAGATGTTACTATCATGGAGGATGAATGACATTTAAAATGTTAGTAGCCAGAATCTACTTTAAACCAAACAGACTAATACAAAGACACTGCAAGTGTCACAAACCGGGGGAAAATCCCACTTCATCTGAGTTTGGTGAATGATCTAGAGGCATGTATTGCGGCTCTCTGGGGACAATTTATGCCCCATGTGAGTGTATGCCATAGGTGTTGACAATTCTCCCACCCCCTTGCTCCCTGTAGAGGCTACTAGATGGACTACTAAGTGCTAGAACTATTTTCTCATTTTGGGTTGGTGCATGTATATATATATATATTCTACGTTAGGATTTTTTAAGTGGTGGTTGCATATATATATATATATATATATATATATATATATTTATATATATTCTTCTACGTTAGGATTTTTTAAGTGGTGGTTGTTGTTGATCATGTGCAGAATTACCAAGGGCTCTTTGAAAAACAGATTTAAACATTAATCTTTAAATTTTATATTATAAAGAAGAAAAACACATGATGAGTTTTGAAAAAAATCAGTAATCTTGCATAACATTTTCTTTTCTTTCCTTTTTTAAAAGTAAGCCCCAGCACGGGGCTTGAACCCACAGCACTGAGATCAACACCTGAGCTGAGCTCCAGAATCAGACACTTAACTGACTGAGCCACCCAGGTGCCCCTCAAATTTGTTTTTCTAATCAAACCAGATTTCAAGTTGAGCTGTTTTTCTAATAAGATATTTCAGATTTTCTTATTTTGTGTTCTATAAAGAAATGAAGAGAACAAACTGAGACAGAAAACTCCAGGAGAGCTTGCTAATAATATAGGCTCCTGATATGCCCAAGATATGCTGGCTCAGGGCCTTCAAGAATGAAGTCGCAGGATCCACGTTACATGTGCATTACACGTGTGCCACATGTATTTCTAATGCACACTGACTGATGTTTTGGTTACTTTGAGACAGGTTACAACCACAGGCCAGAAAGGGAAGAGGGGAACAAAACCCATCACCTTAAGGAATTGTCTTTCAGTATCAATGGCTTTAAGTTCTTCTCGTATACCATGAAAATAAAATTCTGTTCGGCAGAAAATGAGATGGATGCATTACCTGGAAAATAGCCCGCAAGGCGTGCTGTGGAGGGTGAGGCAGCACCAGGATGGAAAAGTGCTTGAGCAGACGTGGGCTGGCATGCCTCCTGACCGCTGCAGGGGCACAGGCTGCCACCAGAGAAAGATCTTGAATGTTCTGAGGGAAGTATGGAAAGGACAGGTACATGCATCCGTAGAAAGTGAATTATCACCCACTGCCCAGCCCCCAGTGAACAGAAGATTTCAATGTTTAGACAAAAAGACGATTTACTGCAAAAACAAAAACTCTGACAGTAATAGAATCTTCTTGGAAGTAACTGAAATCCTTGAAAGCAATTTTGAGGGCTGTTCCTTCCAGAAGGCTTTCTAAATGTCATCAAGTCATAGCTTGTCTTTGAAGAAGCAATTACTGGACACTGAGCAACATGGTTGAGGCAGGCAGAGAGGACTCTGGTGCTGAGGGAGGGCTCGGGAGCATGGAGTAAGTCTCCAGGGAAGCCAAGGTTGTGTAGGTCACCTCCCGGGGACCTTCCTGCCCAGGCTGCATGTGGATTCTTCTCCTGGCTGCGTGCCAACAGTGGTTCCGACCCTCGGGTGTCCCAGCTGACACCCTGCACCAGCCAGGGTGCTGTTCAGGATCGCTGGCCCAGGTCTGTCTGAGTCGTGAACCTGTTTGTAATGCAACCATTTATACAAAGTCTGTTCTGGAGTGCAGGGCTCGTGATGTCCAGGGAAGAAACCGGGTGAGGAGACGAGTGCATTTGCTTTTTCAAAAACTGCAGCCATTCTGATTCGGTTCAATGTAAGGAAAACAAAGACACAGGAATCCTGCCCTGGGAATCTGCTGGACTTTGCAATGGTACTGAAAATCCCTGATCTGGGATCTCGCAAATAAAGACGCAGAGTGGTCTTACCCGGACAGTAAGGATGTGCTGGGAAACATTTTCGCTAGCTTTTCTCATCTATATTCACAGCTGTTGCCCTGAAAAATCTGATGAACTATTGATGTGATTAATAGTGAGCATTTATTTGACTCAGAAATTAAACCTATAGGGCCATACTCATAATTTCCACTAACAGCAAATCCTACGGAGCCGAGCAGAATGACAGAAGACGCCACCGGCATGGTTCAAGCAGGGTTTCCGGTGTGTTCTGTGTGTTCATCTGACTAGAGTTCCTAAACTTCTCAATTCACTCAACACTGTTCTGAATATTTAATTCATTGTTAATGGGGACACAATCTTTGTATATGCTGTACCTTCCAAGTGTTCTTCTTTGTGTCATACAGGCCTCCCATATCTAGTAACTGCCGGATTAATTCCAAGGGTGGCTGAGCTCCGTATGTGTCTGATTCTGGCATGTTTAGATCATCAATGAACAGTACAATCTGGAGCAAGACAAAAGATTTTAAAACATATCACTTAGTATTGCCTTATCTTCTATTACAACTTAGGAATATTAATTACACTCTGGTGTAAAAACAAAGTTATATGAAATGACATGTCTATTTTTCTGTTAAAAAGCAAAAGACCAAATTCCATTTTGAAGAGAGGAGTTTAGAAAATGGTAAGTTTTCAAAATAGCAGACAGCACTCAACAAGGCTCTTCTCTTGGTACCTTTCCCTGGGGCTGCAGATCTGCTTCTCTTCCTCTTTTGGTCATGTTAAAAACAAGACAATAGGGGCACCTAGGTGGCCCGGTAGGTTAAAGCCTCGGCCTTTGATCCTGGGATGGAGTCCAGCATTGGGCTCTCTGCTCAGCAGGGAGCCTGCTTCCCCCTCTTTCTCTGCCTGCCTCTCTGCCTACTTATGATCTCTGTCAAATAAATAAATACAATCCTAAAAAAAAAAAAAAAACATTAAAACAAACAAAGAAAATAAGACAATAGGCCCAAAATGGAATCCCTCATGGTAAGCCCCATGGCACCCAACCCAGACTTAATGACAGTTTCGGCTCATGGAATCCTAAGCCGGTGACTCAGCATTAGGCAGGTCGTTGGCCCGACAGACCCCTGCCACCCACTTAGGGAAAGTGACATCACCACAACCAACATGCTTTTTGCCAGTATAAACCCCACCCTGTTGCCCACCCCTCTGCCCGTTGATCTGTCATTTTGTACAGCTCCTGGAACGCCCTTCTTTTTGTGAGGTGAATGCCTTGAAGATTCATGAATAAGTGAGCAAAGCCAATAGATCCTTACAGTTAACTCAGCTGCATTTTGGTTTTTAACAGTCTCAAGTCATGCTCACAGGAGAAAAACGTGGTCAAATACACCGTTACAAACCCACAGGCCTCTAACACGTTTTCTGTCTTATCTGGTCATGTTTAATTTAGACTCCAGGCACTTCTTTTGGCTTTTGTAATTCCGAATCAGTAAAATTGATCAATATTATGCCTATCTGAAAACCGGAGCCTCCGTTTATTAAGTGCATTTTCTGGCATGGGCAGGAGTGTATGTGACGCTTTGCTTTCTCTGTTTACAGTTAATTAACGAAAGCAAGTCACACGCGGCTTCAGCAGCACTTGCAGATTGGCCTGCGGGACGGGAGGTGTTTTTACCCTGCTGTTCTTTGGCGCTCCAAGAGTGTCTTTGGTTCTTCTGACTAATTTCTTCAGGATCATCTCCTTGGCTTTGGCAGCTGTGATACCGATGCTAAAATTTATCGTTGATACTACAATTCCCTTCTTATCATTTTTCAAGGAACTTTCATCAGTTTTGACTGCTGGCTTTTTAATATGCTTATCTGTTATGCCAAATATGGAAAAGAAACACAGATTTAGAGAACTTAAAGCATATGGGTGATTTATTTTATGGTGTTAGGAAATGTGAACATTATATAATTTTACTCCAGCATTGTCATTTTCAGGAAATCACTGAGGACAATTCAGTGAGCAAAGGAATACCAACTGGGGAATGTTTCCCAGGACTTCCTTCCTTTGGTGTGGTCTGCAGGGACTCTACAACCACACAGCCAAATACAACAGCAGGGAAGCTGGGGGAATGCTCCGTGGTTTATGCACAACTGACACAAGTACGCTTTTAGGACTTCCTAGTGTCCAGATGTGCAAGGTGGTATGTATGTACTGAAAGTGCACACAGAGGTCTGAAGGCAGCAGGCACAGGTGTCCACTCGGGACACATTCCCTGAGAGCACCCTCCACGAGGGCCACTGTGGATGGTGCGACAGCAAACCCAAAAGTAGACCCAGAACCAAAAACTCCTCTGGCAAGAACCCTGGGGCCAGGCTTCCTTCCCGATGTGCAGCTGTCTGGGGTCTGTTCCTGCTTTTCCTCTGCAGAAATGGGGTGGCTACTCCCAGAGCCCTGGCCCGAGTTCTCCAGGAGGACCTGAGAATGCATATAGTAACTTCACCACTGAGTTACTCGGACAAGGGTGAAGGAACAGGAGAGGCCGACCCTGCCTCCAGGGACTTCCAGACTGAGTCCACTGTTCCCCCAAGAAGCCAGAGTCCCCACTTGCTGGGAAGCTCTGCCATCACCACCCCCACTGCTGGGTTCAGCAGGGCAGTCTGAGGGTGAGTGGGGATATTTTAGGACTCTCGATTATAAACAGGCAGTGGAAATCTGTTCATTCTGAGATTCTGTTCATTCTGAGATTCTGTTCATTCTGAGATTCTGGTCACGTGGTGACCTGCACATGGCTGCGAGAGGAAGGAGAGTCACATGACATAATACGCACCTTGACCTTCAGCTCCTGCCTTGGGAGTTTCAGAGAGAAAGAGGCTGATATTCTGCTTCAGGCTATTGGAATACAAGGTTTTCGAGATTCAAGATTAGCTCGCTTCCCACAGTAGCCATGCAAACAAAATATAATCAAAGTACCGGTGTGTCTTGGGTTTTACCTCGTTCTCCTACAAGGAAACAAATACTCCTCTTTCCCATTTACACTTTTACAGAGAAGACTGTGCTGCTGCCATCACCGTTAAGTTCAACAACATAGGCTTACTCTAAACACAAACTGGACAAATTCCTAGGGTGCCAGGCTACTCGTATGCCCGATGGGTAGTAAGCCATTTACTCACTAGTCCCTTTGTAAATGGCACTTTTCCTTGTGCACGGCTCAACAGAAACGCCTTTCACTTTTACTTTGGTCTTGCCTTCAGATGTTGCTCTGTATTGTGATTTTGTTATTAAAATCCTGTTCAGTTTAAACAGTGATCTTATAGTAAGAGTTCTTTTTTTAGTGTCTGTTACTAATGATTATAATAATTCAGATAAGGAATGACTCCAATGACATTAAATGTTTACAGCCTTATTTAAGCGTAGTTCCAAAATCATTCATGCAACATGCAGGTGGTGGGGCTCTGGCTACCAAGTGCCGTTGGAAAGACATGTGTGGAAGTTCAAGATGTCTTGGGAAGACAGGACAGCCTTGACGAGTGCAGGTGGGAGATGGCCTGGTGCAGCGTGGGAGGAATCCAACCGTGTCATTCTGTTCAAACAACAGTGTGCTTCTCTCACATTTTAATGAGAATTAACTTTAAAAATTTGTAATTTTTATTTGCACAATTTACAACTCTTTTTCATCCCTCCCTTCAGGAAGAGACATGGAGAAAGACAAAGTTCTTTGTAAAGAACTTTTTTTTTCTCAAGTAGGCGCTATACTGTGTGGGTGGAGCCCAATGGGGCAGGAACCCATGACCCTGAGATCAGACCTGAGCTGAGATCAAGAGTCCCATGTTTAAAGAATATTTCATATTTGATAAGATGAAAATTCTAGTCAAGAAAACCAATGATATGCAACAATTTTGGGCAAGTTTTAGGTGTATTTTTCCAGGAAGGAAAATAAATAGTTCATAGCTGTACTTTGTTATGTAAGAAAAAGGAGATTTTAATTTTAGTTATATTTAAAATAAAGGTAAAATCTCTCATTTAAAGGAATTAATCTAGGTGTTAATACTTTGGAAAAGTACAGATTTTCTTCTTCGCTTCTCTTTGGAAGAGTTCTGCATTTCTACATAGCAGGTTTGCTTTTTAAAACAAGGCACATTTATATGTTAAAGCAAAATATTTTTTACCAGACAAATCAAATTTGGTGTTTCAACATACAACCTTGATTTTTTAATTTCACTGTACAGTAGGACTTCTCCTAAGATGGAACTGTATTTCACATCCAGTGCTCCAGGACCCTCCAGCCTCTCAAGCATTTCATTAATGGCACTGGTTTTCCCAACAGCAGGGTCTCCTAAGGGGGGGAAAAAAAAAGACTTTTTTTTTAGGTGGAAGGAAATGAATAGATGCTAACATATTAAGATGAACCAGTAACATTTTATTTGAAAACTGCATGAAAAAGATTCTTTTCTCCCTTTTGTTTTTTTAAAAAAAAAAAAAACCATGGTTAAGCCTGGGTAAACCAGGACGTAGATACGAAATCCTCTCAAATTACTTACAGCTCTGATAAAAGGACACAGTCAAAGTTACCCATTGTGTTTAATCGAAGGCTCATTTACGGCTCTGGCAAATATTCCAGCTCACAGCACAGAGGAGCTGCTGCATGCAATTCATTTCCCTGAACGTTTCTGCTGACACAATCTGGGGAGAGACGTGATGACAAACTCCAGCAGAACACGGTCAGGACTGCATAGTCCACCCGATATTAAGAGTAAGAATGCTTTTTCAAAAGATTTTATTTATTTATTTGACAGAGATCACAAGTAGGCAGAGAGGCAGGTGGGGGGGGGCGTGGGCGGGAGACAGGCTCCCTGCCGGGCAGAGAGCCCGATGTGGGGCTCGATTCCAGGACTCCAAGATCATGACCTGAGCCAAAGGCAGAGGCTTAACCCACTGAGCCACTCAGGCGCCCCGAGAATAAGAATCTTCTAAGGCCAAACTGGAGGCAACGTATAGATTATGTGAGAGTTCCAGCCTCATTATTTTCCGTGTGAAACTCTGGGAGCAGTACTAGGGCCCCTGGTGATGGGCAACAAAAGGTAAGGAAGGGGTCAAATAAATGTTATGGGAGACGTGGGGCTGTATGCATTAGTCACTTGGTAACCTTAAAAGATGGAAACATTTAAACATCAGGTTGAGAAATTGTGAATTTTTTTTTTTAAATCAGGCAGGTTCTTTTAATTTTTTCCTTGTATGTAATTACATTTAATCAGACCAATCTTTGCTCCTTCTGTCAGGGACACTCTAAGGCTGTCAGCCCAAGGCTGTGGGGGCCATGTGTGCACTGATCCTGTAGTTCTACTTCTGGAATTTGTCTTGGAAGGAACCAAAGAATGAAGATTTATATCGTCCTCACCTGGCAAATGTGAGCAAATGGGCATTCAAACACTGTTGGTAGGAATACATGTTGACATAGTGTCTAGAGCCTCTCAGAGCATACCCCCCCCCCCCAGTTATAAAGTAAAATGTTTAGACTATGTAATTACTAAGCCTGTTCCTAACTCTATAAATTCTCCTTCTTTAAATCTTCCTAATACCTGTGAGAAGTACGGGGCAGAAATTCTTTAAGAGAAAGCTTATGAGGAAAGAGAGGGACACTGTGTCTCTGGTGGCAATATAAGTGATGTTCTCTCCGTATTCTGTGATCTTCAACAGGTTTTCACTCGATCCTTCAGGGTCCACTAGCATGGATGTTCCTAAGGTAAAGTTAAAAAGTGTCAAATGACCTATAGATAAACATTAATCTTTTGGGTACTGGGTACTTTCTGGAAAAGTCTGGACATTGTAAAACCATGTCAGCAGCTGCAGAGAAGCCAGAACGGACCATCAGTCCCCCTGTCATCTCTGCTGATCTCAGCAGCTGTTCCTTCCACTGGCACTCAGCTGGTGCCAGCCCCCACTCCACCCACACTCCCACCGCCCAAGGCCCCTTCTCCTCCCGCTTCCCTCCTGTGAAAGGAAGAAAGCAGCTCTCCTGCCCAGCCTGCCGCAGTCCTTCAGAAGAACTTCCCTTCCTGGGCAAGCCTTCTCCTCCCCTCATCTGTCTCGTTGCTGTTGAAACTTTCTGATGTACAAATATTTATTTCCTAGTATCCCCCATCTTTTTATTGGTTGAACCAGGGGAAACTGATATCTATTTAGTAAAATTCAGTTGAATATGGGCAATTTCATATGAATGAAATGTAACACACACTCACACCCCCCCAAAACTAAACCAAATCTCTCTTGAACCCACAGCTTCCTACAAATTCCACCCTCACTCTTTCCACTATTATGCAGCTAAACTTCTCAGAAGGGCTTCACATGACAGAGATCTCACTTGCTCATCTTGAGGTCGCTTTTCTAATGCTAGCAACCGACTGGCTGACACACTTGCGTGGGGCACAATTCTGAAGGCCATAAAGGCATGCGGTCGACAGTCTCCTTCCCATTCCCGTATCCTAGGAACGAGTTCCCATACCGTGTATGCCAGTCAGCAACTTTTAAAAACTGAGTATTTGAAGGTATCAGGGACTTCTTGCCAGTGCCCCAGCAATGGATATTTATGTTCTTTCTAGGCCTTAGCTGAGTTTAGAGAATATCCCCATGTCATTCTGCACACAGCCTCTCACAAGCACAGTTGCTGGGTCGGTATAAACTGGAGTATGGTGTAGAATTCTGATGTATACTGACAAGTTGGCTTCCCGTGTTTTCATTCCAAAGCCCTGTGCATCACTAATGGTATTTCTGAGAATCTTCCTCGATTGTCATGAAAAAAATGTGGGGGTTTGTTATGTTTTTGTTTCTGGTGCCAGAGACTAGTCTGGTACCAGGTGCTCTGATTTACTTGGCATAGGCTCAGCTGAAGGTGATGTTGTGATGTTCTGATGTTTCGATTCCTGTTATGGTTTGGCTTTGAAAACTCAGGAGGGTTTTAGTATCTTTTAAGCTCGTGGCCTACAATTAGGATAAAGTGGGACCAGAGGAAGTTGTATCTCAGATTTGGAGGAAATACCTCTGGTTTCCCATAGAAATGGTAAATTAAGATATTGAGTTATGTGCATTGATACTCAGTTGTGTTTTTGTACGTAGTAGTAAAGCTCAGGATTAGAATAACCAATATAGCGTTAACATGATACACAACTCAGAGGTTTTAAATAAATATAATCACCCACTAATCCTTACTGCCTCAAATATCATAGAACAGAATGCTGGTATAAATCAATTTAAAATCCGAACTTTCTGGATGCTTCATAATTATGATACCTCTGGTTTTTTTCTTTCAGAAAGTCTTATAACAAAACTGAAATTCATTGATGGGAGAAAATTGACTTCAGAGAAATTCAACTCAATTTGCATTTATTGAATTTCTTGTATTTGCAAGAACTCTGAAGCCTCAAACTTCAACCAAGCTCTCATGGTACAACAACTTTACACATCTTTGTTTTCTGTAAGTCTGCAGAAGATTGAGAATAAGAACAATGGAGCATATCTGGATATTTGTGAAGCTATGATTCCTCTTTTCTGATTAGCTCTTTCTTTTATAATCAAGTGTAGTTCTTACATATATGCTTTCCCTATTTTAAAAGAGGTCCTGGTCCTCCCCCGCTTCTGCTTTCAGTAACCACAGCTAATTAAAATACCAAATCTTTCCACTAGTAAGACTTCCAGTGAGCTATAGTTTTACAATGCACAACTGACTCAATCAAATACATTTCGATTTCTCAGAAAACAATACTCAGTGGTTATTTTCTTAAAGGCATGTTTTGGAAACACAGATCTAGAGTGGTTCTGCACTAACTTGGAACAGGTCAGTCCTCAAAGTTGCTCATATAACTACTTTTATATATAAAGCAGTCCCAACATTTTAGGGAAGTCAGAGTATGATTCTAGTAATTCTCCTTACCTTTTTGAATTAGTGTCTGAACAGTAGGAAGTAATTCTGACCACGGTATGAATTCGCACTGCTGCAAATCCACAAAATAGCCAAAGATAGAACATTTACCAGATGGTAGGTTTACGCCTACATTTGAAAATGACACAAAAATAAGTCCAAGTAAGAAAGGTTCATTTACGGAATGTTTCATTAATGACATGACCTCTATGTGAAAAATCTGATTGTTGAATCAGAAATAATAACTATTCACCAAGGGTATATCCAAATTTATAAAACAGAGCTATCTTTATTTTTCCTGCTGATCTTTAATTAAATGAAAATGTCTTTTTATATCCAGAAAATAAGGTGAATCATAATCTGATATCCTTTGAAATCTTAGCCAGTTCTGTTTATTACTATGTGTTGGATATTATTAAATGAAAGTGTTATACTGGTTTTAGTCAAACCACTGTATTAGGTAATTTTGCTACTTATTTGCAAAGCACATTTGTTTTTCCATTATAAAAGTAATAAATTTGGGGGGCACCTGGGTGGCTCAGTGGGTTAAAACCTCTGCCTTCGGCTCAGGTCATGATCTCAGGGTCCTGGGATCGAGCCCCGCATTGGGGCTCCCTGCTCAGTAGGGAGCCTGCTTCCCCTCACCCACCCTCCCCCCGCCTCCCTCTCCCTCTCTGTCAAATAAATAAATAAAAATCTTAAAAAAAAAAAGCAGTACATTTTCTTAATAGATTCCAGAAGATACAGGATAAAAGCAAAAGAATTTAGTCATGCTTTCACCATATGAAGATAATAATGTGAATATTTGATACAGTTCCTTGAATTATTTGTAAAATTTTTTTATACCAGAAAATTCATTTTTGGGGAGTATACAGTTCTAGGAGTTTTTTTGTTTTTGTTTTTGTTTTTCCTACCTGAACGTATTTTGTAATCACTATAATGGATGAGATAATAAAACAATCCTAAAACCCTTAAAAAATCCTTAGTGATACCCCTTTTGTCTTCTGTTCTAAACCCTGGTAATCACCAATCTGGTTTTTTTGTTTTGTTTTGCTACTGAGTTGTAGTATTATTACTTAATATTTTGGAAAATAACCCCTTATCACATATATGGTTTGCAAATGTTTCTCCTGCTCCATAGGCTGCCTTTTCATTTGGTTGATGGTTTCCTTGGCTGTGCAGAAGCTTTTCAACTTCGTGCAGTCCCACTTGCTTATTTTTGCTTGTATTGCCTTTACTTTTGGTGTCAATTCCAAAAATATCATTGCTGAGACCAAGGCCAAGGAACTTTCTCCCTATGTTTTCTTCTAGGAATTTTATAGTTTCAGGTCTTATGTTTATACCTTTAATCCATCCTGAGTTCATTTTGTCCATGGTATGAGATGGGGTCCCAACTTCATTATTCCGTTTGCATGAGAATATGCAGTTTTCCCAGTTCTTTTTATTGAAGAGACCCATCTTCCTGGTGTCTCTGCCAAAAATTGGTTGGCTAGGGGTGCCTCGTTGGCTCAGTTGGTTGGGAGTCCGCCTCCTGGTTTTGGCTCAGGTCGTGATCTCACAGTTGTGAGATCGAGCCCCACACTGGGCTCTGTGCTCAGTAAGGAGCCTGCTTCAGCTTCTTCCTCCGTCTCCCCCCAGCCCCTCCCTACTGGCACGTGTGCTCTCTGAAGTGAATAAAATCTTGTTAATAAAATTGGTTGGGGGTGCCTGGGTGGCTCAGTGGGTTAAGCCTCTGCCTTCGGCTCAGGTCATGATCCCAGAGTCCTGGGATCGAGCCCCGCATTGGGCTCTTTGCTCAGCAGGGAACCTGCTTTCCTTCCTCTCTCTGCCTGCCTTCTGCCTACTTGTGATCTCTGTCTGTCAAATAAATAAATAAGTAAAATCTTAAAAAAAAAAAGAAAATTGGTTGGGTACATGGGCTTGGATTTACTTCTAGATTCTGTTCTGTTCTATTGGTTTCTGTGTCAGTTTTCAATGCCAGTGCTATACTGTTTTGATTTTTATTGCTATGGAATACAGTTTGAGATAAAGTGTGTGGCCTCCAGCTTTGTTCTTCTTCCACAGGATGGTTTTGGCTCTTCAGTCTTTTCTGGTTCCAGATGAATTTGAGGGTTGTTTTATCTATTTCTGTGAAAAAAGCCACTGAAGTTTTGATAGGGATCGCACTGAATTTATAGATGTCTTTGGAGTACGGACATTTTAACAACTTTAACTCTTTCAACTCATAAGCATAGACTATCTATTTATTTGTGTCTTCTTTGATTCATTAATGTCTTGTAATTTTCAGTGTACTGATCTTTCACCTCCTTGGTTAATTTATTCCTAGGTATTTTACTTCTTGAGGCACTTGTATATGTTAACGTGATGTATCATATTTATTGGTTTGCATAAATTGAACCATCTTTGCAACCCAAATCCTGCATGATCATAGTTTGTAATTCTTTTAATGTGTTGTTTAGTTTGCTCATTTGGGAGGAAGATTTTTGTATCTGAATTCATCGGGCTTGTAGGGTTCTTGTTTTTGTTTTTGTTGTTGTTTTGTGGTGTCCTTATCTGGTTTTGGTATTAGGGAAATGCTGCCTTGTAAAATGACTTCGGAAGTTTTCCTTTATATTCAGGTTTTTTTTTTTTTTCCCCTTGGAAGAGTTTAAGAAGGACTTCAGTGTTTGAGAGAATTCACCAGTGAAGGTGACTTTTGTTTGATGGGAAGTTTTACTCATTCAATCTCATTACTTGTTTTGGTCTTCAGATTTTCTATTTCTTCTTTAAATAGAAGCAGGTTGTATGCTTCTAGAAATGTCCCCACTTATTTCAGGCTATCTGATTTGTTGGTATATAATTGTGCATAGTAGTCCGTTACGATCTTTTTTTTTTCTTTTCAGCATAACAGAATTCATTGTTTTTGCACTACACCCAGTGCTCCATGCAATACGTGCCCTCCTTAATACCCACCACTTGGCTCCCCCAACCTGCCACCCCCTACCCCTTTCAAAACCCTCAGATTGTTTTTCAGAGTCCATAGTCTCTCATGGCTCACCTCCCCTTCCAATTTCCCCCAACTCCCTTCTCCTCTCTAACTCCCCATGTCCTCCATGTTATTTGTTATGTTCCACAAATAAGTGAAACCATATGATACTTGACTCTCTCTGCTTGACTTATTTCACTCAGCATAATCTCTTCCAGTCCCATCCATGTTGCTACAAAAGTTGGGTATTCATCCTTTCTGATGGAGGCATAATACTCCATAGTGTATATGAACCACATCTTCCTTATCCATTCGTCCTTTGAAGGGCATCTTGGTTCTTTCCACAGTTTGGCGACTGTGGCCATTGCTGCTATAAACATTGGGGTTCAGATGGCCCTTCTTTTCACTACATCTGTATCTTTGGGGCAAATACCCAGTAGTGCAATTGCAGGGTCATAGGCAAGCTCTATTTTTAATTTCTTGAGGAATCTCCACACTGTTCTCCAAAGTGGCTGCACCAACTTGCATTCCCACCAACAGTGGAAGAGGGTTCCCCTTTCTCCACATCCTCTCCAACACACGTTGTTTCCTGTCTTGCTAATTTTGGCCATTCTAACTGGTGTAAGGTGGTATCTCAATGTGCTTTTAATTTGAATCTCCCTGAGGGCTAGTGATGATGAACATTTTTTCATGTGTCTGATAGCCATTTGTATGTCTTGATTGGAGAAGTGTCTGTTCATATCTTCTGCCCATTTTTTGATATGATTATCTGTTTTGTGTGTGTTGAGTTTAAGAAGTTCGTTATAGATCCTGGATATCAATCTTTTGTCTGTACTGTCATTTGCAAATATCTTCTCCCATTCTGTGGGTTGCCTCTTTGTTTTGTTGACTGTTTTCTTTGCTGTGCAGAAGCTTTTGATCTTGACGAAGTCCCAAAAGTTCATTTTCGCTTTTGTTTCCTTTGCCTTTGGAGACATATCTTGAAAGAAGTTGCTGTGGCTGATACCGAAGAGGTTACTGCCTATGTTCTCCTCGAGGATTCTGATGGATTCCTGTCTCATGTTGAGGTCTTTTATCCATTTCGGGTTTATCTTTGTGTACGGTGTAAGAGAATGGTTGAGTTTCATTCTTCTACATATATCTGTCCAGTTTTCCCAGCACCATTTATTGAAGAGACTGTCTTTTTTCCACTGCATATTTTTTCCTGCTTTGTCAAAGATTATTTGACCATAGAGTTGAGGGTCCATATCTAGGCTCTCTATTCTGTTCCACTGGTCTATGTGTCTGTTTTTATGCCAGTACCATGCTGTCTTGGTGATCACAGCTTTGTAGTAAAGCTTGAAATCAGGTAACATGATGCCCCCAGTTTTGTTTTTCTTTTTCAACATTTCCTTAGCAATTCGGGGTCTCTTCTGATTCCATACAAATTTCAGGATTATTTGCTCCAAAATTCCAGTGGAATTTTGATCAGAATGGCATGAAAAGTATAGATTGCTCTAGGGAGTATAGACATTTTAACAATATTTGTTCTTCCAATCCAAGAGCATGGAATGGAATGGTCTTCCATCTTTTTGTGTCTTCTTCAATTACTTTCATGAGTGTTCTGTAGTTCCTCGAGTACAAATCCTTTACCTCTTTGGTTAGGTTTATTCCCAGGTATCTTATGGTTCTGGGTACTATAGTAAATGGAATCAATTCTCTAATTTCCCTTTCTGTATTTTCATTGTTAGTGTATAAGAAAGCCACTGATTTCTGTACATTGACTTTGTATCTTGCCATGTTACTGAATTGCTGTATGAGTTCTAGTAGTTTGGGGGTGGAGTCTTTGGGTTTTCCATATAAAGAATCATGTCATCTGCGAAGAGAGAGAGTTTGACTTCTTCATTGCCAGTTTGGATACCTTTTATTTCTCTTTGTTTTCTGATTGCTGTTGCTAGGACTTCTAGTACTATGTTGAACAAGAGTGGTGAGAGTGGGCATCCTTGTTGTGTTCCTGATCTCAACAGAAGGCTGCAAGCTTTTTCCCATTGAGGATGATATTTGCTGTGGGTCTTTCATAGGTAGATTTTATGAAGTTCAAGAATTTTCCCTCTATCCCTATACTTTGAAGTGTTTTAATCAGGAACAGATGCTGGATTTTGTCAAATACTTTTTCTGCATCAATTGAGAGGACCATGTGGTTCTTCTCTCTTCTCTTATTGATTTGTTCTATCACATTGATTGATTTGCGAATGTTGACCCATCCTTGTAACCCAGGGATGAATCCCTCCTGGTCATGGTGGATAATCTTTTTAATGTGCTGTTGGATCCTGTTTGCTAGGATCTTGTTGAGAATTTTAGCATCCATATTCATCAGTGACATTGGTCTGAAATTCTCCTTTTTGGTGTGGTCTTTGCCTGGTTTGGGGATCAAGGTAATGCTGGCTTCATAAAAAGAGTCTGGAAGTTTTCCTTCTGCTTCAATTTTTTGAAACAGCTTCAGGAGAATTGGTGTTATTTCTTCTTTGCAAGTTTAGTAGAATTCCCCAGGGAATCCATCAGGTCCTGGGCTCTTGTTTTTTGGGAGGTTTTTGATCACTGCTTCAATCTCATTACTAGATATCGGTCTATTCAGGTTGTCAATTTCTTCCTGGTTCAATTTTGCGAGCTTATAGTTTTCCAGGAATGCATCCATTTCATCTAGGTTGCTTAGCTTATTAGCATATAACTGTTGATAATAACTTCTGATGATTGTTTCTACTTCCTTGGTGTTAGTTGTGATCTTTCCCTTTCCATTCATAATTTTATTAATTTGAACTTTCTCTCTTTTCTTTTGGATTAGTGTGGCCAATGGTTTATCGATCTTATTGATTCTTTCAAAAAACCAGCTTCTAGTTTCATTGATACGTTCTACTGTATTTCTAGTTTCTACCTCATTGATCTCTGCTCTAATCTTGATTATTTCCCTTCTTATGTGTGGAGTTGGTTTAATTTGTTGTTGATTCTCCAGTTCTTTAATGTGTAGAGACAGCTGGTGTATTCTGGATTTTTCAATTTTTTGGTGGGAGGCTTGGATGGCTATGTATTTCCCCCTTAGGACCGCCTTTGCTATATCCCATAGGTTTTGGATCAAAGTGTCTTCATTCTCATTGGTTTCCATGAATTGTTTCAGTTCTTCTTTGATCTCCTGGTTGATCCAAGCATTCTTAAGCAGGTGTTTTTTAGCTTCCAGGTGTTTGAGTTCCTTCCAAACTTTTCCTTGTGATTGAGCCCCAATTTCAAAGCATTGTGATCTGAGAATAGGCAGGGAATAATCTCAGTCTTTTGGTATCAGTTGAGCCCTGATTTGTGATCCAGTATGTGGCCTATTCTGGAGAAGGTTCCATGTGCACTTGAGAAGAATGAGTATCCTGTTGTTTTAGGGTGGAATGTTCGTTATATATCTATGAGGTCCATCTGATCCAATGTGTCATTCAATTCTCTTGTTTCTTTATTGATTTTCTGCTTGGATGATCTATTTCTGAGAGAGGCTGTTAAGCTCTCCTACTATTAATGTATTCATATCAATATGACTCTTTATCTTGATTAACAGTTTTCTTATGTACTTGGCTGCTCCCATATTGGGGACATAGATATTTACAATTGTTAGATCATCTTGGTGGATAGTCGCTCTAAGAATTATGGAGTGTCCTTCTGTATCACTTACTATAGTCTTTAGTTTAAAGTCTAATTTATCTGATATGAGAATCGCTACCCCGGCCTTCTTTTGAGGCCCATTGGCATGAAAAATGCTTCTCCATCCCTTCACTTTCAGTCTGGGTGTATCCTTAGGTTCAAATGAGTCTCTTGTAGACAACATATGGATGGGTCCTGTTGCTTTATTCAATCTGCAACCCTGTGTCATTTTATGGGCTCATTTAGGCCATTCACATTGGGAGTGATTATTGATAGATATGTTTTTATTGACATTGTCTTACCTTTGAAGTCTTTCTTTCTGTAGATTGTCTCTATATTTCTGTTCAATGATATTCTTAAGACTTTTCCTCTTTTATAGAACCCCCCTTAATATTTCCTGCAGTGTCGGCTTGGTGGTCACATACTCTTTTAAGCCTTGCCAGTCTTGGAAACTCTTTATCTCTCCATCCATTTTGAATGTCAGTCTTGCTGGATAAAGTATTCTTGGCTGCATGTTCTTCTTATTTAGTGCCCTGAATATATCTTGCCAGCCCTTTCTGGCTTGCCAGGTTTCTGTGGAAAGGTCTGATGTTATTCTGATGGGCTTTCCTCTGTATGTAAGGAGCTTCTTTGTCCTAGCTGCCTTCAAGAGGGCCTGCCTACAATTATAATTCTTCATTCTTACTATTAGGTGTCTCAAGGACTTTCGAGAATCTATAATCTTGGGGGGAGACCGTTCTGCCTCTAGTACATGAATGCTGGTTCCATTCGGAGATTGGGAAAATTTTTGTGGAGAACTTGTCCCACTATATCCTCTAGACTTCTTTCTTTCTCCTCCCCTTCAGGGATTCCAATAATTCTGATGTTGGAACGTTTCATGGCATCATTTATTTCCCTGATTCTGTTTTCGTGGCTTCTAAGCTGTTTGTTCCAGGCTTCCTCCTGGTCCTTTCTCTCTATCTGTTTGTCCTCCAGATCACTAATTCTATCTTCTGTCTCAGTTACTCTAGCTTTTAGAGAATTTAGATTAGATTGGAACTCATTGAGAGCATTGTGAAAATCATCCCTGGTGGCTTTCAGTTCTGCTCTAACATTGTGAACAACATCTCTAGTGGCTTTTAGTTCTGCCCTAATCAATTCTGTTTGGTCATCCATGGCTTTCTCCAACCTAGCTATTGCCTGGATAATTGTTAGCCTGAATTCCCTTTCCAACATATTGTCTATGTTGATAGCCATTAGCTCTGTTGCAGAAGGCCCATCATCTGAATTTTTCTTTTGTTGGGCATTCCTCCTCCTACTCATTTTGGTGAGCGATGGCTGAACAGATGTAGCTGGATGTATCGACCATGGTGCAGTCAAGATGCACCCTGGAATGCTTCTGAGAAATCAGGAGTCCCCACCCAAACGAGAGAAAAAGGAAAGAGAGAAAAAAGAAAGAAAAAAGGAAAAAAAAAAAAAGAGAGAGAGAGAGAGAGGAAAAAAAGAAAGATAAAAGAGAAGGCTCAGCCCAAATGGGCCCCAAGGTAAGATTAATGATGTTTACAAACAAAAAGACTGATAAAAGTATATGACAAGGGAAAAAAATATATGTATATATATAAAAGCAAAAAAAAAAAAAAAAGAACCTCATCAAAAAGAACCCCAAGTATAAGATTTATATACTATCAGGACAAATACAAATACACAGAAACATTGGCAGAAGAAAAAGATGGGAGAGTGGTTATAAATTCTCAGTGTGGGTGAGGAAGGTTATTTTGATTCTTCCTGGATGTATCTTGATATCTTTGTTAAAGGACTCAACTTTCCTAAGATAAAGGGGGATTAAAAATTGCTTAAACCAATTTTTAATTGGGGTAGCATTGATTGGGGAAAGGGGATTACCTTGAAGTTTAACTCTATATGAATGTTAAAAAATAAAAATAAAAAAAGAATAAACTAAACTAAATTAAAATTAAAAAAAAAAAAGTAAAAAATAGAAAAGCAAAAGAAAAACACGGGTGTATGTATCAAAAAGTCCAGGTTAAAATATTATTATGGAATTTGATGTACTAGAAATCTCACTGTTATGGTAAATAGGTTAAAAAATTATCTATATATAAAAAAAAAAATGAACCAGAATAGTGGGAACAAATTAAAAATAAAAGTTGTATCTATGAAGAAGTGCTGGTTGTTCTCTTGTCATCTTTTTTTTCTTTTTATTTTTCTTCCTGGTTGGTTTTCTTGGGGAGGGGCCTGCCACGTGGGTTTTCAGGCAATGTTCCCTGAGTTGAGTCTTCTCGGCCCCCTCAAGGGGGTGGGCTCAGAGGAAACTTTTTTTCAGGCTTTTGTTCTCTGGAAGTTTTTATGTATGTTTGTTTTTCTCTCGCCTTGACAGCTTTTGATGGTTTTTGGAGGTTTAGAGAAAAGCAAACTGCACCCAGACCTCCATCTCAGAGAGAAGCCTCAGTCTGTTCCCCTCTGGGTGCTGCAGAGCACATAAGTTCCCCCTCCGCTGCTGGCAGAGCACGTTCTGAGTCGTGGTCCCTGGGGACACAGGAACTCCTGCTTGTACCCAAAACCATGACAGCGCTGGCTGTCTGGGCAGCTCTGGACCGCCAGAGAGGTTCCAAGCAGCGATTGCACACTGAGATTTTCCTGCTGGCCCAGGCTGGGAGTGCCTGGTCTTTCCGGGTCTGAGAACCTACGTTCCAGGCTGGCACCTGCGTGCACCTCTCTCAGGGGAGGGTGCAGAGCGTGACTCAGACTCTGATCCCATGCAGGATAGCATGGCCCAGCACTTGTGTGGGGACTGCAAAAAGGCTGTGCTTTTGCCGGCTGGCGAGGCTCCCAGCCCCTCACAGGATCTAGACTCCACATGCTCTCAGGTGTGCTGGCGGCTCAGGGAACAAGACCTGGTTTCTCCGCCGCACTCTCTCTGGCTCAGCGCCAGGGATGGCTGTCCTGGGTCCGGGGGACTTAGGCCCCTCTCCCTAACTGCCCCGATTCCCACAATTCCCCCCCACAATCCTTTGCTCTTTTTGAGTGCTTTCAAACAGACTCCAAGTTAATGCTGGTCCCCAGACGCAGGGCACTCTCATATTGGGGTATTACTTTCCAATGGGTCGCCTCTGATGGCTCCCTCCCCCTTTTGTTTATCTTCCGATATCAGTCCGACATTCCCACTTTGCTTTACCTGCCCACTGGCGTCTTCTGTCCCCATAGAGATCCAGACGTGTATAATTCTGATCTCAGGCTGATTTCATGGGTGATCGGAGTTTTTTGGTAGGCAATCAGCTCACTTTAGGGTACAGGTTGAAACCGTGCCTTCTCCTACTTTCCTGCCATCTTATCTCCTCCTCAATATAGCTCTGTTACGATCTTTCATATTTCTATGGTATCTATTGCAATGTCTCTTTGATTTCTCATTTTATTTGAGCCTTCTCTCTTTTTTCCTTAATCTAGGTAAAGATTTGTCAATTTTGTTTACCTTTTCTTTGTTTTTCTGGCTTCTTTTAATTATTTCTACTCTGATCTTTGTTATTTCTTTCCTTTCACTAACTTTAGGCTTATTCCTTTTTCCCCCTTTTTCTTTGAAGTGTAAAGTTAGATTATTTGAGATCTTTCTTTTATTGCCATGTGGGCATTTATGGTTATAAAATTCCTTCTACAAATTTTTATTGAAACCCATAAATTATGGTATGTTTTATTTCCATTTTTGTTTTTTAAAGACAAATTTAAAAATTAAAAAAAAAATCTTCTCATTGATTTTTCAGAAGTGTGCTATTTAATTTCTATATATTTTTAATTTTCTAGTTTTCATCAAGGTATTTTCTAGCTTCATTCCATGATGGTCAGAAAAGACATGCAGTATAATTTTCAATCTTAATAATTTGTTAAGACTTATTTTGTGACCAAACATAATGGTCTATGCTGGAGAATATTTCCACGTGTGCTTGAGAAGAATGTGCAGTCTGCTGCTGTCAGACTGAATTCTCTGTATATGTCTGTCAGGCCCATTTTCTCTAAACTATAGCTCAATTCCAATATTTCCTTATTGATTTTTCTCTCTGAACAACCTACCCACTCTTTAAAGTAGGATATTAAATTCCCCTACAATACTGTTCTCTATTTCTTCAGATCTGTTAGTATTTGCTTAATAAGTTTAGGTACCCTGATGTTGAGTGCATATACATTTATAGTTGTTCTATCTTCTTGATGAATTGACTCCTTTACAATCACATAATGACCTTGTCTGTTGTTAACAGTTTTTGACTTAAAGCCTATGTTGTCCAATAGAAGTATAGCTTAGCTGCTACACCTGTTCTCTTTCAGTTTTCCACTTGCATGGAATACCATATCCCATCCCTGCAATTTGAGCCTCTGTGTGTCCTTGAAACAGAAGTGAATCTCTTGTAGGCAATACATAGTTGGCTTGTTTTAAAAATCCATTTATATATTCTATATCTTTTGATTGTAGATTTTAATCTATTTACTTTTAAAGTAATTTTGAGGGGGTGCTTGTGTGGCTCAGAAGGTTAATCCTCTGCTTCAGCTTGGGTCATGATCTTGGGGTCCTGGGATCAAGCTCCACATTGGTTTCTCTGCTTGGTGGGGAGCCTGCTTCTTCCTCTCTCTGCCTGCCTCTCTGCCTGCTTGTGATCTCTCTCTCTTTGTCAAATAAATAAATAAAATCCTCTAAAAAAATAAAATAATTTTGAAAAGCAAAGACTAATAACATTTGATTGTTTCCTGACTGTTTTGTGGTTCCCTCATTCCCTCTTCCTTGTGAACTGATGATTTTCCCTAGAGGTTGCATTAATTAATTTCCTTTTCTTTATCTTTTCTGTACTGTTGGTTTTTCGTTTGTGGTTACCATGACACTTGACATGACATACATGACATAAAACATCTTTTAAACTGATAACAAGTCAATTTCAATCACATGCAAAAACTCTTTCGCCTTCCCCTCACATTTTATATTTTCCATGTCACAATTACTCTCTCTTTATATTGGGTATCCATTACACATCTAAGCAGCTATAGGAATTTTTAATGTCTTTGAGTATCAATTTTTATACTAAAGGGATTCAAATGCCACCATATTACAGTAATAGAGCATCTGAGTTTGACTATATACTTACCTTTACCAATGTGCTTTATAATTTCATTATTTTTTTCCTGCTACTAATTAACATTTTCACTTAAGTTTGAAGGACTCCTTTTGCATTTCTTGTAGGGTTGGTTTAGGGTGATGAACCCCCTCAGCTTTTGTTTGGGAAAGTCATTTTTTTGTCTTTTATTTTTTTTAAAATATTTTATTTATTTATTTGATAGACAGAGATCACAAGTAGGCAGAGAAGCAGGCAGAGACAGAGAGAGGGTGAAGCAGGCTCCCTGCTGAGCATGACCCTGGGATCATGACCTGAGCCGAAGGCAGAGGCTTTAACCCACTGAGTCACCCAGGTGCCCCGCACCTTTTTTTTTTTTTTTTTTTTTTTTTAAAGATTCTATTTATTTCAGAGAAAGAGAAAGAGCGGGGAGGGCAGCGGCAGAAGGAGAAGCAGACTCCCCACTGAGCAGGGATCCTAATATGGGGCTTGGCCCAGGACCCTGAGATCATGGAATGAGCAGAAGGCAGATGCTTAGCTGACTGAGCCACTCAGGCACCCATCTCCTTCATTTTTTTTTTTTTAAAAGATTTTATTTATTTATTTGACAGACAGAGATCACAAGTAGGCAGAGAGGCAGGCAGAGAGAGAGGGGGAAGCAGGCTCCCCGCTGAGCAGAGAGCCTGATGTGGGGCTTGATCCTGGGATCATGACCTGGGTCGAAGGCAGAGGCTTTAATCCACTGAGCCACCCAGGCGCCCCTCTCCTTCATTTTTTGAAGGACAACTTTGCAGGGTAAAGTATTCCTGATTGGCAGTTTTTTCTTTCAGCACCTTGAAGAGATGATCCCACTGTCTCCTGGGCTGCAAGCTTTGTGGTGAGGAATTTGCTGAGCTTCATGGTAGTCCTTTATGTGGGCAATTTTTTCTTCTACCTGTGTTCAAATTCTCTTTCTTTTAGATAGTTTATGTGTCTGGGAAGATTTTTGGGTTGAAATTACTGGAGAGATGTCTGAACTTCATTTAAAAAGTAAATCCTTCCCCAGATTTAGTAAGTTCTCCGCCATTATTTCTCTAAATAAGCTTTCTGTCCCTTTCTTGCTTGCTTCTTCTTTTGGGACTCCCTTAATGGGTAGATTTAAAAAAATGATATCCCATATTTCACAGGCTCTCTTCATTCTTTTTTTCTTAGTTCTCCTGTGAGTGGATAATTGCAAATGACCTGGTTTCTGTCCTGGAGATTCTTTCCTCTGATTGATCCAGTCTGCTGTTGATGTTCTATCCCATTCACTGTATTCTCCAGCTGCACGACTTCTGTTTGCTTCTGTTCTGATTCCTGTCTCCGCTACTTTCTCATTTTCTTCAAGTATTGTTTTCCCAATTTTACCAAATTGTCTTCCAGTGTTGTCTTTTAGCTAATCAGACTTCCTCAAAACAGATATTTTGAGTTTTTAATTGGGCAAACCACAAATCTCTGTTTCTTTGGGGTCAGTTACTGGAGAAATATTGTACTACTTTGGTTATCATGTTTTTTCCTGTTTCCTGAAGTCCTTCATTATGCTCTCCACATTGGAGAAATGGTCTCCTCCAGTTTTTACTAACTGACTGTGGGAAATAAGTAACTCCCTCTGACTTGTTAAGGATCCTGAGGCTTTCTTGATATTTTCTGTGGTTATGCTTACCCCACACATCTTGTTCTCTCCTACTGGGTAATTTTTAGGCACATATGACTTCTCTCCATTCTGCCAAGCCAGGCTGGGTGTTGACAGCCTTCCTGTTTCTTTCCCTTGGGTAGTGTCGGATGCTGTATTTGTGTGGTTTCTCCCAACCCTGCAATATGCCTAGTTTTCTACTACCCATCTGAAAAGGCTCACTTTTGCTCTCCTCTGGGTTGCACATAGGGCACCTGCCCCTGGAAGAGGGTTTTTACGGGTAAAGCTAATGGAGTGTTGGGGAAGCCCATGGACCAGTTCAGGGGATCCTTGGGCAAGGTGTCCCCAGAAGCTCATGGGTGGACCTCCTGTCCTAAAGTAGTCTAGTAGGATTTGTGTCCCATTCTGAGCCCTGGCTGCTGTTCTCCCAGCCTCCACTTCCCTATTGCCAGGTAGCTCACAGTTCGCTACTTTCTATGGGGCTAAAGAAAACTGGGCCTCTGTGGCAGAGTCCCACCCAGCTGAGAAGCCACTCGCTCATGCACAAGCCATCCCTTTTCCCTTCTGGCACGGGACTGTGATGCCAAGGGGAGGGTGATGTGTGTGAAGAGCTGAGAAACAGGTCTCTGTACACTTGCACACACACCTGTTTTATTTCTGCATCTGTCTGCACATCTATCAAGAACAGAAAGCATGAGTTCAGACTGACAAAGTCTTTGTGTAAGTTTCTCGTTGCTGTTTTAACAAATTACCACCAACTTAGGGATCTTAAAACAACACAGATTTCTCCCTTACAGTTCTAGAGGTCACAGGTCCACCCTGTTTTCACTGGACTAAAATCAAAGTGTTGGCAGGACTGCATTCCTTTGGAGGCTCTCAAGGGAAATCCCTTTCTCTGCCCTTTCAAGCTTTGGGTGGCCACATGCAGTCCTTGGCTCGTGGCCTCTTCCTCCACCTTCAAAGCCAGCAACTGCACGACTGCATCACTTCAACCTCTGCATCCCCCCCTCATGCATCCGGTGCCTCTCCTGCCTCCTTCTCCACAATTAAGGAATCATGATCCAGGATAATCTCAAGGATCTTAACCTAGTCACACCCTCAAACTCTGCTGTGCAATGAGTTAGCCCATCCACAGGACCCAAGAAATGGGATGTGGGGCTCTCTGGGAGCCATTAGTCTACCTTATCATCATCCAGCAAGAGGACTCACTCTAACACTTGTCCTTTGCTTTCTTTCTCTGCTGTTTTATCTCTTGCAACTAAGAACTAGTTTGTGAGGAAACAGTGTCAGATCAGGCAATAGCCTGCTCCTCATCAAATTCTGCCTTAAGTTTAATGTCCATTGATATTCTCGCCTGATCTAATATCTATCTATGATGGATGCAGTGGATATGCCTTCTATAGAATGGGACTATTATCCTCAACCATACAGATAATTTGTGCAGATTTAATAGCCAGTTAAAGGTAATTAGCAGAAACCAGGTAACAGCCCCTGATTAATAAGACTCAAATGACTAGAATTATCAGGTGCATATTTTAAGACAGCCATGCTTACTATGTTTAAATGAAAGTAAGCTTGAAAGTACAGAACAAGAACAAGAAATTATAAAAAAAGTGACATAGCCTATTTGAAAAGGAACCAAACAGACCTTCCAGAAATGAAACATAAGAGCTCAGCAGCAATAACAAAACCAAGACCATACTTAATGGGGAAGCTTTTGTAATGGTACCATTAATAATGGCAGTGCAAAACCACAGAAAGAAGGATGAAATGTATACGACTAAGCTGAATAAGAAACACGCCAAGTCAATACAAAGAAAACTTGAAGACTTTTTTTCTAGGTTTCAGTTTACCTATTTTTTAAAAAAGATTTTGTTTATTTATTTGAGAGAGACAACATGGGAGAGGGGCAGAGGGAGAGGGAGAAGCAGGCTGCTGCTGAGCAGGGAGCCTGATGTGGGGCTAAATCCCAGGACCCTGGGATCATGAACTGAGCTGAAGGCAGACACTTAACTGACTGAGTCACCCAGCCACCCCTCAATTAACTAATTCTTTCTCTGATGGTGCCAAGAGAAGAGCTCATCTGGACTACTGACTCTTTCACTTGAATGATTATAGAAGTTCTATTTGGTCCTTTTTCATAGCCTTATGTTCTATTTTTATTTCTACTTTTTTTTTTTCTGCTTCATATATGCTTATTTGTTTAAAAATAGATGCCATTTCCTTATTTAGCTTTCAAAAAAGAACCCTAACATATTAATAAATGTTAGTTCATTCCAGATGAAATTATTATAGCCTAACGGACATCTGTGTTACAGGTATCTGTTAGGCTATAATAATTTCATCTGGAATGAATTCATATTATGATAAGTGATAGTAAACCAGTAGGTATACTTTCTTAGTATTAATTGTTTTGTGTTTTACAATTTTGTTCAGAGTGACTACAAGTGGGAAGTTTCGGGACTCCTTTTTTTTCTCTTTTCTCTTCCATTCTGAGGGTTTTGTCCTTTTTACAACTGCTGCCACCCGCCCCTCCTTCCATTCCTACACCCACCCCAAACTAGCTTTTCTACGCATACTTCAGATGACAAAACAAAATTCCATACTCATCGTTTTAAGATAAACCTTCTAACATAAGGTATTATTTACTGAGTTGTCTTTAGGTTCACATGGAGAAGAAATAATAGAATTTGAGGTATTTTCTGCCTGACAAATAAATCAGAGCAGTTTATTTATCTTAGGAATTAGCAACATCCAGTTGACTCACTAAGTCAACAACAAATAACGTGCAGTGCATTTTGATATTAAAAGTTAATTTTGGGGCACCCGGGTAGTTCAGTGGGTTGATCCTCTGCCTTCAGCTCAGGTCATGATCTCAGGGTCCTGAGATCGAGCCCCACATCAGGCTCTCTGCTCAACGCGGAGCCTGCTTCCCTGTCTCTCTCTGCCTGCTTCTCTGCCTACTTGTGATCTGTCAAATAAATAAAATCTTTTAAAAAAGTTAATTTCTGGATGTCTGGGTAGCTCATTGCGTGAAGCATCTGCCTTCAGTTCAGGTCATGATCCCAGGGTTCTGAGGTCGAGCCCCGCATTGGGCTCCCTGCTCAGCGGGGAGTCTGCTTCCCCCTCTCCCTCTCCCCCCTGTTCATGCTCCCTCTCAAATAAATAAAATCTTTAAAAAAAATAATTTCCATAGGAAATAACACAAAACTTTGTGGTCAAAGATACCTTAAATAGAACATTTACAAATAATTTCAAAAGGACATTTTAAGAGTTACATCACACAAACTGGTCAAATCTATACTTTTGGTAAATATTTTTTGGCTCTCATCTTTAACAAAGTCCTTCTAAATACATTCATGGTTCACTGTTTTGTCTTTTTGGTAACTGCACCCAGGATCTCTTCATCTATTCCAAGTTCCTTTAATTAGTGACTGCTAGTTGGGAAGGCTTACCATTTCAGAAAATTACGACAGATTCCATTTGTTAGAACAGACTCAAAAAACATCCATAATAAAGAAATCTAAGACTTCATGAAATAGTTTTTATAATATTAGTCTTTAAGAAGTAAATGAAACTATCATCTACAGAAATTCCTGGTGCACGAGGATATGTATAACACAGATCCAGCGAGACGGCCAGTGGGCTCAGCTAGGCCGAGGTCAAGAGTTTCCAGGTTTCATCTGTTCTGCCTTACTTGTGTGACACCTCCCTTAGAACAACAATTGACCAGGAGTCAAATTTACTTCAGCCTCTTTTGCTAGACTAATGGTACTGGAGTGTGCTTTTACCTTTAACCTCACACTTTAAAAGATGGACCTTTACTTCGAGGCCATCCATAAAGAGTTTCCAACTAATTTTTAAGGGGGGGGAGGGGCAGAGGGAGAGAGAGAATCCCTTTCACAAACTTGGGATCATGACCTGAGCTGAAATCAAGAGTCGGACCCTTAACAAACTGAGCCCACCCAGGCATCCCTCTTTTCTTTAAATTTATCTTATCCAGAGATTTATATCAGCTCTGACAAAGTATCTGTATTTTTTTTTTTTTTTTAAGTAGGCCCCTTGCCCAACAAGGAGCCCAATATGGGGCTTGAACTCACACCTGTGAGATCAAGACCTGAGCTGCGATCAGGAGTCAGACTGAGTGGCGGACAGAGCTGACCGCCTAAATGCCCCCACACTAATATTCTGAAGCAAGCATAATTAGGACTGCCGCCCCCAGAACCTACCTATGTGTGGATTGCTCTCAAACAGCTCATGCACAAGCTTGTCAAAATCGTAGGTCACCATGGCAGGGGAACCAGGCTCGTGGCTCAAATACGGCACGAGGTCATCTTCGTGTTCATCCTCACGCTTTAAAGTTCCTCCAAAGGCCCAAGTAAATGCAAACACGAAGAGCTTCTGAAGCACAATTTTTAACTTATGAGGATTCTTCTCCAGATACCATGTATTTTCAGCTCTGGGGCAGACACATGTGGGAGGGTAAGAGTTAAAATTTTATTTTATTTTTTTTTAAAGATTTTTATTTATTTGACAGAGAGAGATCATGAGTAGGCAGAGAGCAGGCAGAGAGAGGGGGAAGCAGGCTCCCCGCTGAGCAGAGAGCCTGATTAGGGGCTCAATCCCAGGTCCCCAAGATCACAACCTGAGCTGAATGCAGAGGCTTAACCCACTGAGCCATCCAGGCACCCCAAGAAAGTTGAAATTTTAGAAGGAAGTTCAGTGATTTTGATATCGTATCAAAATTTCATTACTAAGAATTATAGAACAGTTAGGTTTGTTAACATGAATGTTTTAACAGTAATGTACAATTTTAGTCGATGTCATGTAAAGTACACACTGCTACTATTTTTAAGGCACCATTTGTGTGAGAGATCTGTAGCCCACCTTTATTTATTTATTTAGTGCAAATGATTCACTTTTATTTATGAGGTCAGTTTATTAGTCACAAGTTTACCTATCTTTTGGGAGAGGATCTGGTAATTCTCCATTTTATGTACAAAAGGTCCTAGTCCTTCACTCTGTATTGCTCTCAGCCAGGCTGTGGAGGCTGATTTAGTTCCACGCAGCTGAAGCCACACTCTGTGAGTCTGGGGAAAGTCTCGTCCAGTCTGGGCCAACAAGGTCACCCTGGTCTGTGGACCCTGAGATTCTGTAGTGACAGGGCTGATGGTGAGGAAGTGAACAAGAGGTTTGGGCTTGATTTCAAGGCATTTAAAATAGTTCAGGATATAGTATTATCATACAATTATCCATAAATTACTCGTAAATTATGATAGTTCATTCAGCAAATATTCACGAATTCCTACTGTGTTATCAGCTTCCCTGGACCAAGCGAATGTGACCCCTTCTCTCCAAGATAAGAATGGGAATGCTAAGCCACAGCACGTGTAAAGGAGACAGTTACACATGACGTGCACAGCGGTGGTCAAGGGGCTGGCTCAGCCTATGGGAGGCGGGGCAGCCTCTGGGGAGAGCACATGTAGCAGGACCCAGAAGCCAAAGGATCAAGCTGGTTTAAGGAACTGAGACAAGAAGCCGGAGTCGGTGCAGAGGCAGCCAGGGCTCCCATGCTTTACACAACTTCTGTCCTTCCATTCTGAGTCTAATGGGAAGACACGAAATGTCTATAAAAAGGAAAGATTATTTGTGTATTTATTTATTTAGTATTTATTTATTGTAGTGTATTTTTTTTTTTACTGAATGTCTGTGAAGTGCCTGGGTGGCTCAGATGGTTAAGCGCCTGCCTTCTGCTCAAGTCATCATCCAGGGCCCTGGGATCGAGCCCCACGTCAAGCTCCCTTCGCAGCAGGAGCCTGCTTCTCCCTCTCCCTCTGCTCCTCCCCCTGTATGTGCTCCCTTCTCTCTCTCCCTCTCAAATAAATTTTTAAAAGTCTTAAAAAAAACTCAAACATTTGAATATAAATACCGGGAGACGCACACAACCATATTAACCACAGAAGAATGTGTCATAACAAAAATTGACAACAATATATGTCCATCAACAGGTCAGTAAGTTGTGACATATTTATACAATGGACTAATAAATGGACAGCAGTGAAATGAAGAATCCCTACCTGCACGATGAAGTAATCATAGGAACCCTGAGCAAAACATTCTAAGCCAAGAGCACAGTGATTCCATTAAAGTTTAAAAACACGCAAAGGTGAAAAATATATTGTTCAGAAATGTATCAATAAACACAAAATCCAGGTTGGTAGTTATCTCAAGTGATGGGATGACAGAAGATCTAGGTAGGTACATGGGGGACTTCAGAGATTAATTACACATTTTTTCTAGAACTGTGTGGTACGTATAGGAATGTTTGTATATTGTTTGTATCTTGCACCTACCTTAGCAGCGTTCTTTTATAGCTACTCACTGTTCAATAAAAAGTTAAAATGATGTATAGCTGCTGTGTTGAGAATGGACTAGAAGAACTGGGAAAACCAACTGGGAGGCTCTTGCATCAGGACAGGCAGGAAACAGTGAAGGTTTGGGCAGGATGGGGACAGTGAAGATGCAGACAAAAGGGGGAATCGAAGGTAGGCTTGACAGGCAGACTAAAAACTGTATTTGCATGTTCTGTCATTTAAAAGAAAATGTGATGTGAGTGTGTCAGGGCCACGTAATGGAATACAGGGAGGCCTCAGTGGTGGCTCTCCTGTCCATTTTGTAAAATGGTGGACATGTAACAACAATATTTTCTACAGCTATACTCCGTACCAGGCACTATTCTAGATATGCCGCACACTGCATTATTCTTCTAGTTTTATAAACGAGCAAACCAAAGCTTGAAAATATTTAGCAACTGGCTCAACATTGCTCAGCTCATAAATGACAGATTCATGAAATACATTCATGTCAGTTTCATTCCTTTCTCAAGTATGTACAGAGTCTGCACAGATGAATTCATATCACCCATTTAATGTAGCATCAAAATCTGGCGAGCTCGCATTAGATACACAAGGGCTCTATGTAAGCTTCAATAAGGTAAATATAACTGGATTTTGACATTCTAAGTCACAAAGGTCCTGGTTTACTGACGGATAATCCTGCACTTGCGTAAGGGTCCGGCACCTGGTCCGTACTAAAACATGTCTGTTGAATGAACATAACTGACCTCTTTTTTGTACTCTTGAATTTGACAGAAACTTTTGAATGTGAAGAACTTTTCTCCTCAGTTGAAATGTCCTTCAAATCTTCACCTTAAAAAAGGAAAGAGTTTTTTTTTTTTTTTTTCTACAGTGAACAACAGACCCCAAATTTACCTGGTAACTTAGTGAGGTTTAACCTGCAACACTGTTTCATTTGTGAATCGTCACAGAACAACTTTCTTTCACACATTATCATGTAGCTACCTTATCAGACCCAAGTGGGAGCTACTTTCCTAAGAGGAGCAAAGAATGTACCTGCGTTGTCCAAAGTGATTTTTGACTTATTTGAAGCATACACCGACATACTTTTTTCTTCATTCTCTTCTAGCAACTTTTCTGTAAGTTTGTTCCAACATGAAAGCTTGAGGACATTCAGGTAACTACGTCCAAAGTGGTGTACATTGTGAACTAAATAGTAAGTGGGTCTTAATGGCGTGAAGGATTAGAAACACTATATACTTTCAAATAATGGATTCACTAAAACAATCACCAAACAGGTGCACTTCAGGCGGTTGTATCCATCTCCCTCCCACCCGTCGCCCAACTGTTTTGTCCAGGTCAAGCACACCGCAGAGGAACAGAGAGAGTGAGGGATTACTCACTCTTCCTTTTAGCTTATTTTCTATTTTTTAATGTTTATTTTCTTTATATTAAAATAATACAGGCTTCTAGTGGAACCTATCATTCTACAATTCTACCACACATAGGTTAACGAATAAATGTTGCTGCATTTCATTATGGTCCTTTATATAAATATGTAATATTTAAATACAATACTTTAAAATTTAAGCCCAAATCAAGATTTAAAGAGAGCTGGCTTCTCATCCTGTTTTTGTTTTTGTTTTTTTGGATAAAGCAACACATATTTATTTATTTTAGCCGCTTTCTAACACAGTTTTTTATATTTATTTTTAAAAATTTCTTTTCAGTGCTCCGCCTGCTTTTTAAGCCTGTTTTCATGTCCTTCCATTGAAACATGACATTGTTGCACCATGGCTTATGAAGCCATTTTTCTATTGATGGAATTCAGATTTTTGCTGTTTTATAATAAATAATGTTGCTATAGAAGAAAACTCCTTGTGCATAAATCTCTACACTTCTGTGATTATTTATTTATAATGAATTCCTAGAATAAGAGATTCTAGGGCAGAATACATGGATTTTTTTAAAAAGATTTTATTTATTTATTTGACAGAGAGAGAACACAAGCAGGCAGAGAGAGAGGGGGAAGCAGGCTCCCTGCTGAGCAGAGGACCCTGAGATCATGACCTGAGCTGAAGGCAGAGACTTAACCCACTGAGCCACCCAGGCACCCCGACATAGATATTTTTGACATACACTGGCAGATGGCTCTCCAAGAAAGGCTGAATCAATTTATACCTCGAATAGCTTCTGTAAGTTTATATGTTAATACATTCTAGCTATTGATGTGTTTTCTCCATTCGAAAATCTCTTTGCTTATTAGATGAAAATTTTATGCTACTTTCAAATAAATGTTCTTCTCATTATCTGTAAGGTTAAACATTTTAAGAATTTTTTTTTTTTTTAGATTTTATTTATTTATTTGACAGAGAGAGAGATCACAAGAAGGCGGAGAGTCAGGCAGAGAGAGAGAGAAGCAGGCTCCCTCTGAGCAAAGAGCCCGATGCGGGGCTCGATCCCAGGACTCTGAGATCACGACCTGAGCCGAAGGCAGCGCTTAATCCACTGAGCCATCCAGGCGCCCCTTTCTTAAGAATTTTATTTGAGTTTTATTTATCAGAAATTTTAGTAGTTTGTAAGAAGACTCCTGGGACCCAGGTGGCTTTCACACACACCCCACCCATCCTTCTAGCCACTTGTTCCAACTGCCACAGACACAACTGGAACTCAACTGTTATTTACAAACGAGTGAGTTTTATGTTGTTGTACAGGATTCATGGATAAATTTTACTCTTAGAGGTATAGGGTCTCTCTTTGTGTCTAATTGTATGTTTATGTATGTGTATGGATATATATACCATGTATGGGTAACATTTTCCTGTATCTAGACAATATTGTCAAAATTAATTATAAAAGGTCTCTATTTAATTGGCTTAAGGAAAAATAATCTTTAATATCATGAATGAGCATATGAAACTAAAATTTAATTTTCTTTCATTTGCTAAAAGGACAAAGTTTTCTGAGACTATGTGAAGTTTTTCTTGACCTTTTAAGTCATCTGCCTAGAAAACAATGGTGTTTTGCCAAAATAATCTGAGATTCATGTTGTCTTTATCAGGTCTTTGATTAGTTAAGAAAACAGAGTCTTCTCTAGTATAAGAGCTAAGTTTTTTTTACAATTATGTAACTTTTTCTATTTGCCTCAAGTCTTTGTCACTTTGGTTAAATTAGTAACTAAATAATGTTTCACAATGATATGATCCTCTTTAATCAAGAGAAACATAGAGTCTTAATAGAGTCTTAATAGACTCTATGAGCCCTTAATAGACTCTCAGAGCCCTGAGAAACAGAGTCTTAATAGAAAAATACACCAATATTTTCCTGAAATTCCATATGTTAGAAGTATATCATCGATTCAGTATCATGAAGACAGCTATGCTCACCACTATACCACCAACGCTGCACATCGATTCAGTATCATGAACACATTCAACTATATTTCCTCCTAAAAAGTTCTCCAGTGTCACTTTTCTTCAATTTGTCGCTTTAATCTACCTGAGACTGATTTTATTTTTATGTGTAATGTGAGGTTATAAGCTCTTTTTTAAAACTACAGATAATTACTTGATCCAACATAATTTACTAAAATGTTTATTCTTATTGATCTGTTGTGCCACTTTTGTCATTTATCTTGTCTAAATCACCTGTTTTTCATGTCTTTTTCTTTGAGTTCAGATACTCCTTCTGAGGTCATTTTCCTTCTACCTGAAGTGCACACTGTAAAAGTTCCTTTAGTCATGGTCTGTTGTGGTAGACTCTCAAATCTTTTGTCTGAAAATCCAAGGGGTCTTTCTTTTATCATCATTTTAAAATGGAAGGCTAGATGGCTACCACTTCTGAATTAATACTTTTTTCTCAGCCTATTATACATTGTTTTCTGCCTTCCATTTTTTTTTTTTTTTTTTTTTTTTTTTTGGTTGAAAAGTCTCTTGTCAATCTAGTTGGGATTCCTTAGTAAGTAATCTCTCCTTTTTCTTTACTTTTTTTTTTTTTTTTAAGATTTTATTTATTTATTTGTCAGAGAGAGAGCGAGTGAGAGCAAGCACAGGCAGACAGAGTGGAAGGCAGAGTCAGAGGGAGAAGCAGGCTCCCCGCGGAGCAAGGAGCCCAATGTGGGACTCGATCCCAGGACTCTGGGATCATGACCTGAGCCGAAGGCAGCTGCTTAACCAACTGAGCCACCCAGGCGTCCCTTCTTTACTTTTCAAATGTATTCTTTTCTCTGGTGCTCGGTAGTTTCATGGCAGTAAATGTAGGTGGGTGCTTCATTTTATTGGTCTGGCTTGAGACTTGTTTCACCTTTTGTGCTGAGAATACCTGTATTTTACCAGTTCTGGAAAATTCTCACCCATTTACTTTTTGCATATAGCCTTCTCCTCATGACTTTTCTGGAACTCCAAACAAATGTATGTGAGAATTTCTCTGTCTCAATCTTCCCTGTCTTAGTGCCATCCTTTTTATATCCTGGTTTGCTCATTCCCTTTTCAGCATTAGAAAAAACTAAGTCAGTATTTGTCTTTCGCTCAGTTTTCCAATCAGTGACTACATGCATTGTTTTAGAAATTATGTTTGGTTATTTTTTGTACTGTTGAATAAACTTTGTTAATTTCTCAAAGTCCTCTTATATTTACATATATGTTATATAATGTATAACCTTACATATTAAATAAATGGCCCAAATGCTCCACCTGAAAGCCGGAGACCATCAGATGATAAAGAAGTGACAACCAAACATAGTCTGTCAACGGGAAAGGCACTTCAAATGCAAAAATGGAGACAGGTCAGAAGGGAAAGGATGGAAAGCAGGCACAGCAGATGTCATAAAGAAGCAGAAGTAACTGTGTTCATGTCAGGCAAAGTAGATTTTAGAGAAGGGGTAACTACCAGAGATAAATAATTAACTAAGGATTCAGTGCACCAAGGAGAGATAATAAGTATAAACGTATGCACCTAGTAACAGCTTCAGCATACACAAAAGGAAAACTTACAAAACTGAAAGGATACAGAGACAAATCACAATTGTAGTTGGGAGATTTTTTTGGAAAAGATTTTATTTATTTGAGAGAGAGAAAGAGAGAGAGAGAGAGAGCACGAGAAGGGGAGGGTCAGAGGGAGAAGCAGACCCCCCACCAAGCAGAGAGCCCGATGTGGGACTTGATGCCAGGACTCCAGGATCATGACCTGAGCCAAAGGCAGTCTCCCAACCCATTGAGCCACCCAGGCACCCCAAGGAGATTTTAATACTCCTTAACTGATAAAATGTGTAACAAGAGAATCTGAAAAGATATAGAAAATTTGAACAAAACTATCAACTAGACTAAGTTGATACCTATAGAGCATTTCATCCAAAAAAGGAAGAATACTTCTTGTTTTCAAGAGCACAGGAACATTCACCTAGATAGATAACTTCTGGATATCACATAAGTCTCAATAAATATAAAGCACTAAAATTAGGCAAAGTATATTTTATAACAGGAAAAATTAAACTAGAAATTAATAACAATAACAAAAAGACACCTAGAAAGTCCCTAAATATTTGGAAACGAACTCCATGTTCCTAAACAACAACAAAGAATAAATCACAAAAGAAATTAGAAAATGCTTTGAGTATTGAAGAAATTTAATAATCTCAGTATGTGCAGAAAAAACAAAAAACAAAAAAACCCCAAAACACCAAAAAACAAAACAAAAAATACCCCACTATCCATGATAAAGAAAATCTCTTAGCAAACTACAAATAGTTAGAAACTTCATCAAATTGATAAAGGATGTCTAGGAAAGAATCCTATGGCAAAAATGATACTGAAATGGTACAAAATGAATGCTTTCTCCTTCAGATTGGGGGAAAAAATGGTATGTCTGCTCTCAAAACATCTATGAACTTGATATTGGAGGTCCTAACCAGTATAATAAGACAAATACAAGAAATAAAATCCACACTGATTGGTAATACAGTACTCATGTCTTTATCAGTATAAAACATCAATTGTATTTCTATGTACCAGCAATAAACAATTGGAAATTAAGATTTTAAAACTTACATGAGAGTATTAAAAAATTAAATTCTTAATTCCTAGTGGAATTCTTAATACCCAGTTCAGTAAACTGAACCCTGGTCAAGATTCCCTGTTCCATTTATTGAGTAGCCTTCACAGGCCCCACTCTAATGGAAGAGGAACATGAAGATGCCTTGGCTTTCTGGATACCAGTATCACTCAGACCCTGTGTCTAACAGTTCTAAAAATCTTTGAGTATTCCTCTCTCCCTATTGTAAGTTACTCAAGTAAATGGCTGCAGTCTCCTTTGGAGAAGGAACAGTGTAATTATTTTTAGAAATACCTTCCATGGGGCACCTGGGTGGCTCAGTGGGTTAAAGCCTCTGCCTTCAGCTCAGGTCATGATCCCAGGGTCCTGGGATCAAGTCCTGCATTGAGCTCTCTGCTCAGCAGGAAGCCTGCTTCCTCCTCTCTCTGCCTGCCTCTCTGCCTACTTGTGATCTCTGTCTAATAAATAAGTAAAATCTTAAAAAAAAAAAAAAAAGAAATACTTTCCATGATATTGTAGAAGGTCCCAGCCTCCTCTTTATCCAATGGGTTCTGGACCTAAAAGCTGGCTGGGGTTTGGAAATGAGCAGGGGATCATGACTTATTATTGAGGAAGCTACCCTCAGCCTCCTCATCACTTGTCTTTGACTTCTTCTCATGATACAAGCTGATGGTATCTCGTTGGCTGCTCATATATTTTGCCCATAGGGATGGTACATTCTACTAATAACTTAGCTTAATGTATTACTATCTAATACCTTATATTACATACTACATCTTAATTTCTAATATCCGATCTAATAATTAACACTAATATCTATCTAATATCTAATCCTATCTAATATCTTAGATGCTAATATCTTACTATCTACCAATAACTTATCTTAACATCTTATTCTACTAATAACTTATCTTAATTACTCTTAATAACTCTGAGAATCATCTCTGCCTCCCCCACCCTAGCTTGGCTGAATTCTTCTGGTTTCTGGTGGTAAGGGCTACATTAGACCCTCCAGTGAGACTAGCTGAGTAATGGTCGCCTCTACTGTCAGCTCTAGTCTCCAGAGCCACCAGCACACGGTTTGGAGTACTGAGTCTGGAGGGGTTCAGGATTTGGGGTGATGTTTGCTCTGATGCCTCCACTCTGTCAGGGTTGGTCATTTAATATTCTCTAAAGCATGGTCACTCTGGTTACCAAGTCCTGGCCTGGAGCTTTCATTTCCCTTCAGCAGTAGGATGTAAGAATTCTCTTGGGAGACCTAGAAGGTCTCCCAAGAGGGGTTGCTAAACTATCTGTGATTACTGATTTGCTTATTTAACACTTATTTCTTCATATATATATATATATATATATATATATATATATTCTTTTATATATGTATGTTTACTTCTTACATATTAAATATATTTTTATATATTTATTTATATATACTATAATACATATTTATTTATATATTATATATAATATATATATATATTCTTGTTTATATATTTCCCCTCTCTCCCTACCTCCCTTCATGTGTGTGTATGTATCATAATCTGGAATACAGATTTCTAATATGTTCTCAGTAGGTCTTAATCTTTTTACTGCTTAAGAAAATTTTCACACTAAAAATTTGGGCTAATATATAAATAGCAGCTTGACTTTTTTTCATTTATATTTACATTATGTATCTTATTTTTACCCCTTATTCCAGTCATTTCATGTCTGTCCATCTTTGTAAATACCAGATTGAGATACAATTCATATAATATAGAATTCCCCCTTTAAAAAGGCACAATTCAGTGGTTTTTGGTATAATCGGAGTTGTCAGACATCACCACTATAATTTTAGAATGTTTTCATCACTCTAAAAAGAAACTCTACACCATTAGAAGAGCTGCCTATTTTCCTCCCTCCCCCAGCCTCTGGCAAGCACAGACTACGTGAGATTTGCTTATTCTGGACACTTCATATAAATGGAGTCATACAGTATGTGGTATTTGTAACTGGCTTCTCTCACTTAGCATAATGTTCTCAAGTTCATCCATGCTGTGCATCTCTCAATGCTTCATTCCTTTTTATGGCCTAATAACATACACTGGATAAACCACACTTTTTTTATCCATTTAACAGACATTTTGGGTTGTTTCTACTTTTTGGCTATTAAGAATAATGGTGCCATATACATCTGTGTCCAACTTTTTGTGTGGACACATTTCCATTTCTTTTGGGTGTATTTTTTTAGGAGTGGAATTGCTGGGTCAAATGGCAATTATGTTTCACATATAGAGGACCTGACAAACTCTTTAACCAAAGTGGTTGCTCCACTTGTATCCTTTTGATTTAATGATGATACTTGTAGAGAAAGAGTTACTGTTTGTTTTAAAATTGAATCAGTTTCAAAAAAAGACTCTTGACTATAGAGAACAAACTGAAGGCTGATGGAGGGAGGTGGGTGGGGGAATGGGCTAGATGGATGATGGGGATTAAGGAGGGCACCTGTTGTGATGAACACTGGGGATGGTAAGTGATGAGTCACTGACTTCTATACCTGAAAGCAGTATTACACTATATGTTAAAATTAACCCAAATTTAAATAAAAACTTGAAATTAAAAAAAAAAAACTACAAAAAAAATGAAATCAGTTTCTATCTTTTTTTTTTTTTAAGATTATTTACTTATATATTTGACAGACAGAGATCACAAGCAGGCAGAGAGAGAGGAGGAGGCAGGCTCCCCACTCAGCAGAGATCCCGATGCGGGGCTCGATATGGGGCTCCATCCCAGGACCCTGGGATCATGACCTGAGCCGAAGGCAGAAGTTTTAACCCCCCGAGCCACCCAGGCACCTCCAGTTTCTATCTTTTAATTGAGAGAGTTTAACTCACATTATTGTAATTATTATTAAAGTTGGATCAATTTTTTTTGTTATTCAAATTTCTTTCTTTTGGTTTCCTTTACCCTCTATAGTAAAGAATAAATATTCCTTTGCACATTTAAAGCTATGGACTCTATTTTTTTTTTTAAAGATTTATTTATTTACTTTCAGGGAGAGAAAGGGGAAGAGGGAGAACGACTGTGGGGGTGGGCAGAGAGATTCTCAGGTGGACTGCCCTGCCAAGCACGGAGGCCCACTCAGGGCTCCATCTCACAACCCCAAGATCACAGCCTGAGCCGAAACCAAGAGTAGGATGCCCAACCGACTGAACCACCCTGGCGCCCCTCTATGGATTTTAGTATTACTCTGAGGCTTACCCCTAACACATTAAGATGACACTTATGTTTATTTTTTTTCTCCATCACTGTTTAGACTTCACTTCTGTTTTTTTTTTTTTCCTCAAACAATGCAGGTAATCATTCTCTTTCAGCTTTCTTTGACCTGACACCTCCCCCTCCTCCTTCCCTCCCCTTTACGCTTAAACTTTCTAAGCTTTTGTTCTAGATTTTTATGTTAATTTTTTTAAAAGATTTTATTTATTTATCTGACAGAGATCACAATATGCAGAGAGGCAGGCAGAGAGGCAGGCAGAGAGAGGAGGAAGCAGGCTTCATGCTGAGCAGAGAGCCTGATGTGGGGCTGGATCCCAGGACCCTGGGACCATGACCTGAGCCAAAGGCAGAGGCTTTAACCCATTGAGCTGCCCAGGCGCCCCTATGTTAATTCTTCTGAGAAGTGTTCTTTGCTTATTTTGGTTGCATTGAGTTTTACTAAATTATTTATCACATCTAACTTCCGTATCTCATATAATTCTCCTTGATTCATTTCTTGCAGTACTGGATTACCCCAAAAGTCTCTTGTGTTAAACTTTTTCAGGCTTTGCATATCTGAGAATGTGTTTATTATGTTTTTATTTTTTAAAAAATATTTTATTTATTTATTTGACAGAGAGAGAGATCACAAGTAGGCAGAGAGACAGGCAGAGACAGAGGAGGAAGCAGGCTCCCTGCTGAGCAGAGAGCCTGCTGAGCAGAGAGCCTGATGTGGGACTCGATCCCAGGACCCTGAGATCATGACCTGAGCCGAAGGCAGCGGCTAACCCACTGAGCCACCCAGGTGCCCTGAGAATGTGTTTAATTAGCTAAATATAAAATGCTTTGAAGATTAGACATCAGTTTTTCCCTTAATCCATATTGCTGTTGAGAAACCTTGTGTTAAACTATTTTATAATCCTGTTAGCTTTTTCCTCTCTGAAATTTCTTAGAATCTCCCTTTAATCTTAGATAGTCTTAAACCACAACAAATTGTGTCTTTGCTGAAACACCATGCATGAGGCTCAGGTGCCCAGAGTCTGCCTTAGAATGAGGCTAGAGCGGGAGAAGCTGGAGATCATCCCTGTTCCCACTGTGAGTCTTACACCACCTAACAGGGAGTGTGGGGGAGCATAGAGACTTTGAAATCTGTGGTGCACTGAAGGGAACTTAAGCAACAATAAAAGCTAAGTCCCAGTCCAGACAGACTCAATCCTCCCCAGCATTACCTCAACGATCTGGGAGAAGAACAGGTGTAACCATTTCCATATACCTGTCTCTACTCTTCCTTTCCCGACAATATCGGGCATTCAATAAAACATCATGAGACACAAAAATGAGCATGAAAGAGATTCCTGTCGCCAGGATACAAAGCAGTCAACAGAACAGATCCAGACATGGCTCAGGCATCAGGGATTTAAAACAACTACAATTGAACTGTTAAAACATCAGACGTAAACTGAACAGAGAATTTCAGCAGACCACTGAGCACTATAAAGGGAGTCAAACAGAAATGTGAGAAATAGAAAGAGATGAGATGAGAATTCTTCCAATGGGCTTATCCAGCGGCCCACATGCCGCAAAGAATCAGTGACTTGGATTATAAATCAACAAAAGTTATTCAAACTGAAATACAAAGGAAAAAAGAACAAACCAAAAGATGAGAGCATCCAAGAACTGGGGGGCAGTATATCAATAAAACACTTCAAGGTGTGGGTTTTTATTTTCCCAACCTAGTTAATATTCCAAGCTCCTATTCAATCTTAGGTCTTACATTTTGTCAAATTCTAGAACACCTTGGTAATTATTTCTTGAAATATTTCCACCCTTCTATTTATTTCAAAAACTTCTTTCTGGAGGTTCTGTTACATGCATGGTAAACTTTCGACTTTTATTCATCTTTCAACTAAAGACGCACCCTCACACACACATAAACATATACATATGCATATATTGTGTAAGTGACTGTACTTTTAGTTAGTTCTATAGAAGTGCACACAGACACAGACCCCTTGTGCTGCTGTAATTCGAGAGAGCCCCTGGACTGAGCCGTGACCCAGCTAAACATGTCAGCATTTAACTTGTTTATTACGTTCCTTCTCTTAACTCCTTCTTGCTCTGTTTCTAGTACTCCCATTTCCCTGGCTTATGCTTCCAGTGAATTCAGAACTGTGTGTCCGGGGAGGAAGTAGACACTCTTCAAGGCAAGAAAGCTGTGTGCTAACAACTTGTATCCCCACTGACACTGTTCCTTTTCAAGTTCAGTCTCTTTCTCTTAATCACTTAGACTTTAAGATGCGAAGGGGACTGGCAGTGGGAAGAAACATGCTTGTAGCTGCTCCTTGACCTAGTCAGGGGTCACTGCCGACACGCTATGTTGCTGCAGCCTCCAGCTGGACTGTGGCGTGCTGACTGGCAAAGGCAAGGCCGATGGTCCACTCAGAGCCCTGAGAAGGGGAGAAACCTAAGCTAAATATTCCCCCCATCATCGTATCCAGCTCTCTTCCACTCAAGACTACTGCTCCTCCAACTGGGACCTTAAGCATCCTGTCACCCAAGGATTTCTCACAATGTCTGTTAGTTTGATGGATCCCAAACTGGGTTTTGGAGGCCAAGCTGGGAGCCTGTGCCAATTACCTGTCCCACTGGAAGCCAGGCAGAACCAGGGTCTGAAGGTTGGGGGTCCAGAATCCAGAGACCTCATCTGTACCCATAATGCTACACTAGTTTCTGAGTCTTTTGCTCTCACCTCACACTACTTTCGACGCTTGCTACTTTCCACAATGACAGTTTACACCTAGGATTCTGGACACATTTCCCCCACTATCTCTATCTCTAAGAATCTCATATTAAAATCATTCTTCCCTAATAAAGACCCTCTCAGGATTCCTTATACTCATTTTTCCCGTAACCCTTCAACATAGGATATTACCTTACTGACATGCTCCTTTATAAATGATTTGTTCCACATGCATGTCTGCTGCTGACTCAAACAGACTAAAAATTCCTGGTCTACCTTTCTTTGTTTCCTTTTATAAAACTCAATAGAAGGTGATGAGTAACTGGCACTGATGAGTGAGATACAAGACCCCTAACACAAGGGGGAAAAACTCACATTTTCCAAAGCCTCCATTTTTACCCATGAAGTCGAAGAAAGCATCAAGAATTCTGCACAGAGTCATAACGGTCATTACGTCCTGGACAGGAAATGGCTGACATTTCCGATGCTTCTTCATAAACTGTAGTCCGTCTGCTACACTATTTTTAATCATGAATTCAAGACAACTCACTCCTGTTTGACTCATAATTTTGGAAGTTTTCAAAAGCCATGACTTCATATAAGGCTCCCATCCCAGATCAACAGGATCCTAACAATATAAAGCACAAGATAATTTTACGTAAATAAGAAAAATACAGTGTCTATCGTCTTTCTAACCGTCTCTACGTCACCACTGCCCTGGTACAATATGGTTCAGAATCCTCATTCATCAAAGTGCAACTGATCACAACAGCTGAAGAATGACCTGTGTCAACCATAAGAGACTCTTCATCTAAGGAAACACACCGAGGGTTGCTGGAGGCGAGGGAGGGGAAGGATGGGGTCACTGGGTGACGGGCATTAAGGGGGGCATGTGATGGAATGAGCACTGATGAATCACTGACTTCTACCTCTGAAACCAGTAATACATTATATGTTAATAACTTGGATTTAAATTAAAAAAAATAGAATGACCTGTCTCTGATTTGTACTTTGTAACCATGGTCTTCCAAGACTAGAAGCAACTGGAGGATTACGTGAAGGAGGAGTGCTGAGGTTATATGTCCGCAGGGAGGGGAAAGGCAGCTTAGCTTTGCTCTGGGGAGGTTAAGTCGGTCAGAACCCAGGGCTAGTCACGCTACTAAAGCATTTCCGGAGAGAAGAAACCTAGTCTCTCTTGAGTCTTCCGTCCTCCTCTCCTAGGTACTGGGTTCCACGAGTCCTAAGGGTCATCGAGTGAAAAGGGTTCAGGGTAGTGGCTCCTCTCCGGAAAAGCAGCCCTGCCTGCAGCCTGTCCTATCTGGTGCAGGGGACACCCCATCACAGCCTAGGTCCACTCAGACTCACTTCTGGGTTAGAAGGCTTCAGAGGACAAAGAACTGAACTATTGCCCTCACCCTTGGTAATCCAGGGGTAAGGCTAAACCAGTCACCAAAAATGTTGCAGATTGTGACTAAATTATACATTTTTTTTCTGGGATTTGTTTCTGGAAACCCACCATATAGACCATTGCGCATCGGCTGACAGTAGCAGGACTGGCCTGAGAGAGACTGTCCACCTCAAAAATCACTCGTATTTTATCATTTAAGGCAATTCTCTCACTGTTTCCCAGGCATAATGTTCTAGTATCATCCAGCATGGAGTTGAGATTTTCTACCCAGAAAGTATCCACTGGCCCGTCTAAAACAATCCACTGCCAGTCGTACCCTGCAGAGAAACAGATTCATGAGGTAACTGAGGATCACCTCAGACTTTTTTTTTACAAGCTTGCAAATTTTGTATTTTGTTTGGGAAACGATATCCTAGAAAACATTAGACTGAATACATTACTATGCAGACTCTAATATTTATTAAATAAAAATAGCTACCCACACTACATACTTAGTAATTCTTTAAACATTGTTTTAGTGTTTTTAGATTACTGCACTGTGTAATTAGCCCTTAAATTCTGGATCAGAGAAAGATCCCAGATGTCTCTTTTCCATAATATATGGGCTGTGTGTTCCCCCTTCCACCCGAACACTGTTTGGACATGCCACCTCTGGGAAATAAGAAAGGCAAGCAGATGTCCTTCAAAGAAAGAATCAAACAGATTTCAGAGTAGTTCACATGTGACCCCACTGACTCCATTGTCCATAGCTACAGGCCCTACCTGCTCCACAGTTCTAGAAAACCCACTGGACAAGCTAAGGGAGGAGTGTGGGAGTCACTGTGGAGGCAGAAAATAGTGAGCCACGGGAAGGACATGAGAGGCCAGCAGAAAAGGGAGGGGAGCCAAGGCGCAGATGGCTGGACCTGCTGAAGTACCCGCCTCGGGGCCCATCTTCATACCCTGGAAGGGGGTTTGCTGTGCCTAAGGACTATGCTCTCCAACCTGAACATGAGGTAGGGTCACACAACCATTGAGGAAAAGCAGAAGCAGCAGCAGAAGCCTCCTTTAGTGCGAATGTGTGGCTAGAGGGTCAGCCCTGAGCCGTGAAAGCCCTGGGGGGCTCCACCAGCACCCTGACGCTCTCTGTCCCCCCGCACACCGCCAAGTGCCGGGTGTGCAATCCTTTCTAGAGGAGGATGTTTGGGTGGTAGGACTTGGCCTGGGAACAGGCAGAGTCCCTTGAGTCCCACTTCAGAGGCAACGCTACTGCAGGGTTCCACACAATAGTACTTCTACCTTTAATATCTACTTGGTTCTTGTGAGATATTAATGTGCATTTATAAACTGAAAGGGTTAGACCAGACCTGCTGCTTTTATAGTGTAATTATAGATGAATGCCCCATAGTATGTGGTAACACTACACAAATTCTATATAAACAAATGAGGAAAAAATACATAGTACAACAACAAAATATCACAAATTAAAAATGCTTTTAAAGATAGAAATAAAGCTCATTTAGTTCAGTTCATCTATTTTAATCAATCACTTTATTGAATCTAATAATAACACTTACTCTGATTTTCCGGAATGTTAACATCTTTTCCCACCTCCATTTCAAATATATTAATGTCAGTATCTGCTGCATCAGAGAAATCAAGTTTGAAAACCTAAAATATGTAATCAGTAATATTAACTTGCTTAATCACACTTTCCAATTCCAATGCACTATATATTCATATGTTCTCTTGAGTATAAACATGGGAAAGGCAGAAGGTTCTGGCCCTGGAAGACCTCCATGTAACCAGTGCAGTGTGGCACAGGCCGTTTTCTTTTAGAGAATTCTTTTAGTTTTTTCCCCAGCACAGTTAGTACATGCTTGTGGAACATTAAAATAATACCATAAAACACAAAAAAGAAAGCGGATGTTCTCTGAATTTCCACCATCTCTAAAGAATCAGTGTGGGCATTCTGGTGCATATTTTCCCCCTCCTTTATAGTAGTTTTAAAATTTTAGGGTACAGAAGACTTAACTTTAGGATCGGCTAAACCGCAGACTCTAACAGAATCCTTGGAGATTCTGACTGAACGGGTTGGCAGTGGAGGCCAGGAAGCCCCATCTGTAATGACATTCCCCAGGTGACACAAATACAGGCTGTTCTCACACTAATCCCAAGAAATTCTGATCTACGCATACAGTTAAGTCTTAATTATCTGGAGGACTTTATTATTTATCTCCTCAGCAGATCTGAGTCCCATATCATCAGCTGAGTGGCACTGGCTCTCTCTGCCCGCAAGATGAGGGGAAGCCCACCAAACATGGGAGCCATGCCCTGGGCGCAGAGGGGCTCAACAGAACAGAGAGAGACAAAGACTGTACATAGGAGTGAGCCGCACGTCTCAGCCAGGGCCTCGCGGCCCAACAGACAGTAACCGGCCACTTCTAGTTCTCAAGGCTCATGGGGAGAGGACCAAGTACAAGGTTATTTTGAATGACTATTTCTATTGCAGAAGTCTGCATTTACCAGTCCCGCACATAAGTCATTATGCTCTACTGCTTTTCTTTCCCTCGGTTTTTAAAAAATGTGGGATTGTGGGTCAAATATTATCTGGATTTTAATCTTTAATAAATTCTACTGGATCTCTTTTTCAAAGTCTGTGACAATAATACTTCCACAGGGGCGCCTGGGTGGCTCAGTGGGTTAAAGCCTCTGCCTTTGGCTCAGGTCATGGTCCCAAGGTCATGGTCCCAGGTTGTGGGATCAAGCCCCGCATTGGGCTTTCTGCTCAGCAGGGAACCTGCTTCCTTCTCTCTCTGCCTGCCTTTCTGCCTACTTGTGATCACATCTGTCAAATAAATAAATAAAATCTTAAAAAAAAATACTTCCACCAATAAGATGTAGGAATGTTTGTTTCTCCATATCTTCGTGAACACGCAATGTTTTAGTTATGCATATTCTTATGTTTTGAAAACTTGAGAAAAACTGTGCTGCTCTCATTGTTATGATTTTTAGTTTTTGACTAAGACTTAGGCTAAACGTCTTTCCTCTGTCGATAATTTTCATGTGCTCCAACAACGTTCTACTCTTAGCCCGCCTGGTTCCCCTAGTTGTTCCATTCCTTCTTGTTTGCGTCTGTTTCTTACAGCCCTCATCTACAGCAGGGCCACTAATTCCTCTAAGATGCTAGAAAAATTTTCTTCCAGACTACGGTTTGCTTTAATGATGTTTATTGTAACTCTTAGAAAAAAAAAAAACCATTTTTTGTATTTACAGAAAAAAATTTTTATCTTCTGTTTATGATTTTTGGGTTCCCAGCTTTAGTTAAGGTCTTCCCAACTCTAAAAATATGCCCCTAAATATTATATTTTTATAATTTTATTTTTATATTTAGTTGGCTATTTCATCTGGAATTTTCTTTCTTTATTAAAAATTTATTTGACAGAGAGAGAGAGAGAGAGAAAGCGCATATGAACGGGGGGAGGAGCAGAGGGAGAGGAGAAGCAGGCTCCCCACTGAGCAGGCAGCTAGATGCAGGGGCTTGGTCCCAGGACCCTGAGATCATGACCTGAGCTGAAGGCAGATGCTTAACTGACTGAGCCACTCAGGCACCCCTGTAATTTTATTTCTGGGTAGGGAATGAGGTAAGTGTCTTTCTACATTTTTCACATCAGAAAACAGAAAACTATATAAACAGTGAATTCAGTAAAGAATGCTTTTCCTGCTGATTAGAAATATTACTTCAGTTGTATATTAAATTCACATACGTCGGAATGTATTTCTGGACTCTGTCTGGTTCCCTTTCTGTGTTAGTACATTCCAGGGTTTTTATTCAGGTTTTGGAGAGTGTTATCTTTTTATATCTTTTCCTGAAATATACCCAGCACTCAACATTGCACTAGTCTCAGGCATGCAATATAATGAATATTTGTATAGATTGTGAAATGATCGCCACAGTAAGTCTACTTAACATCTATCACCATGCATAGGTAAACATTTCTTTCTTGTGAGAACTCTGAAGACCTACTCTCTTATCAACTTCTGAATATACAATACAGCATTTTTAAGTATGGTCACTGTATTATATTGTACTCCACTGTTTCGGTTACAGTATGGATTTGTTCTAAAATTAATATGGAACATTTTAGAAATATAAAGCACTCTGGTTTTCTGCCCAGATTTTCTTTGAACTCTCGGAATGTTTATACTTCCTAATGAACTTTAAAGTCATTTAATTTGAGTTTTTAAAGTGGGATTTTGCTTGGAAAGATATTATGTTTATATATTAGCTTGGTCTAGATTGGCATTTTTAGGACAGAAGTCTTTCCATGCAGGAATACAGTATCTCTTCCATTTATTCAATTTTTGCCGATTGTATATAGATATTCCTGCTTCCCCCCTGCAACCCCCATAACAAATTCCTTTCTTTTACATTTATTCCAATATATTTTAGATAGATTTTTGCCATTGTTAGCTGAATTTTTCCTATTTCCATTTCTAACTGGTGATAATTAGTATAAAGGATTTAGGGTCACTTGGGTGGCTCAGTGGGTTAAGCCTGTGCCTTCGGCTCAGGTCATGATCCCAGGGTCCTGAGATCGAGTCCTGAATCGGGTTCTCTGCTCAGTAGGGAGCCTGCTTCCTCCTCTCTCTCTCTGCCTGCCTCTCTGCCTACTCGTGATCTCTCTCTGTCAAATACATAAATAAAATCTTTAAAAAAAGAATTTAGTCACAGCCACTTTACCATATTCCTTTCCTATCAATTACTGAGAAAGATGCAGTAAAATCTCATACTAGATATGATTTATCAATTTCTCTACAAAATTCTGTTTTCTCTACACATTTTTACATTACATCATAGGGACATAATAGTTCAGAACTGCCATCCTTTTCTACACCAGCAGCACACTGTTGTACCCTAATTCTGTAATAATTCTTGACATCTGGCAGATCTCACCATGAGACACTTCCCTTGGTTTTTTTTAAATTCAGGAATATCAGAGACCTTGGTTCCTCCAGATACATTTTAGAATCAGTTGTCAAGATCTTAAAAACTACTTGAGCTTTCTATTTCAAAACTTAGTGCAAAGCTCTAGTCATCAAGTGTGGCATTTGCATAAGGAGAGATGTAAGATGAAGGGAACAGAATTGAATCCAGAAGGAAATCCCAACATTTACCGTCAGTTGATTTTGACAAGAGTGATGAGACAATTCAATGTGAGAAAGAATGGTCTTTTCCACAAATAGTTCTGGAATACTTGGATATTCAGAAGCAAAAGAATGAATTGGGATCCCTCCCTTATACTGAACACAAAAATCAACCCAAAATAGACTATAAGACCTAAATATAAAAGTGAAAACTACAAAGCTCTTACCAAAAAGCATAGAAGAAAGCTTTTTTTTTTTTTTAAAGATTTTATTTATTTATTTGACAGAAAGAGACACAGTGAGAGAAGGAATACAAGCTGGGGGAGTGGGAGAGGGAGAAGCAGGCTTCCTGCTGAGCAGGGAGCCTGATATGGGGCTCTATCCCAGGATGCTGGGATCATGACCTGAGCTGAAGGCAGATGGTTAATGACTGAGCCACCCAGGTGCCCCATAGAAGAAAGCTTTTTGACCTTGATTTTACAAAGCTTTCTTCAGATATGATATAAAAAAACAAGTGACAAAGGAAAAAAAAGCCTGAACTTCATCAAGGCTAAAAACTTTTGTGTCTCAAAGGATACCATCAAGAAAATAAAGACAAGTCACAAAATGAAAGAGTGTATAAATCATAGTCCCTGATAAGGGACTTGTATCTCGAAAAATATATACATAAATATGGACTAGAAGACTTTATATTTTTTCATTTTATTCCAGTGTATTAACATACAGTGTTATATTAGTTTCAGGTGTACAATATAATGGGGGTTCAACAATTCTATACATTACTCAAATTGGAATTTAAGAAAAAAATAAGCAAAAGCAGGTGGTGGGGAGAAGAGAGAGAGAAAGAGACAAGCCAAGAAACAGACCTTTCCTCTGGAGAAAACACACGGATGGTCACCAGAGGGGAGTTGGGTTGAGGGCAGCTGAAATAGGGAAAGGGCATTAAAAGTGCACCTGTCGTGATGATCACCTGGTGAGGGATGGAACTGCTGAATCACTATATTGTACACTTGAAACTAATACTATACAGCATGTTCACTAACTGGAATTGAAATAAAAACTTTAAGAAAAAAACCAACTTTGCTTATCTGTTTGGTTCCTAAATGCCATTCTTCTGTTAATATATTTTGGCTAATGAAATTTACCAGTAATTTCTACTTATAACTAATGAGAATATAACATTCAAAGTTTTGTTTGCTATTTGTGTTGATTTTGTGATGAATTTTGTATCAAAAACTTTTTCACCTTTCCAGCGAAGTGTTTTCATACCTTGTTAATTTGTAAGGTACACTGGTCGTGACAGAATCACTAGACCATCCTCCACTTAACACCTACCCAACTCTGGGTTACTTTAAAAGCCAGTCTCTTTCATTTTATTGTTTGCCAATCATTTTAAAGCAGTGTCATATTTTCTGTTTTTTTAAATAGCTTTTAATTTTTCTCCTTTTTAAGACTGATCATTATTTTTAAGTTTACTTTTATACTGCTAAGTGCCTAATAATGCTTAAATATCAATCTTTAAATAACAACAGAATCTACAGTAGTCAAATGAAAGTAACTGTTCCATATTAACTCACATTAGATGCATCTGAGATTCTTGATCTCAGTCCTAAATCACTGTCTTTCTTTGAGCTCCTTGCAGTGTTGAGATATACGTAATTTCGAACTGCTGCTGCTAACAGCCCATCAGACCACTCCATAGTATTAGCATCCAGTTGTCCATATAGTTCACCAACAGTGATACACTTTGGATTTAGAACACAAATATCTACTTTTCCTTTTCTCCCTGAAATCTGAAAAGAATCCAGATCCTTTAAGAATCCTTCTTAAAGGTATTAACTATAGCACAATTATTTAAATTTTTGCACTGTTAACACCAAAGAGTTTTAGGAGAGGTCTTTCTCTCCAAAGAAAGTGACCCTAATTCTCTCTGATGGTTAATTAATGATCTAGCAATTCCACTACTTGGTATGTATTTGAAGAAAAACCCATGGACGACCTCTTACTCAATGGGGAAAGACTGAAAGCCTCCCTAAAATCAAGCACAAGGCAAGAATTTCCATTTTCACCACTGCTATTAAACACTGTACTGAAAGTCCTAGCCTGATAATTAGGTGAGAAAAAAATAAATAAATAAAAAGCACCCAAATTGCAAAGGGAGACATAAAAATATCTTTATTTAAATATGACATGATTCTATATATAGAAAATCCCAAAGAAATCTATGAAACAACTACTAGAGCTAATACATAAGCCAGACTATTTGTAGGACACAACATCAACACACAAAAATCAGCTGCATTTCTATAAAGAGCTAAAAATGTTAAGAAACTGCACACTAACTGAAACAAAAACCTGCAGAACTGAGAACTTGACTTTCTAAAACTTTTCGAATAGACTGCTGAGTCTTCAAATGAGGTAACTGAAGTATACATTGTTTACTGGGATCTAGCTTTATACGGAGTAAAAATACCATCTGATTTCACTTATATGTGGAATTTAAGAAACAAAACACATAAACATATGGGAAGAGGGGAAGAGAGGAAAACAAATCACAAGAGACTAAGGGCTGATGGAGGCCCTGGGTGGGGCTGGGCTAGATGGGGGAGGGGGATCAAAGAGGACACATGTCATCATGGGCACTGGGTGTTGTATGTAAGTGGTGAATCACTGAATTCTACTGAAAGCATCATTATGCTATTAACTAGAATTTAAATAAAATTTTGAAAAAATAAAAATAAAAATGTAAATCATTTTGAAAAAAATATATATATACATATTAAGAAAAAGTTATTCTAGGAATTCAAGGACAATTTAACATTAGCAAATCTATCAGTATAGCTTATTAACAAATTAAAATATAAAAATAGATTCTGAAAAATTACTTCACAAATTCCAAGTCAAAATCGAAGTATAATGAGAATGGAAGAAATTTCCGAAGTATGAAGGAATATTTATCATACACAAAGAGCAAATATCATATTAAATGGAGAAATATTAACTACATTTCAGATAAAGAAACAAGAGATTATTACAGTTAACACTGTTTTAGAAGGTTAATCAATGCAATAAGAATATAAATTATAGAAATACTACAAGAGACAAAATTATAGTCATTTGAAGATAATTCAATTGATCACCAAAAAAACAATTAGAATTAAAATTACTAGTCCATGAGGGTGATGAAATACAAAATAAATATATAATTCAGTAGATTTATTTTATACTAGTAATTACTAGTTTGAGATTCAAATAAAATAATCCCATTTAGTATAATGATTCCTAACCTCAAAATTCCTAGCAATAAATTTAACAAGAACATACTTACATAAATAGGACATAAAATGTTACGGAAGCATAAAGATCTGTAGAAACAGAGAAACACATTATTTAGTATTTACCTGTGAAATAGATTCCCTTCTTCTCCGTGGTAGGATGTATTCAACTGGTAATAGTGTTAATGCTCTTTCTAAAATTCTTCTGACTGTTGTCTTTCCTCCACAAGTTGGGCCTACTAACATTACACCAATGCAAGTCTAAAACAAAATTGCAGATTTATGGTTTAATTTTGGTTTCCTGATGGTTCAGCTGAAATCTGAAGGTGCTTATTTAGAAATACATCTCTGTATCCACAAACCCTTCCTTCAAATTACTGTTCAGTCTAGTATAACCTGGGTTCCATTTTCATTGACTAGGTTAATGTCAAAATAAACAGAAATCTCCCAATTTTAAAATTCAAGGGATAACTTTCAATTCTTGACATCTGGCAGTTTATCTTTTTCTAATTCTCCTTTATTTCTATACTTTTCTGTAAGATTGGCTTCCGTAATATGGTTTATTCAGTTTCCTTTTCTCTATTCTTTCCGTCTTTTGAGTTTTCAATGTCATTTCCATGTTAGTCTTCCCTAATTCATCCTTCTCTTTTTCTCTCTTCTCCCTTCACTGGCCCTACCAATCTCATCGACCTGAATATCTTTAACCATGACCTGAGTTCTAATGACTTCCTGATGTGTTTATTTTCTCCAGTCTTTGGCTCTATGTGCCCGAGTACAATCTCAGTGGTGGTCTACTAGATACTTACTCCTGGATGTCTCACATGATCTTCAAAGTCAACATAATCTAATCTATACCTTCTTCTCACACTTGTTGCTTCTCTAATTTCCTGATTTGTTAATAAAACCACTAGGTACCCATGTCCAAAGTTCCTCATCTCTTACAAAATTTTCTTGATCCCGTCTTCTTCTGCCCAACCCAATCACTACTGGTGTTATAGAGTGAATGTTTGCCATCTCCCTAAAACTCAAATGTTGAGGCTGACACCCAACACAATAATATTAAAAGTGAGGTCTGTGATAGGTGATTAGGTTTAGATGAGGTCATGAGGGTGGGCCTGCAATGAGAGGAGTGTTCTTACAGGAAGAGGGAGAGGGAACAGAATCCAACACCTCTCTACTATGTGAAGACACAGTGAGAAGGTGACCATCTGCAAGCCAGGAAGAGAGCTCTTACCAGAAACCAAAATCTGCTAGCACTTTGATCTTAAACTTCTCAGCCTCCGGAACTGTGAGAAATGAATATCTGTTGTTTAAACCTCCCTACTGATGGTATTTTGTTATGTCAGCCCATATGGACTGGGACAAGGGGGAAAGAGTCAGATGCTAAGTCCCTCACCATCTCTTTTAGACTACTGCAAAAGCCTAAAGAAATGATTATTTTTAATAATGTACCAAATAAATACATTAAAATTCAAATATGGACAAAGCTAAAATATTTTTCACGTCCATTTCAATCTCTCTACCCTCATGTGGGTCTGGTGATTCTCTGTCTGATAATCCCATTCTGTAACTGGCAAGGTGGGAAGGGGTCCAAAAGGCTTGCATGACTAATGGAAAGGATAACTTTAAGAACACAGTTAAGTGGCCATAGCCGCATCATGGCATCACATGAAAGAGGGGCCACTGTTCCCTGGGAGCAACATTACTTCCTGCCACCCCCACCCTCACCTCCCCAGCAAAGCTGCTGGTTCAGTGAAGTCCTCAACTTGCAAAGATCCCACTCACACCATAGTGGCGCCCCCTAGTGGCTCAGCCTGCCTGAGGCCGGCCGGCCCCACAAAGCATACTGGTCAGCTCTGCTCCCGGCAAGAGCTCGGACTCCGGCTTTGGCAGTGGCCTACCTCTTTGGTCTGCCCCTTGGGGAACTACAGACTGCAGGATTCAAGATAACGCTCTCTGGGGCTGGGAACCGTGCAAACAAGTCGGGGCTGCCAACCATCTGTGGGAGTTACTCGTGGGCCCATGATGAGGACCCGGAATCAAGCTGATCACACCAGACTTCCCAGACTGCTGGGACCGCAGTCCTGACACAACGTCACCCTGCACATGGCGACGCACAAAGTAAGGGGCCATGTGTTTGGGATGCAGGGACTACTGTCGCGCTCCAGGTTCCTGTCTCATGGTGGGAAAAGTCCCGCTGCCCATGGCACGAATGAGCCCACATACTCTTGGCAGATCCTGTACCAGCCCTGCGCCCCCCCCCCCCCCCTTTCTGAGGCTGTCAGTGGTGACTCACAGACACTCACAGACAATGACGCTGTTTCAAGCTACGAAACTGCTGTTTCGTCCAATCAGTGAGACCAAATTTGTGTCATTTGGATTTCTGGATTATTTGCTGTCTGACTTTTTATTGCCAAGAGTCTCTTAACCATGAACCGATGGTCAGGATATTTTATGGGCCTCCTCTGCTTCCTGCCATCCATAGCATGCTGATATGATTGATCACTGGAACAACCTTCTCAAAGACTGACCTCAGACATTCCTGACTCCACGCCCCTTCCCTTCTCTTTGTCCACACACCTTACCAGGGAGGGCTGGCCATTGAATGGGGACATCCCTAGGAGACCATTTCCTTTCATCTGCTTCCTGGGTAATTATCAGCATAAAAGAGATGGGGGATAATAGAGATCTCTTTTGAGAATTTGCGATTCATCCTGACCATTCCTGAGCATTGGGGCTTCTTTCTGTTCCTTGATGAAAACCGCAGGCCACTCTGATTATACACATTCCAAAATGGGGTCCAGAGGGTTCAAATTTAATTCTGGTTCAACTGCCTGGGTTCTCTTGGATTGACATGGTCTTAGCCCATTCTCTATCCTTCCTCGCAAAAAAAAAAATGCCCTGATGTGGTATCCCCAACAACCCTAGGTACCTTTCATTTTGCCGACTGCTGGGACTGCCAACCCCTATCAAATAGGACTGATCACGATTTAATTGTTATTCCCCTAAAATTTAATTGTTATTCCCCTAAGAGAAATCTGTCAGAAGCAGCAGGAGTGGCCTCCCCGTCAAAATGCTTGACCCTTGCTCAAGATGTCTTGCATATCTTCCCCACTCCTATCTCCACTGCTCACTCATTTCCTGGAGCAGATAAATGTCATCGGGCTCATGGTATGGCAAACAGGTCAGACTAGACTGCTTGTCCTCAAGTGGTCACTCCAAAAAAAAAAAAAAAAAAGAAAAAGAAAAAGAACTAGATCTCATTATTAGAACTGAACTCTGAACTGAGAACTGTATTCCTTGAGCTGCTGTAGTTCTGTTTGGGAAACCCAACAACTATCAAGAAATTCTTTCTAAGGGTACCATGTATACCCTTAGGATTGTATTTCTTAAAGAGAAGTCAGACACTACCTTGTCTCCCCCCCCCCACACACACACCAAAAATGCAACTTGCACCTCAGAGGTGGTTGAAGTGTTAGAATCCAGTATTTAAGGAAACATCACTTGTCCCTGGGAGGCAGTCAGATCAGTCTCAACTCACTGACCAGGGTTGTTATGGATAATAGAATAACCCTAGTCCCTTCCTCCTTCTGGGCCAAGACACCATCTACACAGCTGAGAAACTATCTCTACCTGGATTAATCCTTTAGACCCAGAGGAACAACCAGTATACCAGCTTTAGGAGAAATCTGCCTGGCTTTCAAAGGTAGAGTCTGACGGCTTCTGGTGTGTTCAGCTGTTTGGGGCCAGAACCTGGATGGACATGGTTGAGATTTATATTTTAGGTTGACTCTAGCCTACTGTGAGAGGCTCTAGCTAAATGCTGTATGAAATAAGCTGAATATATTTGGTCCCAGCTCCTGGCAGTCAGATGAACTAGAGTAGTCAATGGAGTGGCCCTGGGACGATTCACCAGAAACCAAGACAGTATATAACGAGGGGTGGAATTTTGGGGAGACAATTCTTTACAGTCACTGACATTTCCACATGCCTCTGAACAGAGTCATCAAAAGCTTTGTTTAGGACTGTCTTTTCAAGGATGCTTGTATAGCAAACAGTTTTTGGAAGACAGTCCTCTTATCAGGATGGAGAAGGTTTAACTCGGCTGTCTAGAATAACAAAGATAATGTTAGTGTCTCCTTCCTGAGCAAAGGCTAGGAATGTCTGCCAGTTATCCCCTCAGAAGACTGCCATGTTCCTAAGTGTGGGGTTCTTCTGTGGAACACTAACCACATGTGCAGATATCACCTGACCCTGTGTCATCCTCTGAGAATTAAATCTTGGGAACATGGCTACTGCTGTTGCTGAGTGATAAACTGTCCTTTCTGACCCAGATGTCTAGAGCTTTCTGCCGTCATGCAGCTGTTGCAGGCTAACTTGTTAAATCAACCCAATATGTTCATGAAGGGGAAAATGTGATATCATTAAATGAAAATTCTCACCACTGGTTATTCATTCAATTCTATCCCAATAAAAATCCAAATAAGGTTTTTAAATTTATTTATTTATTTATTTATTTATTTTTTACTGGCAGTCAATCTATTGATTATCTAAGAATTGGGGAAAGTAACAGAGAGGGAATATTCTGGCAGCACTCCCGACAAGATAGGCGCCCTGACCTGGGCGTGTTAAATAGATTCATCTGGAGGAGTCTTCCAGTACTGTTGGAAGCAGGAAGGTCACTCTGACCTCCCCCACCTCACCTTTCTTCCCCGAAACAGGTCCTACAAGTCCCATGTGAAAGGTGCCCTCCTCATACCCAGAGGACAGAGGCATCCTTATGGGCAATGTGGGGCTGACAGGCTCTATGAACAGACCTGGTTCAGGAGGTCCACATCTTCCTGCTTACTTCCTCACCACCTACTACACCCCCAGCCCAACCCCTCTGTCCTGTCAACTCCGCACAAATTCATTGTTTCTTTATCTAAAAGGTATAAAGCTTCCTGTTCTGGTCACTTCTTTGGGCATGTCTATTCTCTTATGAAGGTTCTCATGTAAAAAAAAAATCAAACCAGGTGGTGGGTATTAGAGAGGGCACGGATTGCATGGAGCACTGGGTGTGGTACAAAAACAATGAATACTGTTATGCTGAAAATAAATAAAAAATAAATTTAAAAAAAGTGCATGCTTTTCTCCTGCTAATCTATCTTTCTCAATTTGATTTTCAGACTCAGTCAGAAACCCTAAGAGGGTCAGGGATAGCTTTTTTTTTTTTTTTAACCTCTTACAATTAGCATCACCAGATATGAAGACCTATTATAAAGCTGTGGTAATTAAGACTGGTGGTATCATAAGATAAAGACAAATAATAAAATATGGAAGAAATCAACAAAGAAATCCACCCTATTATATTGGAAACACAGTACATGAGAGAAATAGCAAATCAGTGAGGAAAAGTCTTGGGAAAACTGGTTATCCATCTGAGGAAAAATAGATCCACATTTGATATATTAAAGAAAATTCCAGACAACTTAAAAATGGGAAATGCAAATATCAAAAGATTTGAGAAAAAAAATCATAGAGAACATATTTATGAAATAGGATAGAAAAGATTTCTAAAAATTCACAGAAAACACAAACCACACACACACAAAAAGGACCAGCAGACTTGACTGCATTAACAATGTCTCCTGCACCAGTGAACACAAGGAACATTTCTGAAAACCCAAGATTTAGAGAATTTATTTGCAATGCACATAAACAACAAAGAAACAGGATATAAAAATGTATAAAGAAAAGTCTACACACACTTGGTAAGAAAAAGACAAAAAACCTAATTGAGAAATGAGTATGTTATATAATCTGGCAATTTGTAGGAAACTCAGATGGTGAAGAATATAAATATGAGATGTACAATTTTACTGATAATCAGGGAAATGCACCATCTTTTCCAACTGGTTCATTCATGGGCACAGAAAATTCAAAGAAGGCATAGCTGTGTGAGGTATAACATTTACACCACATGTGGAGGGACACATTTGGTAAGGGGACAAAGGTGAAGAAGATAAATCTAGTCAAAGTTAGTTGAGGGTCGAATAATGACATCTGGGTCAATAACAGAGTAAGCCACTTTCTTGTTACCCTGGTTTTCTCCTTGATCAGAACTATTAACATTCAGGAGCAAAGAGGTGCTAACACACCATTCCTCACTTACCTGAAGCTGATTATAAAACTGTATGATTTTCTTTGTCTGAGCTGGCCATTGTTGTAAGCCCAACTGTTGAGTTGCAATAAATATTGCTTCCTAAAGAAAATAAATACATGAAAGTACATTGCAAATTAAACTCTTAATACATGATCCTACAAAATCTCTCCTAACGAGGTACCCAATATGGCACTCTATGATAGTAGTTCTTACTTTCACCAAACTGAGACTACTACTTACCTGCAAAATACAATACACACAAAATGTTATGCTCACAGATCCCTGGTAGCAAATGTATAGACCCTCCCACAATACAAGAATTCATGCTTAGGGCACCTGGGAGGCTCAGTTCTTTGAAGATTCAACTCTTGATTTCAGCTCAGGTCATGATCTCGGGGTCCTGGGATCGAGTCCCACCTCCTCAGGGGAGAGTCTGAGATTCTCTCTCTCCCTCTCTCTCTGCTCCTCCCCCTCCTCACCCCGCCTCTAAAATAAATAAATCTTTTTTATTTTTTAAAAGAATTCATTCTTTAAGATGTATTTAAGAACTGTCACCATAGTATCATTGCCTAATTATCATATGCTAAAAGAAAATTTAAAAGAGTCTATATCTTTGTGTAATTCCAATCACCATTAATGTAGGTTTTCAGGTTTGTAACAATTACTTTAATGTTTCGATGTTAAGGATATTCTAGGGTGGACAGTGCCTGGGTGGCTCAGATGGTTAAACATCTATCTTTGGCTGGGATCAAGCCCCGTGTCTGGCTCCCTGCTCAGCAGGGAGTCTGTTTCTCCCTCTCCTCATGCTCTTTCTGTATCTCTGCCTCAAATGAATAAAATCTTAAAAAAAAGTATTCTAGGATAGTAAGTACAATTTGCAAGATCGAGGACTTGACATGGTTAGACATGAAAACATCCAGTAAGTCATGACAGCTTAGAAAGATACTTAATATTTTAATGCAGGAATTACAAGGACATCCATGTTTCCTTCTTAAAGTGAGGTTTAGGGACGCCTGGGTGGCTCAGTCGGTAAAGCGTCTGCCTTCAGCTCAGATCATGATCCCAGGTCCTGGGATCAAGTCCTGCATCAGGCATCCTGCTCAGTGAGGAGCCTGCTTCTCCCTCTCCTTCTGCCCCTGGCTCAGTGCTTGCTCGCTCTCTCTATCTCAAATACAAAAAAAAAAAAATCTTTAAAAAATCTTTAAAAAAATAAAGTGGGGTTTATTTCAATGTCAATACTATAGCAAATGTCCCTACAGAAAAAAGTGGGATTTATCCTTTTTCTAACTGACCTCTCCTACTCCATTTCTCATTCCTTGTGTTCCCATGATGGAACAGACACAGTTGCTGCTGAAGGAGACACAGAACACTCAGCAGGACTCTGCAAATGGAGAAAAAATAGCTCCTATGGCCAAGCTACTGGAGCTTAGGAAATCAGCTGAGAGCAACTTCATTTATTTTTTAAATTTTATTTACATTCAATTAATTAATATCAGTGTATTATTAGCTTCAGAGGTAGAGTTCAGTGATTCATCAGTTGCAAAGAACACCCAGCGCTCATTACGTCACGTGCCCTCCTTATTGCCTGTCACCCAGCTACCCCATCCCCCCACCCACGTACCCTCCAGCAACCCGCAGTTAGCTTCCTAGAGTTAAGAGTCTCTCATGGTTTGTCTCCCTCTCTGATTTCGTCTTGTTGGATTTTCCCCTCCCTTCCTGTTTTATTTCTTAAATTCCACCTATGAGTGAATCATATAATTATCTTTCTCTGATTGACTTATTTCATGTAGCATAATACTCCCCTCTAGTTCCATCCATGTCAATTACAAAGGGCAAGATTTCTTTTCTTTTTTTTTTTTTTTTTTTTGATGGCTAAGTAGTAGCCCATTGTATATATATATACTACATCTTCTTTATCCACTCATCTGCTGGTGGACATCTGGACTCTTCCCACAGTTTGTCTGTTGGGGACATTGCTGCTATAAGCACTGGGGTGCAGGTGTCCCTTTGGATCGCTCCATTCTATCTTGGGGCAAATACCCAGTAGCACAATGAGAGCAACTTCTTTTAAATGGAGTTGATGAGACACCCACGTAAGGCCTGAATGTGGAGCAGTTTCAGATGCGGGGGCTAGGAATTCTCCACCATAGACAATACAAACCTAGACACCTGCCTGGACGTAGGCCAACAGTCTGCAGGAGTGGACTAGGGATAGCACGGGAGTCTGAGGATCAGCACAAGTGGGATAATCAAAAGAAGAGATATTTGGACATGTCATCCCTCCTGGTTAAAGACTTTCACAATTCCTTACTTTGGAAGGTTTTGAAACAAAAATTATAATCTTACTTTAGTATTTATGGTTGTAAATGATATTCCATAGAGTCAGCCGCCTGGCAAACTGTACATCATTTATGTACCACATTAGGATATGGTTTTGGTGATTCTTTGTAAATTCTATGGTTGCTCTGAGTTAATGACACTCCCACCCCAACACTGTAGATGTGGTTAGAGAGAGAAATGGGAATAGGCTGGAGAGATTCCAGTTGCCTATTGCACGCAATTCAGATTCTCGTACCTCAAATGAACAAGGGATGTAAACAGCCCACGTACAGTGTATTTATTTAAGAGCATGTATTCCTATGTGGATATGCTATATGTGACTGGTCACTGTGTAAACCATCAAAAATACACTATTAAATAAAAGACTGGATTATTCCAAATTTAATATTAAACCTTTAAATTGTGAACTTTATGTCATTTCTCTAGCCATATATTATTAATTGGCAACATTTTATTAACAGTTTATTTAAGAGATGAAAGCCTTCATATTTATAATGTAAAAATTATATGAAGGGGAAAGAAGCAGAATAAACTGATGTTTCTAAACTAACTTGTAAAACTTAGGAAGAGATGAATATAAAAGGTAAAAAAGTCAAACCATCAACGTGCACCTAGAAATGCTATTATGAAGGCAATGCCATTTGTTTTAGCTGCGATTTGAAAATGTTAAAGGTAACACATAACTGGAGAAAGGAGAGGAAGGAATGTGTAGGCTGGGGAGAAACAAAAAGATGCTTATATAAGAGAGAGAAAGTGAAATTTGTCAACTAACATCTTCCTTCCCTTTTTCTAGCAGATTGGAAATCCTCAAAATGTAAGTATAAATATGCAGAATGTAGACAATAGCTTAGATGCAACCATCCATCTTATGTCTCCTGGAAGCCACATAGCACAAAACCACAAAGATATCTTCATATAGATATAGATATCTATATAAATATCTGTATCAATATATCTTATATCTCTATACCTATATATAGACATATCGATCTATCTATATATCTATATGTTTTCATTACAATAAGAATACAGAAAAATCTGTAATATCTAAAACACAGGTAAGTGCTATGAAAACAGTTAAGCTGATTTAGCTTAGAGTTTGGACCTACAGTTTGTTGGTTTGGAAAAATCCAACTCATTGAAACACATGGAACAGAGAATCTCAGAGCAGAAGTCCACTTCCTGTCAACAGAAAACTAAAAATAAATAGCTCCATATTAAAACAGCCAACAGAATATGAAAATACATAGCTAGAGAATTTAAAGTAAGATTTGGAATATCAAGGACAAAATGAAAATTTTAAAAGCTTCCAGAGAGACCTGCAGAGAAGATGGTGGAGTAGAAGGGTCCTGGGCTCACCTCATCCCATGGATACAACTAGGTAACACTCATGTCTGTGTAAATGACTCAGAAGATTCCCCAAAGACTGGTAGGACAGGCTCTCCACAGCTACACACCAAGAAGAGGCCACCTTGAAGAGGGTAGGATGGGCAGAGACACAGCTGGGAACCAAACAGATCTGTGACACTGACAGACCTGTGACACTGTCTGTAGGAGGGAGGGATCTGAGGGCACAGGAAGGGGAAGAGGAGCAGATGTCAGCCCAGGCACAGGGACCTATACCAAGAAGAGGGATCCCCATAACAATGCCTTTGAAAACCAGAGGGGCATAACTTTGTGAGCTCTTACATTCAGTGTGACTTACCACCTGGAACTTTAAAGATCAGCAGGTTCAGATAGGAAGCTGAGTCCCTGCTCTTAAAGAGACAGTAAAACAGCAGGAGACATAGCTGATTTTCCTAACACAAAGAAATAGACACAGCAATAGAAAGAATGAAGAGACAGAGGAATATGTCCCAAATGAAAGAGCAGAACAAAATCAGAGCAAGAGACCTAAACAAAAAGGAAATGAGTAATAGGTTTGATAATGAATTTAAAGTAATTCTCATAAATATCCTCACCAGAATTGAGAAAGGAGTGCAGAACCTTCATGAGACCTTCCACCAAGAGACAGGAGACATAAAAAAGAGCAATTAGAGCTATTGGACTCACTTAATGGAAATAAAAATAGACCAGCTGGAATAAATAGCAAACAAGAGGAAGTAGAATGGATCAGCCACCTGGAGGACAGAGTCATGGAAAGTAATAAAGCTGAGCAGATGATAGGGGGAAAAAAATACACAAAATGAGAATAGACCCAGGGAACTCAGCAACATTATCAAGATTAACAGATAGGGACCCCAGAAGGAAAAGAGCGAGAAAAGGGGGCAGAAGAAAAAGAGCGAGAAAAGGGGGCAGAAGATTTGTCTGAAGAGAGGATAGCTAAAAACTTCCTGAATCTGGGAAAGGAAAGAGAAATCCAGATCCAACAGACCTAGAGAAATCCCAACAAGACCAAGTCAAAGGGGTCCACACCTAGACACAAAGTAAATAATATGACAAAAAGTAGTGATAAAGAATTTTAAAAGCAGCAAGAGAAAAGAAAAGCAGTTACATACAAGGGAAACCCCATACAGCTATCAGTGTATTTTTCAGCAGAAACTTCATAGGCCAGAAGGGAGTAGAATGATATATTCAAAGTGCTAAAAGGAAAAAATCTGGAGCCAAGAATATCCAATAAGGCTCTCGTGCAGACCAGAAGGAGAGACAGAGCTTCCCAGACAAACAAGAGTTAAAGGAATTAATGACACTAAACGAGCCCTTCAAGAAATGCTAAAAAATATTCTTTGGGGCACCTGGGTGGCTCAGTGGGTTATGCTTCTGCCTTCAGCTCAGGTCATGATCTCAGGGTCCTGGGATCAAGCCCTGCATTGGGCTCTCTGCTTGGCAGGGAGCCTGCTTCCTTCTCTCTCTGCCTGCTGCTCTGCATACTTGTGAACTCTCTCTCTTTCTCTCTCTGTCAAACAAATAAATAGAATCTTAAAAAAAATATATTATTTGAGTGGAAAGGAAAGACCATAAGCAGGAATAAGAAAAGTTGGATGCACAAAAGAGGCAAAAATAAGTGTATCTATAAAATTCAGTCAAGAGATTCACAAAAAGGGATTCATTTTACTTTCATAAAAGACTGTAAAAAATGTCACCATATACCTAAGATGTGGGAGGAAGAGGAATAAGAATGAGTTCAATAAATGGAATTATTGAATAGTTATGTTGTACACCTAAAACTAATACAACACTATATGTTAACCATAATGGAACTAAAATTAAAAAAAAAAAAGAGTGAAACCCCCCAAAACCCCAAAACCCACAGGAAACAACAGGTGTTGACGATGATATGGAAAAAAAGGAACCCTCATGCACTGTTGGTGGGAACACAAACTGGTTTAGCCACTCCAAGAAACAGTATGGAGGTTCATCCAAAAAAATAAGAATAGAATTACCATATGATCCAGTAATTTCACTACTGGATATTTACCTAAAGAAATGCAAACAGTAATTTGAAAAGACATACACACTCCTATGTTTACTGCAGCTTTACAACAGTCAAGGTATGCAAACACCCCAAATCCCCATCGTTGGATGAATGGATAAAGAAGGTATGGTGTGTGTGTGTGTGTGTGTGTGTGTGTGTGTGTGTGTGTATGGTACAATATCACCCAGTCACAAAAAAGACTGAACTCTTAGCATGCACAACAACATAGAGGGATCTAGAGAGTATAATTCTAAGTGAAATAAGTCAGAGAAAGACAAATATTGTATGGTTTCACTTACATGTGGAATTTAAGAAGAATAAGAAATAAATATATATCCACGTATATCATCAAACTATATAAGAGCAGCAATGTGCCAATATGCAGGGAAAACAGATGTGAATCAATAATTGTAGTTAATATATTAATACATCACTTTTAGAAGCTGATGGATCAATAAAAAATAGGTATCTAAGCTGTGTAAGAGTGTATGTATATAATATTAAGTCCAATGAGCATAGAACACCTATTATATCAGAGCACACATGAAGCACTTACAAAACGATGTCATTAGGGGATGTAGGAAACCTCATGAAGGTTATTTCAAAAGGATAAATATGTACAGTATAGCATATAGTCCCCAATCAAAACTAATCAAAATGGAGATTAATAATATATGGGTAGTTTAAATTCTCAGAAATTGGCAAAAAAAAAAAAACTAATGGGCTTTAAAAATTATAAAGAAATATTTATAACTAAATGTTAATTAAAATACTACATGTGAAAACTTAAAGGATGGGGCGCCTGGGTGGCTCAGTGGGTTAAGCCGCTGCCTTTGGCTCAGGTCATGATCCCAGGGTCCTGGGATTGAGTCCTGCATCAGGCTTTCTGCTCAGCAGGTAGCCTGCTTCTCTCTCTCACTCTCTCTGCCTACTTGTGATCTCTCTCTGTCAAATAAATAAAATCTTTAAAAAACAAAACAAAACAAAAAACAAAAATAACCAACTTATAGGAAAGAGCTCCAGGAATACTGAGAGGAAAATTCACATCTTTAATACTTTAGGAAGAAACAGATAAAAAACAAACTCAGCACTAAACTTAAGAATAGGAGAACAAGTCAAATGAAATAAATAGAATGTAAATAATGGAGGACAGAAATCAACCAAATAGATCAAGGAAAAAAATAGTGAAAAAAAAAATCAAAACCAAAAGTTACCTCTTTCAAAAAACAGACCTCAGGCAAGAACGATCATTACGAAGAACAGAAATAACTGTAGCAGAGCCTGGAAAGTGGTGAGAGTAGTAGAAACAACTTCAGTTAATGCATTTAGAAACACGCATTTGTTGTGTGAACACAGGGAGTGTGAAGGGCTCACTAAGTGATTCAAAACCTCTCCCTCCCACCCCTACCAAATCCAGATCCAAGTATTTTTACAGTGAGTTTGATCAAAAATCTAATCTTATACAAGTTTTTCCAGAAAACATAAGAACATTTGTTGTTCAGTCTCTTTTGAAGAGCTAGGATAATCTTGATTCTAAAAACAGGTAAGGTAATTTTTAAGTGTACATGTGAAAATCCTAAATAAAATATTAACTAACTTAATAAAATAGTATATAAAAATCACATGAGGATAAAACGTGGAATATCCCAGGAAGGCAGGAGTGATGCAACCCTGGAAAGTTTTCATAAGCAAAAGAGAATATGGGACACAAGGACGGCAGGAAAGAGGTATGGCTTTCATTCTGATATGATCGGCCAACAAAATCCCCACGGAACACATAAAATCAGTGCTAATTCTGAACTACTGAGACACTTCACCAAGGCCGCCATATTCAAGGGGAGACTCAAATCAAAGGCATTTCAGTACACATGTTATACACCACTGAGAATATTATAACTATGACACCAGTATCGCCAAGAACTCTACGACACTGTGAAGTAACTGAAGGCATCGCATGGCCACGCAGCCAGGAGGCCGGAGCTGGATAACACTGGGCGGGTCCAGAGCCATGGGCTGGGGAGGCACAGGGTGTTCCCAGACCCCTTTCCTGCACAGAGTCACAGACAGCATTTCTAATGTACAAAGTTAAAAAAAAAAAAAGCAGGCAATATTGTCAAATTTGGGCAGTGAAAGAGAGCAGAAAGGAGAAAGAAGACATATATCATTGTTCATATTAGGGACTAACAGTATCCAAATAGCTGAAAAACTATGGATATTATGATAAAGATGTATAAAGTTATCCTTAGAATAAAAATACTAGCCTGCATAAAAATCTGTAGAATAAAACAAAATTTAAAAACCACTTCAGGGACACCTGGGTGGCTCAGTGGGTTAAAGCCTCTGCCTTCAGCTCAGGTCATTATCCCAGGGTCCAGAGATCAAGCCCTGCATCGGGCTCTCTGCTTGGTAGGGAGTCTGCTTCCTCCTCTCTCTCTCTGCTTGCCTCTCTGCCTGCTTGTGACTTCTCTCTCTGTGTGTCAAATAAATAGAATCTTTAAAACAAAAAATAAAAACCACTTCACTTTGTGGAATTTATAAAGTTGGGAAAAAAACAAGTCCACAAGTCCAAAAGGCAAACAATGGCATAACCATCTGAACAAAGTGGAATTCAAGCCAAAAAACCACACCCCAGGACCCAAAAGTGCTGCTTTTTGAGCACAACTCCTGCAATGATGTGTTATTGGTATCCGTGTGTCAGATGACCCAGTAATGACCATTAGGAAGCAGAGGGTGGAAGGGTGAATAGGAATGTGTGGAAAGGAGACACGAGTTCCCTTCTGAGTCCAAGGACAACAAGTAAACAAGTACAAGTCCGTCTGTGGCACGTGTAGCACCATCGATAAGATAGAGAAAATGGGATTGAGCTGCCTCTGCATCCATTCTGTCCCATCCATCCAACAGCCTGTGGGGACGTGACTCTGACCCTCCCACTGGCGCAGGCCCCCAGATGGCAGCCTGTAGAGCCGGGAGCAGGCATGAGCTGGTGGTGGCATGTCCCTGCCTCCTGGGGTCTTTCCTTTACAGGCTCCTTAGACGGCGCCCACCAGGAACTTGCCAAATGCCTGCTCTGTTTGGTTTGCCCTGACCAATGTAGCCTTAGCCTGGGAATCCCGAAAGCAGCCTGGCCATGGCCCCTGAAGAAGGAGGGTGCCCCAGGCCTGCCTCTCTGCCGGCACCCTGCCTCATGCTCCCCGGGGGCTCCGGGAGGCCTGTCCTGCAAACTTCCTCCAAGACCCCTGAGTAATAAGCATTTCAGTGTCTCTTGCTGAAGTGTAGCTCACCAGCTGGTACCCTACGCATCACTTAATAAATGTGAAATGAACAGTATTAACAAATGGAGATAAAAAAAATCTCTGTCTTCTATTTGCAGTCCAGAGATACCTTTTTTCCACGTGTATAGGGACTATGCACAAAAGTTACCTATCCATTAGGCCATTAAAAAGTCTAAATTCTTAAGGAATAATAACAAAGATAATATTCTCTGGTGATAATTAAGTAAAACCAGAAATTGGTAACAAAATCAGAAAATAAAAAGGTCTTTATCTGGAAATTAAAAGCATGAAAAACCTCTGTCTTGAAAGAAAACTTAGGAAAAAAAATACACATTAGTCTATCAAATTTCTGGGGAAAAATGCTTAGGAAAACACCACCCACCTGAACTTACAGCCTCTGTATCTAAGGCAGTGCTTGGATGAAGTTACATAGTTTTCTTTGTTGGGATTTTTTGTTTTGTTTTGTTTTTAAAGTAGGTTTCATATCCAGCATGAAGCCCAGTGTGGGGTTTGAACCACAACCCTATGATCAAGACCTGAGCTGAGACCAAGAGCCAGCCACTTACCAACTGAGCCACATGGATGTCCCTTGTTTTATCAACTTATAGTAGTAAAAAAATAAACTACTCATCTTAGACAGTTGGAGGGAAAACACAAAACTGGGAGAAAAAAAGAAGGCATTTAAAAATAATAATGGGGGGGAGGAGTCAAGATGGCAGAGAAGTAGCAGGCTGAGATGACATCAGGTAGCAGGAGGTCAGCTAGATAGCTTATCAAACCATTCCAAACACCTATAAATCCAACAGGAGATCAAAGAGAAGAAGAGCAACAATTCTAGAAACAGTAAATCGACCACTTTCTGAAAGGTAGGACGGTGGTGAAGTGAATCCAAAGCAGCAGGAAGACAGACCACGTGGGGCGGGGGTGCAGCTCCCGGTAAGTGGCAGAACAACAGAGCACTAAATCAGGACTGCTCCACTGAGGGACATCGCTCCAGAGGCTAAACTGGAGTGAAGCCCAGATGGGGTCAGCGTAGTCCCAGGTCTTGTTGGATCAAAGAAGGATTGGGGGTGTCTGAGTGTTGCAGAGCTCACAGGTATTAGAGCAGGGAAGCCGGCTACAGCGACAGAGCTAATGAGTGAGCTCTCAGCTCAGGGTTACCTTGAACCGTAATCCGTGGCACAGGCCACTGCTCTGTGAGTGGGGTCCCCACAAGATCCGGGGAGACACCCCCTGGGGGAGCTCAGGGATCTGCAGGGTTCAGAGACTCCAGGCAGAGCTGCATGCCAGAGACAGAGATGCTTGGTCACAGGCTGGGTGAGCTCGGAGTGTGGCTGGAGGCCAGGGAGACGGGAGTGATTGAGCGCTTTTCTCTGAGGGCGCGCTGAGGAGTGGGGCCTTGAGCTCTCAGCTCCTCCGGAGGGAGACTGGGAGGCCGCCATTTTCATTTCCGTCCTCCAGAACTCTACGGAAAGCATTCAGGGAACAAAAGCTCCCAAAAGCAAACCCTATCGGATTACTTAGCCTGGCCTGTGGTAAGGGCGGTGCAATTTTGCCTCGGGCAAAGACACTTGAGAATCACTACAACAGGCCCTTCCCCCCGAAGATAAAAAAAAATCCAGCCAAGATCAAGTTCACTTACCAAAAAGAACAGCGGAATTCCAGAGGAGGAGAAAGCAAAGCATGGAATTCATGGCTTTCTCCCCATGATTCTTTGGTCTTGCGTTAATTAATTTTTTTAATTTTATTTTTTTCTTCTGCTAATTTTTTTTAACTTTTACTCTTTCCTCTTTTAACATTTTTTACTAGTTTATCTTAACAGTACCTTTCATTAAAAAAATAGTAATCTTTTTTGAACCTTCATTATTACAGTCATATTTTATTCTTCATTGTATCTAACTTTATTTTTTGTATACACATAGGGTTTTTTCTTCTAAAAAATTTGGGTTACAACTTCTTCTAACAGATCAAAATATACCCTAAATCTAGCTTCGGGCTTGTTCTAGTCTCCAGCCTGAGCAAATTCTCTCCACTTTCTTCTTTATTCTCCCAACCAACTTACTTTATCAACTCCTTTTTTAGAAATTAAAAAAAATTTTTTTTATCTTTATAGGCATATTCCATCTCTTCATTGTGTTTACCCCTATATATGTTTTTCATTCTTTAAAAGTTTGGGAGGTAGTTTCTTCTAAGAGACCAAAATACTCACAAAATTAAGGGGGTGACCCTGTGCTAGTCACCAGTCTAATATATATATATATATATTCTTTTCTATATTTTTATTTGTTTTCTTTTTATATATTTTTTAACTTTTCTTTTAATCCCCTTTGTCCCCCCCCCCCCCCACGATTTGGGGTCTCTTCTGATTTGGTTTAAGCACATTTTCCTGTGGTCTTTGCCACCCTTTCAGTATTTTATTTGCTCCTTCATATATTCTTATCTGGACAAAATGACAAGGGGGAAAAACTCACCACAAAAACAAAACAAAACAAAACAAGAGGCAGTACTGAAGGCTAGGGACCTAATCAATACAGACATTGATAATATGTCAGATCTAGAGTTCAGAATGACGATTCTTAAGGTTCTAGCTGGGCTCGAAAAAGGCATGGAAGATATTAGAGAAACCCTCTTGGGAGATATAAAAGCCCTCTCTGGAGAAATAAAAGAACTAAAATCTAACCAAGTTGAAATAAAAAAAGCCATTAATGAGGTACAATAAAAAATGGAGGCTCTTACTGCTAGGATAAATGAGGCAGAAGAAAGAATTAATGATATGGAAGACCAAATGACAGAGAATAAAGAAGCTGAGCAAAAGAGAGACAAACAAATACTGGACCACGAAGGGAGAATTCGAGAGATAAGTGACACCATAAGACGAGAAAACGTTAGAATAATTGGGATTCCAGAAGAAGAAGAAGAGAGAGAGGGGAGCAGAAGGTATATTGGAGAGAATTACTATAGTGAATTTTCCTAATATGGCAAAGGGAACAAGCATCAAAATCCAGGGGGTGCAGAGAACCTCCCTCAAATCAGTAAGAATAGGTTCACACCCTGTCACCTAATAGTAAAATTTACAAGTCTTAGCAACAAAGAGAAAATCCTGAAAGCAGCCCATGAAAAGAAGTCTGTAACATACAATGGTAAAAATATTAGTTTGGCAGCTGACTTACCCACAGAGACCTGGCAGGCCAGAAAGAACTGGCATGATACATTCAGAGCACTAAATGAAAAAAACATGCAGCCAATAATACTATATCCAGGAAGGCTATAATTGAAAATAGAAGGATAAATTAAAAAGCTTCCAGGAAAACAAAAACTGAAAGAATTTGCAAACACCAAACCAGCTCTACAAGAAATATTGAAAGGGATCCTTTAAGCAAAGGGAGACCCTAAAAGTAGTAGATCAGAAAGAAATAGAGATAATATACAGTAACAGTCATCTTACAGGCAATACAATGGCACTAAATTCATATCTCTCAATAGTTACCTTGAATGTAAATGGGCTAAATGCCCCAATCAAAAGACACAGGGTATCAGAATGGATAAAAAAACAAAACCCATCAATATGCTGCCTACAAGAAACTCATTTTAGACCCGAAGACACTTCCAGATTTAAAGTGAGGGGGTGGAAAACAATTTACCATGCTAATGGACATCAGAAGAAAGCGGTGGGGGGGCAATCCTTATATCAGATTAGATATTAAGCCAAAGACTATAATAAGAGATGAAGAGGGACACTATGTCATACTCAAAGGGTCTGTCCAACAAGAAGCTCTAACAATTTTAAATATCTATACCCCTAACATGGGAGCAGCCAAATATATAAACCAATTAATAACAAAATCAAAGAAACACATCAACGATAATACGGTAATAGTAGGGGGCTTTAACACTCCCTTTACTGAAATGGACAGTTCATCCAAGCAAAAGATCAACAAGGAAATAAAGGCCTTAAATGACACATGGGACCAGATGGACTTCACAGATATATTCAGAACATTTCATCCCAAAGCAACAGAATACACATTCTTCTCTAGTGCACATGGAACATTCTCCAGAATAGATCACATTCTGGGTCCTAAATCAGGTCTCAACCAGTATCAAAAGATGGGGATCATTCTCTGCATATTTTCAGACCACAATGCTCTGAAGCTAGAACTCAATCCCAAGAGGAAATTTGGAAAGAACCCAAATACATGGAGACTAAACAGCATCCTTCTAAAGAATGAATGGGTCAACCAGGAAATTAAAGAAGAATTGAAAAAATTCATGGAAACAAACTATAATGAAAACATAGCAGTTCAAAATCTGTGGGACACAGCAAAGGCAGTCCTGAGAGGAAAATATATAGCAGTACAAGCCTTTCTCAAGAAACAAGAGAAGTCTCAAGTACATAACCTAACCCTATACCTAAAGGAGCTGGAGAAAGAACAACAAAGAAAGCCTTAACCCAGCAGGAGAAGAGAAATCATAAAGATCAGAGCAGAAATCAATGAAATAGAAACCAAAAAAACAATAGAACAAATCAACGAAACTAGGAGCTGGTTCTTTGAAAGAATTAATAAGATTGATAAACCCCTGGCCAGACTTATCAAAAGAAAAGAGAAATATATAAATAAATAAAATAAAATAAAATAATAAATAAATAAAATAGAATCATGAATGAAAGAGGAGAGATTACAACCAACACCAAAGAAATACAAACAATTATAAGAACCCATTATGAGCAACTCTACACCAACAAGCTTGACAATATGGAAGAAATGGATGCATTCTTAGAGACATATAAACTACCACAACTGAACCAGGAAAAAATAGAAAACCTGTACAGACCCATAACCAGTAAGGAGATTGAAAGAGTCATCAAAAATCTCCAAAAAAACAAAAGCCCAGGGCCAGACGGCTTCCCAGGGGGATTTCTACCAAACATTTAAAGAAGAATTAATTCCTATTCTCCTGAAACTGTTCCAAAAAATAGAAATGGAAGGAAAACTTCCAAACTCATTTTATGAGGCCAGCATCACCTTGATCCCAAAACCAGACAAACATCCCATCAACAAAGGGAATTACAGATCAATATCCTTGATGAACATAGATGTGAAAATCCTCACCAAAATACTAGCCAACAGGATCCAACAGTACATTAAAAGGATTATTCACCATGACCAAGTGGGATTTATTCCAGGGCTGCAAGGTTGGTTCAACATCAGCAAAACAATCAATGTGATACAAAACATTAATAAAAGAAGAACAAGAACCATATGATACTCTCAATAGATGCTGAAAAAGCATTTGACAATGTACAGCATCCCTTCCTGATCAAAACTCTTCAAAGCAGAGGGATAGAGGGCACATACCTCAATATTTTCAAAGCCATCTATGAAAAACCCACTGCAAATATAATTCTCAATGGAGAAAAACTGACAGCTTTTCCACTAAGGTCAGGAACATGGCAGGGATGTCCGTTATCACCACTGCATAGTACTAGAAGTCCTAGCCTCAGCAATCAGACAACAAAAGGAAATTAAGGCACCTAAATTGGCAAAAAGAAGTCAAACTATCACTCTTCGCAGATGATATGATACTATATGTGGAAAACCCAAAAGACTCCACTCCAAAACTGCTAGAACTTGTACAGGAATTCAGTAAAGTGTCAGGATATAAAATCAATGCACTGAAATCAGTTGCATTTCTCTACACCAACAACAAGACAGAAGAAAGAGAAATTAAGGAGTCAATCCCATTTATAATTGCACCCAAAAGCACAAGATACCTAGGAATAAACCTAACCAAAGAGGCAAAGAATCTATACTCAGAAAACTATAAAGTACTCATGAAAGAAATTGAGGAAGACACAAAGAAATGGAAAAATGTTCCTGGATTGGAAGAACAAATATTGTGAAAATGTCTATGCTACCTAAAGCAATCTACACATTTAATACAATTCCTATCAAAATACCATCCATTTTTTTTTCAAAGAAATAGAACAAATAACCCTAAAATTTATATGGAACCAGAAAAGACCTCGAATAGCCAAAGGAATATTGAAAAAGAAGGCCAAAGTTGGTGGCATCACAATTCCGGACTTCAAGCTCTACTACAAAGCTGTCATCATCAAGACAGCATGGTACTGGCACAAAAACAGACACATAGATCAATGGAACAGAATAGAGAGCCCAGAAATAGACCCTCAACTCTATGGTCAACTCATCTTTGACAAAGCAGGAAAGAATGTCCAATGGAATAAAGACAGCCTCTTCAATAAATGGTGCTGGGAAATTGGATAGCCACATGCAGAAAAATGAAATTGGACCATTTCCTTACACACACACACAAATAGACTCAAAATGGATGAAGGAACCTCAATGTGAGAAAGGAATCCATAAAAATCCTTGAGGAGAACACAGGCAGCAACCTCTTCGACCTCAGCTGAAGCAACTTCTTCTTAGGAACATCGCCAAAGGCAAGGGAAGCAAGAGCAAAAATGAACTATTGGGGTTTCATCAAGATCAAAAGCTTTTGCACAGAAAAGGAAACAGTTAACAAAACCAAAAGACAACTGACAGAATGGGAGAAGATATTTGCAAACGACATATCAGATAAAGGGCTAGTATCCAAAATCTATAAAGAGCTTTAGCAAACTCAACATCCAAAGAACAAATAATCCAATCAAGAAATGTACAGAGGACATGAACAGACATTTCTGCAAAGAAGACATCCAGATGGCCAACAGACACATGAAAAAGTGCTCCATGTCACTTGGCATCAGGGAAATACAAATCAAAACCACAATAAGATACTACCTCACACTGGTCAGAATGGCTAAAATTAATGAATCAGGAAATGACAGATGCTGGTGAGGATGCGGAGAAAGGGGAACCCTCCTACACTGTTGGTGGGAATGCAAGCTGGTGCAGCCACTCTGGAAAACAGCATGGAGGTTCCTCAAAAAGTTGAAAATAGAGCTACCCTATGACCCAGCAATTGCACTACTTACCCTAAAGATACAAAAGTAGTGATCTGAAGGGGCTCATGCACCCGAATGTTTATAGCAACAATGTCCACAATAGCCAAACTATGAAAAGAACCTAGATGTCCATCAACAGATGAATGGATAAAGATGATGTGGTATATATAGACAATGGAATACTATGCAGCCATCAAAAGAAATGAAATCTTGTCATTTGCAATGATGCGGATGGAACTAGAGGGTATTATGCTTAGCGAAATAAGTAAATTGGAGAAAGACAACTATCATATGATCTCCCTGATATAAGGAAGTGGAGATGCAACGTGGGGTTTTTTGGGGGGTAGGAAAAGAATAAATGAAACAAGATGGGATCAGGAGGAGACAAACCATTAGACACTCTTGATCTCACAGAACAAACTGAGGGTTGTTGGGTAGAGGGGGTCTGGAGAGGGTGGTTGGATTATGGACATTGGGGGGTGCTGTGGTGAGTGCTGTGAAGCATGTAAACCTGGCGATTCACAGACCTGTACCCCTGGGGCTAAAAATGCATTATATGTTTATAAAAAAATAAAAATAATAATAGGGATATTAAAAGGTTAGAAATCAAAAAGATGTATTAAATAAAAGGCCATTTTTTTGAATAAAACAATTAGATACACTTGTAGGTCATCTAGGTAATAAAGAAAACCCAAGCTAAGAAAATAAGACCTGCTGGGAGGGTAACATCAGGAACGGGAAACCACAGCGGCTGTGAGATCCACACAGAACATATAACATGTGAATGCCATGAGAATACTCCCTAGTTCAACAAAATTGAGCCTAGAAGGGATCTGAAATCTAACTAGACCAGAACCATGAAAGAACTATTGTGTCATAAAACTCCTGGTCCGGGTGGTTTGCAAGGGAAATTTTCCCAGACTTTCCTACACAACCTAATGAATGATCTTCTGCTGAGCACTTCATGTGTGCCTCAAAATAATATGTATTCTATGCCCGCTGGGTAAAGGGTTGTGCACATAGCTTATACCTATACTTAAAGAAGGAACAATTATGAGGCTGTTTAAACTACAAGCTACATATACCATATATACTAAAATTAAAACAAAAAAAAGTGTTTTGAAAAACTGGGCAGGGTACCAGGGAAAGGAGTGTGTGGGTTTGATGGCCTGATAGCTGATAAGGGCCCAGGACGAGCCAGAAAGCAAAGAGACGCCTGGGGTAGAAAAGGTGGCGGGAGGAAAAAGGACACAAAGGTCACCTGATGTGGCCAGACCGTGAAAGGCCGTGTGATCGGTGTCGGGGGAGCTGACTCTGGGTCTGTCTGCTGGGGGCTCTGTGGACTCTGTGGGCCTGGTCACAGGTGTCCAGAAAGCACTGCTGGCTGCCGCAGCATGTGGACACAGGGGGCCACGGGAGAAAAGTCAAGACCCCACCCAGACAGAAGCAATGACTGCAAGGTCAGTCATAACATGCCATTTTTATAACCACAAAAGTTTACATTGTAATGTCCTTTTTCATAGTCCTGATCTAATTTGATCCTTAGAGCATGTCTTTAATGAGAGGAAACTCTCATTCCCTTTGGAAAGATGAAAAAACTGGGGAACAATGTAATTAGCAGCCTTCCTTGACTGAGGCTGTTTTTCTCCCAAGGGGAATATGTCTCCGAGTATGTTTATCCCTCCAACCAGAACACGAATAGAGTGTTTCAGGAAGAACTAGAATATTTTTTACTTACGTCATTTCTTATCTCAATATTCCACATCTAAATCATTTGTGATGGTTTTCAAAAGTCTTATTACCTCCAAGACAACCTGATTTGGTATTGAAACTTCTGCTTCAGGAAAAATATCTCCTATAATCTTTTCAAAACATGGGATGTCTTCAGGGAGAAATTTTGGCAAACTAGCTTCTCTTAGAGCCTCAAGGACGATCAGAGTCTCCTCCTTTTCAGAAAGATGGTCACAGGAGTTACTTTAACAGAAGAAAAAAACACAGACCAGGTGAGCAAGAATGAGACCGAGGACTGTTCCGCTCCTTTGCGGTGGGGGCTATCCCCACAGCCCTTCCTCCTGTCCCTCACCGCAAAGCAGCTAGGCGGTGTGCGTGAGGCATATCTGGTCCCAGGGCCCACAGATGGGACCCAGAGACAGGCCCGGGCTGGTCCTGAACAGGCAGGGCAATGCCACGCCCCCAGTCAGGGTCTGGCATTGTATCAGTAACGTGTTTTAGCTGCAAATAATGGAACGAATTTGGGTTGATGTCAAATAAGAAATAATAACGGGCACCTGGGTGGCTCAGTGGGTTAAAGCCTCTGCCTTCAGCTGAGGTCATGATCCCAGGGTCCTGGGATGGAGCCCCACATCGGGCTTTCTGCTCAGTGGGGAGCCTGCTTCCCTTCCTCTTTCTGCCTCTCTCTGCCTATTTGTGATCTCTCTCTCTGTCAAATAAATAAATAAAATCTTCAAAAAAATAAGAAATAATAACAATTTATTCACAATCTCAAGGAGACCAGGGAAACAGGCTTGCAGGCTATGCAGCTGGGAACTGTGGCCCAAGTTATGCCATGGAAGAGGTCCTGTAGAGACCAATGGACCTGAAACCCTTGTCAGAACAGTCCTCCCCTGCCCGCCTCTGGAGCTTCTGAGGGAGAGAAACCTTGAACCCCTCTTCTGCTCAAGCCAGCTGAAGGTATCTCTGCTTGTTGTCATAAAAGCCTCCAGATGTAAGAAGTCATTGCATAATATACTGTCCCACAGTAACAATATGTTGCCTCTTGAACACTTCAACACATATCTGTGCACATTAAACATGCCCGCAGGAGAAGGAACAGTAGGCCATGCGATCAGACTGCAGAGACACGCAAGAAGCAACGTACTCTGGGCGGGAGAGGCCCTCCTGCCCTCCTGGGCACGCATGTCCAAACTCTTCAGCAGGATGGAGGCGAATCTGAAGTCTTTGATCCTTAATAAAAACAGCTAATAGCTAACGTTTAGGGAGCACTTTTACCGGACACTCTGTTTAGTTCTTTATTCGAAGAATTCATTACTCTTTTCAAGCACTTTAGAGGGAAAGTAATACTCAACATGACCCAGGTCAGACAGTTGCTGGGGGTCAGTGACATCCTTTCTCCCCAGACACAGCTTGCTTTACACTCAAGGAGGATAACTTGAAGGAAGGAAAGAAGGAAGGACGGACGGACGGACACACAAACTGACTACTACATCTGGGAGCGATGACAGTTTATATATAATAATACTGTTATGATACTGTGCTGTTAGATATAAAAAGGTAAGACTCAACTAAAGTTCTCCAAAAGAATAATTTGGGGGATGGCATCTAAGATTATCATGGGGGAATATCTATTATCATTTAAGAATAAAAAATGAAAGCTCTACACTTATAAGTCAACTAAAATCCAAGAAAATCCAAGAAAATAATTTTTTTTTCTTACCCATTTTGATTGCCTTCATGATACCTACCACATTCTTTGGAATTAGTTAAGACTCACTTTATGGCCCAGTACTGTGGTAAGTTTTTTTTTTTTTATGCCTTTTTTTTTAAATATAATTTTTTATTTTTTATAAACATATATTTTTATCCCCAGGGGTACAGGTCTGTGAATCACCAGGTTTACACACTTCACAGCACTCACCAAAACACATACCCTCCCCAATGTCCATAATACCACCCCCTTCTCCCAAACCCCCTCCCCCCAGCAACCCTCAGTTTGTTTTGTGAGATTAAGAAATGAAAGAAGATGGGATTGGGAGGGAGACAAACCATAACTGTGGTAAGTTTTGTAAGTGTTTCAAGTGATTACCTGAAGAGATGTTAATTCTCTAGCTGCCGACAAAGCACATCTTTCCTACCAAGGACATCCTAGGATTCCAGCTGCTGGGCAGTCTGTCTCCCCGAAGGGGAGATACAGAAACCTCCTTTCTGGGACTGTCTGCGGGGGGGCAGACAAAACTGTTGCACAGAGATATATTCCCTTGCTAATCCCTGGAACCTGTGAATATTTTCTGATACAGCAAAAGATGGGACTGAGTTTATCCCAGATGATCCCGATTTAAATGCAGACACACGCTCCTCCTGAGAGCAAGGCAGAGAGACACACAGACACGCAGACAGTGAGAAGAGGGGGTGGACACTGGAGTGACGCAGCCACAAGCTCCGGGGTGCTGACAGAGCACATGCCGGACTCTCCCTCTGGGCCTTGGCAGGGACAACAGTCCTGCCCACAACCTGGAGTTCAGACTTCTGGTCTCAGGTACTTTAAGATGTCAAGTATGTAGCCATTTGTTATGGCAGCCCTACAAAGCAAATACATGGTCTCCTACTACTGTTTTGTTTTTTTTTTTTTTTTTTTTAAAGATTTTATTCATTTGACAGAAAGAGACACAGCGAGAGAGGGGAACACAAGCAGGGGGAGTAGGAGAGGGAGAAACAGGCTTCCTGCTGAGCAGGGAGCCCGATGCAGGGCTCGATCCCAGGACCCTGGGACCATGACCTGAGCTGAAGGCAGACGCTTAACAACTGTGCCACCCAGGTGCCCCTCCTATTACTGTTTTAAATGTAAGCACCTCCAGACTTTCCGGGAGTTAGAGAGAGGCTCCAGTATGCTCTAGACAGAGTTGCTGGGAGACTGCTCTGGAAATGAGGGACATTTGTGGTATCCTTGCATGCCTCGGAGGCAAAGCCAGGAGCCTGAGAAAGAATAGGCAAGAGCAGAGGGAGAGGAAGGGACAGGAGGGAAAAGGCCAGACAAGAAGAATCACAATAATTTTTGGTGTCAGGAAGGACCAAGGGATTTTTAAAAAGCAAAACAGTCTGATTTTTAAATTTTTTGCTGTGCTTTACTCTGATAAAAATTCCCAAATCTGGGCACGTGGGTGGCTCAGTGGGTTAAAGCCTCTGCCTTCAGCTCAGGTCATGATCCCAGGGTCCTGGGTTTGAGCCCCGCATCAGGCTCTCTGCTCGGTGGGGAGCCTGCTTCCTCCTCTCTCTCTGGCTGCCTCCCTGCCTAATTGTGATCTCTGTCAAATAAATAAATAAAATCTTTTAAAAATCCCCCAATTCTCTTTATAATACAGTCAACTTCACACAACCACATCACCTGCACGATGGTCTGTAGGACCAGGGGACGGGCTGTCACAGCTGTGCAAGCACAGACAGACAAAAGACAGCTGCTCCTCATGGCAGCAGACTGACAGCACACTGGAGGCGAGATCCCTAGTCCAGGTGTCTAGGAGAACTAACTGAGGCTTTTCTATGATGCAAAGAACATGGATCAGGGACTCCCTCCCTGGAACAGGTCCTCGTACAGCAGAAAGCCTGGAGGACTGGAGGACGTCAGGAGGCTGATTCCTGGTACTCCTGCCTCTAATTCTTCCCAACGACAAAGCATTTCATAACAGGTAGCCATCTACCTGCCATCAGTCTTACATAGGCCATTTTGTAATATATGCCTTAGTTCCTTCATTTGTAAGAAATAACATACTATGGTCGAGCTAAAGCCAGACCCCTGACTCTTCCCCTCCCTACAGCGTTCTGTGCTTGGTGCTGTATCTAGGTACTATGAACAATCTGTAACACTGGCTGTGTTTTAATAATTCATGTAAATGGTATATTGATATGCCCTCTTACAACGTATTCACTTTTTTCATTTAATTTTTAATGGGTAATACATGAATATAGCCCCTAATCAAACCCAAAGAGGTCCGCCCCTTAGCAACAATGGAAACAAATGCTCACTTCCCTATAGCTTCATCAACAAAGTCCCAACTTTCGTATTTTTGCCCATCAGATGAGAGACATTTCCATTTTTAATGTGCATTTCTCTCAGGAGTGGGGTTGAGTATACTTTCATGTATTTAAAAACTTTTATGTTTCCTTTTCTGAGAACTGGCTTTGCCCATTTTGCATACGAGTCCTTCCGCATGTTCTCCAGGCAGTGCTCCCATGTCATCAGAGTGAGCTCTCCCTCTGCCCAGAGAGCTGCAAATATCCTTCTTCCCAGTTCAGCACTCAGCCCCTGATCGCACAGTGTTTTTTGACCATTATCACTCTTTGCCTTAGCTTCTAGATTTTGAGTCTTAGTTTTACAGGTCTTCTGTAATCCAAGAAAATAAAGGACATTTTGTTTCTTCAAATCCTTTTATGTTTTCAGTCTTTTGCTCCTGTTATCCAGGTAGATAACGTTGGCCGTGGCTCCAACTGCATCTTTATGCACAGGGCACTTTAGTTTTCCCAAAGACAATCACTGGAAAGTCTGGGAGTTTGTTCTTGCCTCACAACTGACAACACACTACACACCCAGAGCGTGCAGTCCTGCTTCTGGGTTCTGTTCTGTCCTGATGACTTGTCCCTCTTTGTTCATAAGCCAGCACCACAGTGTTTAACCAATGCAGCTCTATAATATGTCTCAGTAATTAAAGGGAAGTTTCTCCTTCATTGCTTTTATTTGTTAATATCTTTCAAGTTAGTCTTAACTGTTTTTCTTTTTTTTTACGATGCATTTATTCATTTGAGGCAGAGAAAGAGTGCACTTGCACACGCGAGTGCGAGTGGTGGGAGGGATGGAAGGAGAGAGAATCTCAAGCAGACTCCCTGCTGAGCAAAGAGCCTGACTCAGGGCTCCATCTCATGACCCGTGAGATCATGACCCATGAAATCACAACCTGAGCCGAAACCAAGAATCGGATGCTTAACCACTTGTGCCACTGAGAAGCCCCTTTCTATTTGAACTTTAGAATCTGTTGGCTCAAAAATAAACAAATAATACCTTTGGTATACTCACTGGGAGGTTTTTTCATTTATAAATGAGCATTTAGAGTCTTTAAATCTTTATGATGCTAGACCATCTAAGATGTTATATTAAGTACATGATGTATTATTTCATTTATTCATGTTTTCATTTGTGTCCTTCACAAATGCTTTCTTCATATGGGTTTTACACATTTCTCATACAGATATATTCATATAGGTCTTACATTTCTCATTAAATTACTGCTCTTTTAAATAAGGCCTTTTATTCCAGTGTATCTTTTATTATATAAAGGTTAAGATAGTTTTTTAAAAAAAGATTTTATTTATTTATTTGGCAGAGATCACAAGTAGGCAGAGAGGCAGGCAGAGAGAGAGGACAAAGTAGGCTCCCTGCTGAGCAAAGAGCCTGATGTGGGGCTCGATCACAGGACCCTGGAATCATGGCCTGAGCAGAAGGCAGAGGCTTTAACCCACTGAGCCACCCAGGCGGCCCAAGATACATTTTTTTAAACAATAAGTTCTTCTGGGGAAAAGTCCCCGGGGATCTTGTGCATTTTTTTCTTCCTCTTCTTTCACATTCTTAAACACCTCTATCATATTTCACTGTAACATTCTGGGAGCTCCATTTTATCTTGTTACTGTTACTTAGACTTTTACCAATTATTTTCCCTGTGTTGTATAACTTCGTTTGACCTAACGATTCAAAATTCAACTCACCATTTAAATACCTGTTTCTTCTTCCCAGCCATTGTTAAAACGGTCTTCATAGTCCTCAAGCCAAAATCATAATGATCCTATAAAGCATTAAAGTATCTGAGTTATTACATTTCTGAATGAAAAATGGGATGACTTGGACATAAATACATATACTATACAGTTAAATCCCTAATCATGTACACTGTGAAGAGAGACTGTGCTGTAAATCAAGAAAGACTGCATTTGGCTTCTAGTGCCTTCACTTCCCCCCGAAGTGGTGCCCCTAAAGTCTTCTTAAGAGAGAAAGTCAGAAGTATTAAAGCTGTTAAAAACTATCAGGATCTAAACTAAATTTTCTCTGAAATGGAGAGAAAGAACTGAAAGAATAGGGTAAGGAAGAACATTCTGGAGGTGGTGTGGCTGGTTGTCCAAACCATGCTGAGTCATAAACAAATACCCATCCAGCTAGCATATCCCAGAACATCATTTTCAACATGTGGTACTCAGATCAGCAACATCAGGGACTGTTGAGAACTGGTTAGAAACGCAAATTCTCAAGGGCTGCGCCACTCAGGAAGTTGGTGGTAACGTCCAGGGATTTGTGTTTCAACAAATTCCCCCAATTATCTCGAAGCACAAAAAAAGTGCGAGTCACTACTATAGAGGTTAACTTCCTCGTATGGAGAGAAAGTAGTCCCCAGTTTCACACAGCAGGTATTCCATTATTTTCTCCAGGCCCTGGAGGAAAGGCTTGCAACCTGGACTGGTTTTACACATACCCTCACCTCCATGTTGGCTCGCCATCTTGAACTGCTGACCGGATTCTATCTCCATTATTTCCCAGGTCATCCCATGGTCCGATACCAGAAAAGTCTTATTTAAGGTTTTCTATAATCCCCTTGCTTTTGAAAAAAGCAATGTGTTACCTGCTGTGAGAGCTGCTTGCTGGCTAATTCATAAATGTTAACCAGCTTTCCAGAGAGTGATTTTGCAGATTTGAAACCAAATGAAAACAGCATTATCTCAGCAATCATTTGATAATGGGGAGTCATCATTGCCACTGGGCGAAACAGAGATTTTAAGTTATCCGGGAGCTCTACTCGACCTTTATATCTTAAGAGGGTAAGAAAAACAAAGAAATAAATAAGCAGAAAAGCAGTTATTTCGTTTTCATTTTTCCCGTTGAGGAACCACACAATATAGTTTCCCCCAGAATAACCCTGTTTGTGTCCTATGTGACCTTCACTTGAAAGCAAGTGTCTAAGACAGTTTCTATTGTACTTTTCATTTCCAGAGTGTTCTTCTCTACCGACCTTTCTCCCTGTGCCTCCTCCCATGGTGCGCCTCACATCAGGTCGCTCCCACCCCAACCGTTCCCTCCACACGTTCCCTTGACAGGTGTTCACTGAGCCTGCCCAGCCTCCACTCCTCATAACCTTCAAGTTCTCTTCCTTCTGCTACTCTCCGCTTTTTAGTCTGTCTTCTTAGTGACAAGTGGCTAACCTTTTCTTTTCTCCTGACCATTCTGGAAGTGAAAACATCCCTCAGTCAGAAACTTAACGTGAGACCACCCATGGGCACAAGTACGGAACTGTAACACTTGTGAGTGTGCAGGTACAGGAGGGGGTCAGCAGTGGCAGTACATTACAATGGTACAATGTACAAGGTACACTACAATGTCAGACGACTGCTTTGTGGCTAAGATCTCAGAAAACGATTTTGACTGTCTCCACTCCTAGCACAGATACTTACCCAGGGATCATGGTGACAAATACTGCACAAGACATGTTGATACGAATTTCTTTTCCTTCCAGCATAAACCTACAAGACATTGGTAGGAGTTCGGAATGAGTACCCCGCAAAATGTGCCACTTCTTTACGTACATTATTTTTAGCTAAAGACAGTGAAGGCCCAAAAGACTCAGGAAGAGCTTTTTACCTCCCCCTTTAACTGCTTCTACGAGTTTAGATAGAGGGCCGGGTCCAGGAAGACACCTCTCACGGAGACAGCTACAGAGAGTATGGGCTGGGCGTAGTAAGCTGTGCGGAGCTCAGCAGACCTGTTCATTCAGATTCCTCTCTGTGTCCTGTTGTCTCTCTCACCAAACATCTGCTCTTCCCGTCTACCTGTGACTTTTCTTCTTTCCCTTCATAGCCCCAGATGCCTTTCCCCTTCTCCTTAGCTCAAGATGGCATACAAACCTTAATGGCCTGTCTCTGAACCTCTCATGTCTGTGTGAGGCTTATGTATGTATGCAATTAAACTTTTCTCCCATTAACTTATCTTATGCCAATTTAATTAACAGACCAGCCAAAAGAACCTAGACAGGAAAAAGAAAAATTTTCCTCCCCTGTCCATTATAGTATTCATTGCTAAGAGAACCGTGTTCTCTAAGTCAAAGTATGTTAAAACAGTAAGTGAGTTTGGTAAAGTTCCTAAGGCTGTGTTACATTTAAATCCAAACAGCACATGCTGGGGAAAAAAACAATTTTTTTTAAAAAATGTATTTTTTATTTATTTTCAGCATAACAGTATTCATTATTTTTGCACCACACCCAGTGCTCCATGCAATCCGTGCCCTCTATAATACCCACCATCTGGTACCCCGACCTCCCACCCCCCACCCCCCGCCACTTCAAATCCCTCATATTGTTTTTCAGAGTCCATAGTCTCTCATGGTTCATACTTTGGTTTCTTCAAGTGAAACATCCTAACATGGAAAGGTACTAAGAGAGTTTAAAGTTCAAAGAAAAAGTCATTGGATATATCTGTGACCTGTCCTGGTGGCCGGGAAGGCCTTTCCAACACTGGACAGGAGCCTGGAGACCTCCAGGCTGGCAGGAAAGTCAGTTCCGTATATTTGCTCTTTACTTGCCCAGCAAAGGAGATGTCCAAGATGTCATTCATTTCTTCTGGTCTGTGTTTAGGAAAAAAACAACACCCGAAGCACTTCCCGGAGAAGGAATACTAAGCAGCAAGGAAGCAGAGGCACCCACCCCATACCTGACAGAGTAGCTGTCTTTTGCCGCCTTGATCGTTAGGATCTGTGACGCAATCACGGAGAGGACCTTCACGTCAATCCGATTGAACTCGTCCAAACAGCACCACGCTCCTGACTGCACCAGTCCGAAGAAGAATCTCCCCATTATCTTGAAAACAATTACACACGGGTGAATGCTTTCCCTGGGCTGGCCCCGTGTGGTTCCGCAGTGTCTCCAAGGCCAGCGCACGCCTTCCCTAGCACAACAGCCGGTTGTGCACAGCGCTTGGCCCGCGCCCCTGGCAGGTGCAGGCAGAGGCCTGGCCCTTGGTGTTCGGGGGGGGCTTCCAGGTGGGGAACCCACGGATGCCCATGTGCCGGCAGCCAAAACAAGAACACCATAGGCCCAACACAACAAGCGTGAGTGAACACACGTGCAGGAATGCGTGCTCTCCGTGTGACGCAGGAGTGCACGCCAGAGTCCCGTGGGTCCGAGACACAGCAGCCAGTTCTTCCCACTGGTTGCAGGAATCAGGTTGTGTCGCTACTGAAAATTTTGATATTTCATTTTTTCATGGTTTTTGGCCTTAATTTTGATTCTAAAAATCATTAAAATAAGATTTATCTTGATGAGCAGGTTTCTGGGCTCCCCGCTCAGCTGCTCAGCCCTGCTCACTGCACCTGAGGGCAGTTCCTGGGGAGGAAACTAGGGTCTCTAGGTCTTGACAATACTCATGCAAACAGCTGACCTGTGTTTATTGATACTTTTCATGTGTTAAGTGAGCACACACTGGAAAGGCAGGTTCTCACAGCTAATGTGCTTTTAGCTGCCAATAAAAGGACCCTAATAAAAGGTAAATGGTCTGGACTTAACATGCAAGACAAAGTAAATGGGAGTGTTTTGAAACTGTAAGTAAATTTGGCAGAGGCACCAAAGGTATATGACATTTGAAATATGACATTTCAATGAATATTTCACAATGTTAGGAGCTGTGTCTTCTTAGGTAATATACCACCAGAAAAAAATAAGGCTGACATAAAATTGTAATCATCACTACAAACTCTGATGCAAATTTCTGTGTTAATTATAACAGCCTCATTGTTTTTAATGATTACCTTTTCAGTAAACAGGAGTATACCTTTTCAGTAAATAAAAGTATAAAAAAGTAAATAAAAGTATAAAATAGTAAATAAAAAGTGAAAGTAAATAAAAGTATAAAATAAATTTATATTAATAGAGCAGTACTCTTAATTTTGTTAGTAAATTCATGTTCCATATCATATTTTGTTAGGAAAAACTCCATCAAAAAATTTGAAAACCACTGTCATAAGAAGTAGTTCAGTTTCATAAAAGAAAACCGCATGATGTTTTCAGTTTCTATTATATTCTAAGTTTCTATTTTATCAATTTAGAAGAATCAACAGCATTTACAGATCTGTTAATACTTAATGTCTCTCCAAGAGAAATATTTTTCTTGTTCTTTCAATCCTCAATGAATTCTTTCTTCTATGTGCACAATATTTTTTCCTACATATAAACGAATAAGCCTTACCTTATAATCCAAATCCTCAAAACAGTTGAAGACCAAACAATGTTTGCCTAAGGACTGAGAAACAAAAATATTATTTTAATAGATCTCTTGAATTATGACACAAAATACTAATGCTAAAACTTCAGGAGTAATAAAATGTCTTTACTCTTTTGAGAAAACTGCAATCTCCAGATGAAGTACATATTGAATTTAGAAAGTCACAAAACTTAGTAGAGTGTAGAGACATATACACTATTAAGTTGATTAGCACATGGAATGCTAAAGAGTCATGTTTCTAAAACACATCAATAAAAAACTAAGGAAAAAAGCATTTCAGGGAAATCATTTCAGTGACATCAAACCATCTCCTCCACTTTCATAGTCCCTGTCTCTTTCTCTGTGTCACACACACACACACACACACACACACACACGACCAGAGAGAAGTCTGCATGCAGCTCGAAATCACCCTTAAATGAGGGCGATGCTGCCACCACTCACTCATCAGTGAGCACGGTGGAATCCCAAGTAAACAGAAGCAAACTGAGCCTGCAGAAGGCCCATGTCCCAGCACACAGCAGACACTTAAATGTGAACGGATGAGTTACATGACTTCATGGACCTGGTGTCTGTTAAATGTTCTGAACATCTTACTAGCAGGAATGGTGTATATTTAAGATACCATTAAGGTCTGTGTGACTAAAAACCCAAGAAAGCGGCATTCTGGATACCAAAGGCACTTACTTTGGCTAGATCTTTGATACTCTCTGTTTTGCCCGTGCCGGTGGGGCCTGCGGGGCAGCCCCCCAGATTCAGAAGCAGCGCTCCGGTGAGGGTGAGCCAGCACCTGTTAGTGAGGGGCGTGATAACCAAGCGGGGCGTGCAGCCCAGGTACTCGTAGCCGTATGTGAAGCTGGCATCTCCTTGAGACACGTAGCACAACTTCTGTCTGTCGTTCCACTTATAGTGCAAATGCCTGAAAACAGTGGTGCAAGTGTGCATGTTATTGGGGCAAAATTAGTTTTTGTTTTCGCGTGTAGAAACCTAACAAACATTAGAGGGAATGTTGACTAAAAAACAAATGAAAGCGTTAAAAAAAAAATGGAAAGAGTTATGGCCAGTACATGAGTGACAATGTTAGAATGAAATACTAGAACGCCGAATCCTACAAGCACGTGAGCACTTGCCCTGTGAGGAAAATGGTCTCGTGGAGTCCTGCTGCTTGGCTGTGATGTGGGCACAGCACAAATTGAGGATTTATACAAGAATCCTCCCTACGAAATGTATTGTGGTTTTCAATAAAGACGTGGCTCAGACATTGTTCATTATAACCAGGATCCTTACTATGAGGGTAACTGAAATGCTATTGTGGTATTTATCTTAAGAACCCAGAGAATCGTGAGGCTAATCCTAAATTTGCTCATCTATAAGGCTACCAGTAAAACCTGCGACCCAGTTGTAGCTTTACAGTATATATTCTTTCCCCCCCAGATTTATGGAGATATTGAGCTAGACCTTCATAGTAGTTTAAGGTGTGACAATATAATGATTTGATATATGTACATACTGTGAAATGATCACAGTAAATTTAGGTAACATTCATCATTCACACAGTTACAATTTTACTTTTCTTGTGATGACAGCACTTGAGATCTACTCTCTTAGTATTCTTCAAATATACAATAAAGTATTATTAAACTATAGTCCTCAGGCTAGCCATTACAATCCCAGAACTTATTTATCTTCTAACTGGAAGTTGGTACCTTTGACCTCCTTCATCCATTACAAATATCCGCTGCCTCTGGCCCCCACCCATTTCTCTGTTTCTATGAATTCAGTGTTTATGGGTTTCACATATAAGTGAGGTCATACATTGTCTGACCTATTTAATTTAGGATAATGCCATCAAGGTGTTGTAGCAATGGGCAAGACTTCTTTCATTTTTTATGGCTGTGTCATAGTTCATTCTACACATGTACTACATTTTCTTTATCCATTCATCAGTTAATGAATGTCTTGGCTATTATAAATAATTCTGTGATGAATATGGGGTACAGATACCTTTTTGAGATAGTACTTCATTAGGGAAAATATGCAGAATTGGAATTGCTGGATCATTTGGTCCTTATATTTCTAATTTTATGAGAAACCACCATACATTTTCCATAGTGGGTGAACCAATTTACATTTCCTCCAATGGCACATAAATTTCCCTTTTCTTCACATCCACACCAAAATTCATTTCTTGTCTTTATGATAATAGGCATTCTGACAGGTGTGCGGTGGTATCTTATTGTGATTTTGATTTGCATTTCCCTGATGATGAGAAGTGCTGGGCAGCATTTCATGCACCTGTTGGCTATCTGTGTGTCTTCCCTGGAATATGTCTATTCGGGTCCTCTGCCCATTTTTTAATAATAATAAAAAAACAACAACCTTTTTTTTGCTATTGAGTTGCAGGTGTTCTTTATGTATTTGGGGTATCTATCCCTTAGTGGATTCATGGTTTGCAAATATTTTCTCCCATTCAGTAGGTTGCCTTTTTATTTTGTTTATGGTTTCCTTTCTTGTTCAGAAGCTTTTGGTTTGATGTAGTTTCACTTGTTTATTTTTTGTTTCCTTTACTTTTGGCATCTAATCCAAAAGTTATTGCCAAGACCAAGTTTACTGCCTTATGTTTTTGAGTAAGAGTTTAATGGTTCCATGTCTTACGTTCCAAGTCTTAAATCTATTTCAGTTGGTTTCTGAGAGTGGCATGAGATAGAGGTTCAGTTTCATTCTTTTGCATGGAGATGTCTAGTTTTCCCAGCGTCATTTATTAAAGAGACTCTCCTTTCCCCATTGTATATTCTTGGCTCTTTTGTTACTGATTGGCCATATATGTGTGGTTATATTTCAGGGCTATTCTGTTCCATTGGATGATGTGTTTGCTGATGTCATACTGTTTTGATTACTACAGCTTTGTAATACAGCTTGAAACCAGGAAGTGTGTTTTCTCCAGCTTTGTTCTTCTTTCTCAAGATTGTTTTGGATACTTGAGGTATTTTGCAGTTCCATACAAATTTTAGGTTTTGATCTATTTCCAGTTGAAAAAGGTCACTGGAATTTTGAAAGGTTTTATATTGAATCTACAGATGACTTTGGGTAGAATGGACATTTTAACAATATTAATTTTTTCAATCCTCGATCATGGATTGTCTTTTCATTTACTTGTGTCTTCTTCAATTTCCTTCATTAATGTCCAAAGAGTTTTCAGTGTACAGATATTTCACCTCTTTGGTTAAATTTATTCCCAAATATTTTATTCCCTTGGTGTAATTATAAATGGGATTGTTTTACTTCTCTTTCTGATAGTTCATTGTAAGTGGGTAGAAATGTAACTCGATTCTCTTGTATTGACTTTGCAACTTTACTGGACTCCTTTATTAGGACTACCAGTTCTTTGGTGGCATCTTTATGTCTGCATATAATATGTCATCTGCAAAGAGAGACTGTTTTACTTCTTCCTTTCCAATTTGGATGCCTTTTGTTTCTTTTTCTTGTTTAACTGTTCTCACTAAGACTTCTACTACCATGTTGAATAGACATGAGGAGAGTGGACAACCTTATCTGGCTCTGAATCTTAAAGAAAAAGCTCTCAGCTTTTTGCTATTGTGTATGATCTTAGCTCTGGGCTCATCATATGTGGCTTTTACTATGCTAAAGTAAAGGATTGGTAAGCTAAGTAAAAAGGTATCTGCTATCTTAAGACCCAAGATTTGTTTTATGATTCAAGTACTAAATCATTTAAATAGAATTTTTATTTCCAGAGCTTTACTCCCCCAATTCTTCTTCCCCTAACAAAATTCCCAAACTTGCTTGACTGCACCTATAGTATACAGTGATTTTTTTTCTTGATTACCATAGTCAAAAGAAATACCTCACAGTTAATTTAATTAATTTTTAGATTCAAAGCAGCTTAAAGGTATTTTTTGTCTTAATGAACTTGGTAGCTTATTTTTAAAATATATACAAATAAATTGAAAGGAATTTTATATCATTCTTGAATAATCACCATTACTTACTAATGGGACATGTGTACCTATGGTGCACTGCACAACTTATCAGACCTTAGAATCAGATAGGATACTGTCAACTTTGTTTCCTATATCATGTTTTCATTTAGTCCTTGCTTTTTTATCAGAGCAACTGCTTAAACCTAGCTTTGCAAGAATGAGAAATCATCAATATGATGATTATAATGTTTAATGGTCTAAGGTTAAACTTGTCAACTACTTTTGAGCTACCAGTTTGTTTGCTGTCTGACACATGACACATATCCCTCTGAATCTTTTAAAAGTTTAAAATGTTTTGCAGTGTCCTGTAAGGTCTCTATGGGGCCTTGGGACACCCTGGCATACAACTTGGGAACTGTAGCCCTAGAATCATGATGCTCCCAGAGTTGTTTAGAATCATGTGTTTCCTACTTTACTTTTCTATTTATGTTCTTCCACCTCTCAGTTTCACTTTCAAAGACAGTTACTAGAAAGTAATAATGACATACTGAACTTTTGGGTAATGGTTCATCAATACAACATATTTCTTTGGCAGTTAAAAATGGTAAACAGTTACACTTCTGCAGTAAAAGGAATATGTGAATATATATCAAATATAAAGTATTCAGTAAAATTCAAGTGGTGTTAGTCAAATATATCAGCCTCTGGGCTCCATTTTCTCTAGAGGCTAAAGGAAATTGTCACATTTAAATAAGGAAATTTATACTCATGCAGAATTTCTTAAAAATTAACTTTTCTTGAGAATCAAAGACATTATGTAGTCAGGACAGTTATTTTTTAATGAACAGAGGTTTCTTTAGAAAAAAATAACTCAGAAGATTGAAATTTCACATTTATCATAGGAAACTTATGCTTGCTCTCTTCTCCCCAGGGTCAGTGTCTCTATTCTCCTACAGTTTCACAATTGTGGTGTTTCATATATAAAATATTTATGTATGAATATGTACTACCAGGCTTCTGGTAGGAGAAAGGGGGCTCTGAGGTAAAAAGCTGGCTAGAAACATGCTCTGGTTGTTTCCCTGTTTAGAGTGCTCCAGAACGGACAGCACATAGGGAGAGTCAAGGCCTGAGGTAGGGCTGCGCTCCGGCGGAAGGACGAGAGGAGCAAAGCCCATCCAGGAGCATGAAGCCCAAGGAAGTTAAAATAATGGGAGGGACAGTGTAAAAGAGAAGGAAGAAAGCATAGGCATCGGGAACTCAAACTGACACAGTTTGCCCAGAATGTCTATAAATCCCAGGAAAATGAAAAGTCAGATTTGACGAAATTTGAGGTAGAGAATGAATTTCCCTAGAGGTAGCCGTGTGATGAGTTATTTTAGGCAGAGTGGTAACGGGATCCACTTACCTCGTCCACTCAAAATCCCCCACACTGAAGATGCCTCTCAGCAATAAATCTCTCACAATGTCTCTGTGGTGTACGCAGAGTGTGAGCAGCGCTCCCAGGACAGCCTGCGTGCGGGAGTTACTGGTGTCCAGCATCACCAGCTCTGCAATCTCTTCTAGGTGACGGACCATGCTGCTGTGGACCTTCTCCAACTCTGGTCTTGACCGAGAACTCCCAAAACATTTGATGCAGTCATTATAAAACATGATCTGGCTCTGAAAAAGTAAGATATAAAGATGGTGATTGAAAAATAAACTTTATAAGTTAAACCAGATGTTTTCATGATGTGTATGTGTGTGTGAAAAAGAGCATACACATTTGAAAATGTGTATGAGAAAATGTGTTTGAGATTCAGACACTGAATTTTATTAATGCTCATGGCCTTATTTTTGAATAAATTGAAATATATTTACCACCAATAGTTCTAGTTTCAAAGTCTGCTATTATTAGCAATCATCACTAGACTGATAACATCACTAGCAATCATCATTAGACTAATAACCCAGGACAGTAATAATGGTAGAAAACTCCAGCATGAAATTAGGACCATGTGCTCAGTTGAAACCAGAAATACTCTTTTTAGAGTATGTTGTCTATAGTCATAATTTTCAGAAACTCTGTATGACTTCCATCATTCAAGCCATCTTTTGACACTCACCCACTCCATAAGCGCCAGAGTTTTTTTTAAGAAGGCTGCTGGATTAATGTCGCAGTGACCTGGAAGTCAGTGGAAGGGACTTCCAGGAGGCCTGCAGGTTTCCAGCCCACAACTGGGTGAACTGGGATTGCAGTCCCTAGGATAGTACCTACTGAAGGTGGAGGGGTGCAGTGAGTTCGTCTTGGGATATCATGAATTTGAAGTGCCTATGAAACACGTAAGTAAGGCTATAAAGAAATAAACATCAGAATACTTAGCCTAGGGGTAAGAGTTATAGGGGTGGGACTTTCTTCCAGAGCAAGGTAAGAGGGGAGAGAATGTGGAACCTGATGCATCAGTCCATGTTCTAGGCTGCCTGCAACAGAAACAAACTCTTTCTTATAGGATGTGGCGGGTCAGCAGGTGGAAAGAGACCATGGCCTGGGACTCTCGGGAGTGGGCAGGAGTGAGTCTGGGCCGGGCAGCAGGAAGCGCTGTCAAGGCCACCGCACTGCTGTGTTTGAAGCATTTATTCAAGATTCACAGCTTCAGAGGCAGCATCCAGCAGGCCAAGTCCCCTTGCTAGGTGGCGTCAGTGCAGGTTCTGGGGAGGTAGCCTGCAAACCAGATCTCTCTGTCCTTAGATGGCTGGAAGGGAACCGTCCGTTGCTCTGGCTTAGATAAACCTGCGCTGAAATTCTCAGTGGCCGGAACATGCAGGCCTATTATCATCCCCACTCCCCCAGAGCCATCTGCTGGGAGAAGGCTCCTGGTCCGGTTCCACATGCAGAAGCACAGGAGAAAGGGACGTTGTCAGCAGTACACTGGGATGGGAAATTAGCAGCAGCCTGGGCAGACAGGGGAGAAACTGGCAAAATCTATTCAACGATTCCAGTTCAAGCCCATAAGGAACCGCTTTTTATTCAGCATGTTTGGAGGACTGGGGACCTGGGATGATCTTCTCTTCACAGAGCAGATCTGATGATCTGGATGCCTGGCCAACCACAGGAATGTCTAGGCTGATTCATCAGGACTTCACTGCCTTTGTAGACCACAGCTTATATAAGCCCTTACAGCGCAGGATCTTCGAGTACTTTATTAATATTTAGTCAAGTGCACAACAAAGGGAACTGGGGAGATTGGACATCGTTATTTGTGTCCATAACCCTAGGTTCTCAGAGATGTGACAGTTGTGGTGGGGCAAGGCACAGTGAAAAGATGTGATGTTATCTTTAAGTTTAATAGAGAATTTAATGAAGTCAAAACTGCTTTACAAACACTTGAGGAGGATAACTCAGGGGACCAGGGCTTCTTCCTGCATCAGTGCAGAACCACTGTTCCCAAGGTACGTGGGACTCTCATCACCAACAGACGTTATTGGAGTTTGCAGACCTCTCTAGAGCATTTTAAAATGATGACCACTCACTGTCTCCAAACAAAAGTCAGTCCAGTTCCCTCTCTGCTCCCTTGGCTTCCATGATGCCTCTGGCATTCTTCTTCATGGAGCCCCTTCCTTCATCTTTTTGTTACATGGGGCTGTCCCATGGGGTCTTTCCTTGTCCTTCTATCATTATACATGGTCTACAGGGGAAATTCCCTACTGTCCTGGCTTGAACCACTACTTCCCGAGTTGTTCTTCTCAAAAGAAAACACATGCTTTGGCTTCCTTGCTATCATGCATACCTCGTTTCTCTTTCACCTTTGAGGTCCAGAACAGCAACAGTTAATGCACAGAGCCTGTGACTATGTCACCTAACAGGGCAAACGGCACTTTGCAAATGTAATTAAATCAAGACCCACAGGTGGAGAGAGTATTCTGAATTATCTGAGTGGGGCCAATATGACCATATGTACCCTTAAACTTGGAGAACAATTTTTGCCATGTGGGCAGAGGGAGGTCTGACTGAAGAAGAGCAGACAGATGCAAACAGGGCTGGCTTTGAAAATAAAGGAAAGCCAGCGCCTCTAGAAGCCAGGAAAGAGAAAGGAAGGGACTCTCCCCTAAGCCTTCAGGAAGGAATGCAGCGTTCAGGAAGGAATGAGCCTGCGGACACTTTTATTTTTGCCAGTGACACCATGAGGCCTTCAACGGACACAGCTGCGAGCTAATATACACGTGCTATTTAAGCAACTAAGTTTGAGGCAACTTTTTAATGACAGCAGTAGAAACCAAATACAGTGCGGGATATCCTTGAGATAATAGAGGGATATTCCTGAGGGATATCCCTGAGAAAATAATTTGTGATTTATTTTCATTCAACATTTTATTATGAAACAATTTTAAAACAAACCATAAAAAAGCTGAATTATAAAACAAATACCCAGATTCCCACCACCTATATTCTAAGCAATTCTTTGCTAAATTTACTTTCTCGTCTATCTATCCAGTTTTCTATACATCTATCTGTCTCATTTTTTGGTGCATTTCAAAGTGAATGACACATATAAGTACCCTTCATAATGGTTTCTTTCTAAATCTTTGCTTTCTGGGCAGTAGAGCCACAAACTAACTCACCACCGTGAGGACCACTTGTCCTGGATGAGACACTACCCATGTGGAAAAGATCTGGCGGTTCCAGTCCTCGACCCCTTGACTTAGAAACCTACAAACAAAACATTTTACTTCTATTATTACGTGCAATCACAGGGGCCATTCAATGATCAAGCATGACGAGGTCACGAGGGGATTTTCCTTTAGGATCTCTGGTTTTTAATTCTCACTTAGGTATACATATGGCACCAAATGTCAGAGTTACTAGAGCCTTACTGATTTATGCAAATGCATATTCTCTATATTTTCCTTTAATGTCACCAGCACTTCCCCAGTGGGGCCACTGAGTTTCTGGGTGGTAGAACTAGAAGGGGGAGATGACACATATTAACTTTGAATTTCTAATACTATCAATGACAAAATCAGTACTTAAAATGATTTGAAACCATCAAATAAATTTTAGCAGTAAAGCCCCATATTTAGCTTTAAAAATTAATCATAAGGAAAAAAAATAAGATTCATGAAAAATATGCAGATGTTTTTATTTAAGATCAAGTTAATATGTGCCAACGTATATGTCTGCATATTGTTACAACTAAAAACACTCCAAAGTTTTAGTTTCTGTATAGTCACATCGATCAATCATCTTCACATTTCATCACTGATGCCATGTGTCAGAAATTCTTGACACCAAACTTCACTCATTTTCTTCTACTTTGACGGCTTCTTTTCTTTACTTATCATCTTAATTTAAAATTTAGTTTGCTTTTAAAATAAATATTGGTTCTTCTAATTTTTGCTGTAATTGCAAATGGTTTTTAGTAATTTTTTAATTATTTTCTTATCACTGCCACTGTGGAGAAATATGTTTATAACAACTTTCTGTATGTTTCAAAACAACATTAGTGGCAAATTTATGTTTTATCAATTAAAATGACCTTTTATTTTATGTCTTTGTTTTCTTTATCTCTCAAACAACATGTAGTTCCATTTCTCTTTTGACAAAATCTTTTAATTAAAATCTTACTTCTATTTTGACACTTAGCCCCGTGTTTATATTTGTATACACACACAGAGCACACACACTATATTTTCTTTATTTTATTTCCTCCAGCGTTTTGGAAATATTTATTCTGATTTTTTATAGTCTCTTGGGAGAGAGTGAATCAAGTTTCTGACTTAATAATCCTGTCTTCATTGTGAACTCCTTCAAATGATAGGTAATATATGAATACTATGTAATGATATATATGTCAATTATATTCTACACACACACACACACACACACACAGAAAACACTGGAACACACAAAAGTGTGCTCCGGGGCATCCACAACTTGAAAAGTCTCTTTCAGATGGCAAGCAAATTGGGATTGAATTCTAGAAAGAGCAGACCCACCAAAGAACACTCCTGCCAAGTTTGACAACCACAAGAGGGAGGCAGGGGTGGCTCTTCGGGGCGATGAGGAGAGAGCTTCCTAAGCAGGGAGTGCAGTGGCCTCTGCCTGTTCCCACACCCCCTGCCCTATTGCAGCTGCCGATGACCACTGTGAATGGAAATCTCAGAGGGCCTCTGGGGCTGGAGGGGGAAGCAGAGGAGGGCCTGCAATTACACCACACATCCTAACACACGGCGGGAAAGACAGAGGAAGAAAGGAAAGTGGAGAGAAGGGAAGAAAGGAACCAAAGTTCATCGACACTGGCATTTTCTCACAAGAGCGGTGTCTCTGAAACAGCGCTGGAACCCACATGCTGGGGATGGGACAAAGGCAGTTTTCAGCATCCAGGAGAAGTGGAAAGAAATGTCCACACCCGGGAAGATCCGCCACTCCCAGACTGGGCCTGTGCACAGTCCTGTCCCCGGTGGCTGCGCAGGCCACTTGCTGCGATTAAACACAAGAACCCGCAGGGAGAGAAAGAGGGAGAGGGACTCGCTCATCTGACTGTGAACGACAACCCGTGCAAACACAAACCCGGGGAAGCAGGGCTAGCAAAGCTCATGCAGCCACAGACAGCTCCCTTCCTAGTTCCAACACCCGGCTGAAGCTCTCTGGGGTCAGGGGCATCTCACAAGCTGCTGGTATCTGGCAATCACTCGGCCTGCAGGCAGCGTGACACAGGAACATGAACACGTTCTGCTAGGATCAAACACCGCCAGGTCCAGCAGTATTTGGTGAAAGCGAAAGCATCTCCCCAAAGGGAATAGTGCAAGTATGTACAAAAGCTAAGAAAAGGCTTCCAGATAGAAGACACTGTTTTGCCAAGTTTAATGTGTTATGAAGGTAATACCTCACCATTCCATCCTGTGTGAAAACAAAAACAAAGCTTTTTCCAAAACCAGCATCAAAGGGCAACCCCAGCTCCGCTGTGTCCTCCAATCCCAAACAGCTGTCCCCAATCTCTACCCAGCTGTAATCAAGCCCCACACTGCAAGGCCTCCCTGAAACCAGACTGCCACAGCTTGACACACATTCCAGTTTAACCCTTCCTTGCCTGGGCGCTCTGGGGCCCCAGCAGGGCTTCTGCTTTACCCCATACACTCAGCTCTGTCTTAGCAACATGTCGTTTGGGTGACATTTGGGGGAGCTAGCATTCAAGAAATTAGATTTGAACTTAAAATTAATTCCATTCAAACTAGCCTGCAAGTAAGAGGGCAAAAATAAAAATATTTGCCACTCACACATGCTTTCTGGAAAAAATTACCTGGAAATGTATATAGCAGAAGGAAAACAAACTCTAAAATGTGAGACCTATGAATCAGTAATGAACAAAAACAAACCAAACCAAGAACCTTATAAGACTAGAGAATTACTGATCCATAAACAGAAAACTAACCCCATTTGGAATAAGATCCTGCATGACTATAATACAGAGGTGATGATGGAGGGGTTTTATGCAGTGATCCAAGCTCATTGCAGACAAATCAGAGCCATTTACTATAGGCTTTGATAAAAGTATGTTTCACTTTGTACATTAACATTTTAAAGAGTATTCACTAGAAAAAAGGAAATGTTTATGACTTTGGCATGGCTGCCCCAAAAGATATGAAGAAACTCAATATAACAATAAATGACACCCCCCTCCCCACCCAGACCTACAGCCTGGTGGTTAGAAGACATACAACGGCATGGGGAGCAGTGAAGCAACAGGACACACTGCAGATAAATGGTGGCTCAAGAGTTCAGTGGAGGGACGCTTTGCAGACACGGGGGCAAGCTTCAGGGAGTCAACAGGTCTGGTGACACAGTTATTTATTAGAAATAAATGCTAGAAATAAAACAAGGATAAGGACAAATCCACTTTTAGAAAAGGAGAACATGTTTAATACAGTTTTCCAGAAAATAAAGTAAGTGGACTGAGAAAGGAACAGGAAAATCAAGTGGAGTTCAACCTAAGGAAATCTGTTATTGTAGTCATAACAACCACAGATTAAAGGCAAAAGAGTATTTGGGGTTCTCAATTGATTCATTAAAAAGTCTTTGAATGAATTAGATGTCTTTTATTATTAAAAACTTTGCAAATAAGAAACAGAATTAAACTCTACCTCGATGAGGGGTATATTCCAGAAATTCAAGCATCATAAACAAAAGACAAAACGTTAGAAATGTTCCCAGTAAAATTAGTAAACAAAGAAGGATGCTGTCAACTGTACTTTTCAACACTGCACATAATCTGTCATCCTAAACAACAAGGAAGAGATTTTTTTAAAGAAAACTGTAAAGAAAGAGAAATAACTGTCATTAATAACAAATGGTAAGACTGTCTGACAAAAGTTCCAGCACAACAAGTGAATATTGGTTTGTTTCTCAAGTGCCCGGATGCATCTTTCAGGGTTCCTTGCCCTCACACATGAGACAGCTGGCTCTCATCACATCACTCCAGGTAAGAGCTGGAGCCAAGGAAAGCCACTGTAGTTATTTATGTAAGTAAGTAATAATCTGCTCTGCTCCAGAAGCCTTGTATTGGCATTCAAGTTCAAGTTCATAAATATAGATCTTAAAACCCCAAGACCAATAGACAGCCCCTCTATAACCAACCACAAATAACTAGAAATGTATAAGACAGCTCCAGTCAAAGTCATTGAAAAGTTCATGCTCTGAGGCTCTTTCCTCACTCTAAACAGACTGGAAGGTAAAAAGGAGAACACTACAGAGCCTGGGCCAGCAAGTAATGCAAGGAAGCAGAAATGGGCAGCTGAAGCAGAAACCCAGCAGCTGGGCACTGGGTCCTTCGGAAGCAGGCAGCAACATCCCGCCATGCATTCAGCTCCTGACCCTAACCCTAACCTGCTTGAATGCAGTCCCTGATCATGCTTTCCAACTGCAAAAATGCCTCTTTTCCGTTCAGCCACGTGCTGTCATGTTCTATCAAAGCCCATTTCATAACAGACTTTACTCCATACATTTCTGCAGATACTTCCCACTTGGATTCACAGATAATTGAACAAGTTTAAGTATATATACATAATATGATTTTAGGATTAAAAATTGTACTCACTTTTTCAGCACATCAAACATGCTTTTCTCTACATTCACCAGCCACTGTTCCACGGCACTTCTTACACGAATTTTCCTACAATGTTTTAAAAAATAATTTGCAAACAGTCTTTATCAATGTTTCTTGATAAGGCTGTAGACTAACTTTTCTACACTTGTAACATTCATATGCCAAAGGACCACAATTCTCTAACTTTTGTTTTTTTTCTAGATCTCAATTTGGAAAGCTATGCACACAACATATCACATAACTTTAGGGAATTCTGACATCGAAATCATGAACTTACAAAGTTAAGAGGTTCCAGTAAAACATGAGCAAACTGGGTAAGTTGTATCACAGAGATTTCTTGTATTCCTTACTGGGTCTTTTAAACAGCCAGCTGAGGTCGGGGTTGAGTTAGGGACTCCAGTGGACGGGAACACTGGGACGCAGCATTTTTTAATCCAATCCCATCAGGAGCCGCGTGCCAAAGGCTGGCTGGCAAACTGGACCTGTGTGGTGGCAGGACCCAGCAGACCCACGAGTCCGGCCTGGAGCCGTCCACAGCCAGAGGCGCAGCATTAACGACGACAAGCAAAGAGTAAATTTCCTTCCTAAGTTTCTATAATAAAACCCCGTGTTGGCATTCAGGATGATGCCAAGAAATAGAGACATGAAAAAATAAAATTCTGCATAGGTACATTATCTCTGAAGAAACAGTTTGCTTAGCAAACTTCTATGAAATATCAGACAGTTCCAAGCTGAGGTTTTAAACAGGGATGTTGTATAGAGTCTAAAGGCTTAGTTTAGAACACATGTGTCATACTTGGGCAGCAGAAGAGATTCCCCTTCAGCAGATATGAGCATTATCACAGCAGGAGGACCGATTTCTTGTTTCCATATCAGTAATTGTTTTATATTTTCAAAACACTTCACAAGATGAGGCTGTGGACCAGAAACAAATGCCAATAACACTATAAAATTCTGACCTGGTTGGGAAAGAATATCACTGAGCAGAGAATAGTAATATTACCTGTACAGACTCGGGATTTCTGCTATCAGCTAGAATATCAAGGAGTTCAGCATTGCTAAGAAAGTAAAATCTTGGGAAAATCCTTCTTTTGATTTCAAGGTAGTCCTGTCCAGAATCAAAAGAAATTGCAGTTCATAATGTATGTTTATTCATGATTATCACAGCCTCATCTGGGCTTACATTTGCACACAAAAAGCATGATATTGAAATTGCAGTATACATAGCAGCACTAGTAGAAATAAGGACCCATGTTTAATTAATTCTTAAATTGCTAAATTAATTTTAATAAAGCAAAACTAAAACAAATGAAAGTATGACCCAAAAAACCCCACCCGCGAGCACACGCGCCCACAGACGCCCCGCTGCATGTGGGACCAATGGGATCGCCGGCATTGCCTTCCCACACGCCTGCCTTTCTGCTGGTTTCCCAGTCCTCGGGGAGTCAGTGGTCACCTCACAACCCGCTATGCACACAGCCCCGCCAACCCCAGTCCCGCCCGCTGCTAGTTGCACTCACAAGGGTCTTCACTTCCTCTTCTCCAGGCAAGACACCTGTTTCCACAGCCCAGGCAAGCCATCCTGTGTCCCCGATCACTCTCCTACACTGCAAGCTCTCCTTTGCAACAGGCTTCCCTTTTGCCTCTCTCTCATTAAAAATAAATGCAAGCAGCCCCCTCTCGCACTTGGTTTTCCTCTAGCTACTGCCTACTAGCCCGCCTCCCCTCCATGGTCACAGTGGTTGAAGAGATCACCTATAAACTTGGGGCCTTAGCTTACGCATCTCTCAGCCACCCCCGTGCCCTGCCATGCCGCCCCACTGCCAAGGATGGACTGGGAGCTGCTCAGTCTTCAGGCCACGTGACATCTCGCCATCTCGCATCTGATGGCTGGCTCTGTCCCTCATCCTGCCTGGGAGGTCATGCTCCTGTTTTTCTCCATCCCTCAGCCAACTGTGTACCGTTTGCTTTCAGGCTCCCTCGTGGTCCCCACACCTTAACGCTGACATGGCGCGTATTGCATTTCTGTTCCACCCGTCCTGCCCATCCTGGGCTGCTGGCTCTGTGGCTCCTGTCACCTCCCTTTGCCCCAGAGCTGTACACCCGAATGTTGACTGAAGAGATTTTCAACAAGTACAACACGTACTTGTTTCTACACAAGCTTCTCCTTCCTACTTCCTCTCTCTGCAGTGTGCACCCCTTCCACATGGGTGGCCAGGCCAGAAACCTCGACACAAGCCTGGATCTCCTTCCTCTCTCCTCCATGTGTCATCTTTCATCCTCACCACTATCTTAAGTTAGTCCCCCCGGATTTCTAGTCCTGCAACTGGTTTCTTTTTCTCTGTTCTCACTGCACTCCCATCTACACATAACTCCATGCTCCCTTCTAGGAAGACATTTCTAAATCAAATAATTTCACTCTTCTGTTCAAAATCCTTCATTGTGATATTCTAGGCCCTCTGTCATCTGCCCCTGCCTCCTGGGGAGTCTTACCTTTCCCGACTTTCCCATTTGCAAACTAGGCTTCACGGGTACCATCTGGTTTAGTACTCCAGAACATGCCATGCTTGCTCATGGCTCCAGATCTGTACTTCCCCCTTGCTTAGGACGCTTTTCCTATCCACAACCACTCACACACCCTGACCCTTCTAACTGCCCAACTCAGACATTCTTCCAAAACCCAGCTGAATGGTCACTTCTCCCAGGCTGGGTTAATCTCTCCTCTTTCATGTGACTGAACCATCCAAACCATCACAGCATACAGTATATGCTGGTATCTCTCTAACTCGGTTCCTATGACAGACCTTGAGTTCTGTGATAGAAGGGAACTAACTAGGGAGTACCAGCATGTAAAGCAGGTGCTCAACACAGGAATAAATGGAAAATTACTGGTTGGTAATGAGGCTTACTAATAATGCAAAGATATGCAAGAATTAATCAGAGGGCTTATCGCAATCCTACTTGGTAAACTTGCTGTTACTAACGAGATCATGGATTCATATAGCAGAGGAAGGCTGTAACTGCCATATATGCCTATTCTGGAGGGGTCATCACAACCACTGGGACTTGTGTTTAACAAAGAAAAGATATGAAAACCTGGAAAGAGATCTTAATGGTTTATGAAGTGAAGCGAATATGTTCACCACAAACCTCAGATATTAAAACCCAGTATTTAAAAATATGTACGTCTAGCTGACAATTTAATGTTTTGGCAATGTTTAAATATATGGAATCAATAACATAAAATCATCAAACAAGGGCCTCTGGGGACAATGGTGGAGTAGGAGGACCCTGAGCTCACTTCATCCCCCCACATAAACCTAGATCACACCCATAATAGCATAAATGACTCAGAAAATGACTTGAAGACTGGCAGAACAAACCCCACAACTGAAGGCAGAGAAGAGAAGACGCCACACTGAAGATGAGAGGAAGGGCAGAGAGGCAGCACAGAACTAAAAGGACTTGTGGGTCTGTGGGCAGAAGAGAGAGACCCACAAGCCCTGACTGGGGTGGGGGGTTAAGGGGGCAGAGAAACAGACCCTCTCACAGGGGCCGGCATGGGGAAGATGAATCCTCCTAACATTTAGCTTCGAAAACGAGACAGGTCAAAGTTTACAAGTTCTTACGACCAACAGGACTTAAAACCTGGAATTTTAAACATCAGTGGCTCAGCTCTGGGAGAGCTGGGAGGGAGAGAGGAAATGGAGTCCGACTGTTAAAGAGAAGAGACCCACAGAAATACAGCACAGTAGCTGCAGTTTGAAAAATGCCTGGGGCATACAAGAAGGAATAGTTTACTCTCCTCAGAGCCTTTCCCAGAGGGACAGAGATCAGTGCGAGACTTCTCTAGGAACCAAGGAGCTAATGGTATGGTTTCCCTCCCCTAGCCTAGACACTCTGATAAGGCTGGAAAGAACTTGCCAATAGCAACCCCCTCACTCTGGTGTAAACACAGCCCCTCCAGCCAGACCTCAGCTCTAGGTCCCCTCTCAGAGCAGATGCACACAGACTTTACAAGCACCGCACCCCTGCCCACACGCATGTTGTGGATCCACCCCTCTCTGACCGGTCCTTGGCAGGAATGCATCCAGAGTGCTGCCACAAGCCCGCCAGGGTGCAAGCAGCCCAGAAGGGGCCAGCCCCACACCTGGGGAGTGTGCAAGCAGCCCAGACGGGGCCAGCCCCACACCTAGGGAGTGTGCAAGCAGCCCAGACGGGGCCAGCCCCACACCTGGGGAGTGTGCAAGCAGCACAGACGGGGACCAGCCCCTCTACAGGGAGAGGGGAGGAGAACCACAGGCCAGTGACCCCAGCAGTGGGCTGGGGGTGGGCAGCTGGTCTGACTGCAGGCCCTGCCCACCACCAAAAGCTCAGGGGACAACACAGGTTGTCCCCTGGTTGATGAAGTAGTTTGGGACTACTTCATCTCTGGTAAACACCTGGTCTGACTCAACTCAAGCCCAGGGCAGCCCTTGACCGGCCCACTAATGCCACAGGGACCAGACTCTGCCCACAACAGGCAGAGAGCCATCGTAGGCAGGACTGAAGGCAAACACAGCTCTGCCACAACAGGAAGGTGCCTATAACACACAGGCCACACACCCTGAAGTACCAGGCTCTGGGGGCCAGGGGACACTGCACAGCAGGGCCCTGTAGACCCTCTTCTTCATAAAGCCACTACCGTCAAGTGTGAGAGAGAAATAGATCCAGAGTCGGAAAAGGGGGACAGAGGAATATGCCCAAAATGAAAGAGCGGGACAAAATCACAGCAATAGGCCTAAGCAAAATGGAGATGAGTAACAAGCCTGACAGAGAATAAAAGAAACCATCATAAAAACATTCACTGGACTCGAGAAAAGAGGAGATCTCAGTGAGACCCTCAACAAACATAGAAAACATAAAAAAGAACCAATCAGAGATGAAGAACTCAATAACTGAAATTAAAAGTACACCAGAGGGTATAAATAGATAGAAGAAGCAGAAGAACAGATCAGTGACCTGGAAGGCACTTAATCAAAAGCAATCAAGATGGACCTGCGAAAGAAAAAATAATAAAAAATGAGAACAGGTTAAGAAAACCCAGGAACACTGTCGAGCACAAGAACTCTCACTTTATAGAGGTCCCAGAAAGAGAAGAGAGAGAAAAAGGAGGCAGAATATTTATTTGAAGAAATGATAGTGGAGAACTTCCTGAATCTGGGGAAGGAAACAGAAATCCAGATCCAGGAGGCATAGAGAGCTCCCAACAAAACCAACCCAAGGAGATCTGTACCAAAACACATATTGAAAATGGCAAAAAACGGTGATCAAGAGAGAATTTTAGATGCAACAAAAGTAAAGATTTGCATATAAGGGAAACCCAGAAGGCATCAGCTGATTTTTCAGCAGAAACTTTGCAGGCCAGAAGAGAGCAGCATGATAGATTAAAAGTGCTGAAAGGAGAAACCTGCAGCCAAGAATAGTCTATCCAGCAAGGCGCTCATTCAGAACAGAAGAAGCGATAGAGTTTCTCAGACAAACAAAAGTTAAAGGAGTTCAGGACCACCAAAACAGCCCTCCATGAAATATTAAAGGGGACTCTTTGTCTTCTTTGTTCTTTTAAAAAATTTATTTATTTTCATTTAAATTCAATTAACATATATTACTGGCTTCAGAGGTAGAGATTAGTGATTCAACAGTCTCATTATATCACATGCCCTTTTTAATTTCCATCATCCAGTTACCCTATCCCTCTACCCCTCCCCCAGCAACCCTCAGAATGTTTCCTATGCTTAAGAATCACTTATGGTTTGTCTTCCTCTCTGATTTCATCTTGTTTTATTTTTTCCTCTCTTCAATAGGGACTCTTTGAATGGAAAGAAAAGACCATAATAAGTAGGAATAAGAAAATTAGGGACCTCAAAAGCATTAAAAATAAGTTTATATATACAACTCAGTCAAGGGACTCACAACATAAAAGGATGTACAGTATGACACCATATACTTAAGACATGGGGAGGAGTAATAATTTAGTGCTTTTAGAATGAGTTCAAACTTAAGCAACCATCAACTTGATATAGACTTCTATATGCACAAGACATTATATACAAACCCAATGGTAACCACAAATCCAAAACTGGTAATACATATGTGAAAAGTAAACAGAAAAGAATCTAAATATATCACTAAAGAATGCCAGCAAACTGAAAGAAGAGAGAAGAGAAAAAACAGAGAACTACAAAAACAACCATAAAATGAGCAACAAAATGGCAGCAAGTGCATACTTATCAATAATTACTCTGGGGTGCAAGTGTCTGCCTATGGCTCAGGTCATGATCCCAGGGTCCTGGGATGGAGCCTCACATCAGGCTTCCTGCTCGGCTGGAAGCCTACTTCTCCCTCTCCCATTCCCCCTGCTTATGTTCCCTTTCTCACTGTGTCTATTTCTGTCAAATAAATAAATAAAATCTTTTAAAAAATTACTCTGAATGTAAATGGACTAAACATTCTAATCAAAAGACACAGGTTGACTATGGACAAAATGGATAAAAAGCAAGACCAACCAATATGCTGTCTACAAAAGACTAATTTCAGACTAAAAGACATCTGCAGATAGAACATGAAAAGAGAGAAAAACAATTCATGCAAGTGAAAGTGAAAAGAAATCTGGGGTAGCAATGTGTATACTGGATGAAATAAACTTTAAAACAAAGACTGTAATAAGGGACTAAGAAGGATACTATAAAAAGGGGACAATCCTACAAGAAGATACAACAATTGTATTTATTTATGCATCCAACATAGGAGCACCCAAATACGTAAAGCAGCTCATAACAAACATAAAGGAAATAATTGATAGTAATAAAATAATACTAGGGGACTTTAACTCACCACTTACATCAGTGGATGGATCATCCAAATGGAAAATCAATAAGGAAACAGTGGCTTTGAATGACATATTGGGCCACATGGATCTAACAGATACATTCTCAACATTACATCCTAAAACAGCAGAATACACTTTAAGTACACATGGAACATTCTCTAGAATAGATCACATGTTAGGCCACAAAATAAGTTTCAACAAATTAGCAAAATCAAAGTCATAAGATGTATCTTTTCTGACCACAGTGGTATAAAACTAGAAATCAACCACTTGAAAAAATCTGAAAAGAGCACAGATAACATGGAAGTTAAATAACCTGCTACTGAACAATCAAGAAACCAACACGAAATAAAAAAAATACATGGAGACAAATGAAAATGAAAGCACAATGGTCAAAAGTCTTTGCAATGAAGCAAAAGTGGTTCTAAGAGGAAGCTTATAGCAATACAGGTCTACCTCAACAAAGAAAAATATCAAACAACTTAAACTTACACCTAAAGGAACTAGAAAAAGAAGAACAAATAAAACTCAAAACTAGTAGAAGGAAGGAAATAATAAAGGTTAAAGCAGAAATAAACAAAACAAACAAACAAATAAAAACCCCACAATAGTACAGATCAAGGAAACCGGGAGCTGGTTCTTTGAAAAGATCAACAAAATCGATAAATGTTTAGCCAGATTCATATAAAAAAGTGGGGGCTCAAATAAACAAAATCAGAGATGAAAGACAAGAAATAACAACTGACATTGCAGAAATACTAAGGATAAGAGAATATTATGAAAAATTACATGCTTAACAAGTGAGACAATCTAGGAGAAACATATAAATTCCTTGAAACTTATAACCTCCCAAAACTGAATCAAGAAGAAATAGAAACTTTGATCAGACTATCAGCAATGAAATTGAATCAGTAATAAAAAAAAACTCCCCAAAACCAAAAGTCCACGACCAGATGGCTTCACAGGCAAATTCTACCAAACATTTAAAGAAGAGTTAATACATATTCTTCAAACTATTCCAAAAAATTGAAGAGGAATGAAAACTTCTAAATTCATTCTATGAGGCTATGCAGCATAACCTTGATACTGAAACCACAGAAATATACTATAGAGGCAGAGTATTGTAGGTCAATATCTCTGATGAACATAGATGCAAAAAACCTCAACAAAGTATTAGCAAACTGAATCTAACAATACATTAAAAAAAATAATTTGCCATGATCAAGTGGGATTTATTCCCAGGATGCATCTGTGCTTCAATATTTGCAAATCACTCAACATGATACATCACTTCATAAGAGAAAGGGTAAAACCATATGGTCCTATCAAGAAACACACAAAAAATCATTTGACAAAGTACAACATTCATTCCTGATAAAGACCCTCATACCTCAACATAATAAAGGCCATATACGAAAAACCAGTTAATATCATCCTAAATGCAGAAAAACTAAGAACTTTTCCTCTACAGCCAAACAAGACAGGGATGTCTACTCTCACCACTTTTATTCAAGATAGTACGGGAAGTCCTAGCCACAGCAATCAGATAAGAAAAAAGGAATATCAGGTATCCAAACTGGTAAGGATATTTGCACAATAACATGATACTATACATAAAAAGCTACTAGAACTGATAAATGAATTCAGTATGGTTACAGTATATAAAATCAACATACAGAAATCCATTGTATTTCTACACACTAAGAATGAAGGATCAGAAAGAGAAATTAAGAATACAGTCCCATTTACAAAAGTACAAAAAATAATAAAATATCTAGGAATAAACTTAACAAAGCAGTTGAAAGACCTGTACTCTGACTAGAAACTATAAAACACTGATGAAAGAAATTTAAGATGACATGAACAAATGGAAAGATAGTCCATGCTCATGGACAGGAAGAACAAATACTGTTAAAATATTTATACTACTCAAAGCAATCTACACATTAATGCAATCCCTATCAAAATACCACAGCATTTTTCACAGAATGAGAACAAACAATCCTAAAATTTGTATGGAACTGCAGAAGAACCCCAAAAGTCAAAGCAATCTTGAAGAAGAAGAACAAAGCTGTAGGCATCACAGTCTGAGATTTCAAGATATATTACCTAACAGTAGTAATCAAACAATATGGCACTGATACAAAAAGAGACACATAGAGGGGAGCCTGGGTGGCTCATTCAGACAGGTGTCTAAGTCTTGATTTTGGCTCAGCTCATGATCTCAGAGTCATGAAACGGAGCTCTATGTCAGGCCCCACGCTGTGTGGAGCCTGTTGGGGATTCTCACTCTCCCTTTGCCCGCCCTTGCCACTCATGCTCACCCTCTCTAAAAAATAAGACGCATAGATCAATACAACCGAATAGAGCCCAGAAATAAACCCACAATTATATGGTGAATTAATCTTTGACAAATGAGGCAAGAATATGCAATGGGAAAAAGATGGTCGCTTTAACAAATGGTGTTGGGAAAACTGGACAGCAACATGCAAAAGAATGAAACTACTTTCTCACACCACACATAAAAAATAAGCTCAAAATGGATTAAAGGCCTAGATGTGAAAACCTAAACCCATAAAAATCCTAGAAGACAGCAGAGACAGTAATGTCTCCAACATTAGCCATACTCGCTTCTTTTTAGATATGTCTCCTGAGTCAGGGGAAACAAAAGCAAAAATAAGTGGGATTACATAAAAATAAAAAGCTTCTGCAGAACAAAGGAAACCATCAACAAAACCAAACAAAAACCTACTGAATAGAAGATATTTGAAAATGACATATCTGATAAAGGGATAGCATCCAAAACACATAAAGAATTTATATGTCTCAATACCAACCCTCAAATAATCCAATTAAAAAACAGGCAGGAGACATGGACAGACATTTCTCCAAAGAAGACATGTAGATGGTCAATAGATACATGAGAAGATGCCTAACATCATCAGGGAAAGGCAAATCAAAATCACAAAATACTACCTCCCACCTCTCAGAATGGCTAAAATCCCAAACACAAGAAACAGCAGGTGTTGGTGAGGATGTGGGGAAAGAAGGAACTGACGTGCACTGTTGGTGGGAATGCAGACTGGTGAAGCCGCTGTGGACAACAGTATGGAGGGCCCCTGAAAAACTGAAAGAACTACCATATGATCAGTAATTCCACTACAGGGTATTTACCAAAAAATATAAAAAACACTCATTCAAAAAGATACATGCAACCCCATGTTTACTGAAGTATTGTTTGCAATAGATTATGGAAGCAACCTAAGGGTTCACATGGGGAATGGATAAAGAAGATGTGGTGTGTATATACAATGGAATGCTACTCAGTCATAAAGAAAAATGAAATCTTGCCATTGACAGCAACACGGGTGGATTTAGAGGGTATAATGTAAAAAAAAAGTCAGTCAGTCAGAGAAGGACAAATACCATATGATTTCACTCCTATTTGTGATTTAAGAAACAAAAAAAATGAGCAAAGGGGAAAAAATAGAGAAACCAAGAAAACAGATTCATAATCACAGAGAACACACTGCAGGTTATAGGGGGTGGTGGGGAAGGGGGAAATAGGTGAAGGGGCCTTGATGAGCACCGAATAATGACAGAACTGTTGAATTATTACATGGTATCCCAGAAACTAACCTAACACTTTATGTTAACCATACCAGATTTAAAAGAAAATAAAATCATCAAACTATTCTATTTCAATTTCTGCTGATTTTGTCAGTTTTCTAACAACCATAGTGCTAATGTGAATAATTAGCTCTCACTCGGTACTTTCCTTGTATCAGTTCTTGTGCTCTAAGTGCATTACCTCATTTAGCATAAAGCCCCCCCAGGTAGGCACTACCATTATTCCCAGTTTAAAGATAAGGAAACCCAGGCACTTAAAAAATTTGTTATTTTGTCTAAGGCCATTTAGATTGGTGTATGCACTTTTTTTTTTTTCGTTTTGGTAGTTTTTTTCATTAACCCTATAGTTGGCAAGAGTTGGAAATACTGTTGACAGCCAGAGGAAAGAAAATCTGCACCAAAGTGTTTCTGTTGTCCATTACATTCCCTTTTGAAGATTGATTCTCCACTTTAACGACAGTTATGGTTTTACCTCCAGACTTTTCATTATATAGTCCAGACTTGCATTGCAATTTTGCAGAATCTCAAGGACACCTGAAGAGGTGGTTATTCGCAAAGCATCCAGTTTGTTTTGTATTTTTAACATTATTTCTCTCCACATGGAAATCACATGAGAGAAGAGTTTTGCTTCTGCTGGCAGCTGCCTTTAGAAAGAAAATTAGAGATAATTTTATCTTTTGAAGGTACCATAATTAAAATCTGTAATCTAAATGCAATTTCCACAGATTATTGTTCAATTTTTAAAATGCTGTGATGTTTTATTTTCACTCATCATTAGTTGAAGATATTTTGGAGTGTTTATTATGTGTGGTGATGTGTATGGTAGGCAATACTAGAATAAATCAGACCTGCGTCCATCATTTAACAAGACTATACTCAGTGAGAGGTGTAAGATAGGTATATACAAGTTGTACATAAAGTAAAAGTGACCTGAGTCCTAGGAAATGAAATAAAACAACGGTTACTAAAATTCTAGAGGACACGGGATCTGGAGAGAGCTTCTTGAGAAGAGGGTACTGATCTTCTTGAAGAAGCCATTTTTGGCATGAGAACTGCCTAATGTGCCCTCGAGGGCGACAGCACCTGTGGTTGAGAACCAGTGGTCCGCCTGTGTGCTCTTGTACTTCTCTGCTCTGCTACTAAAAGCTGCTTCAGAGCTTGCCAGAGAAGAGGCAAGTCCTAGTTTCTAATGCCCCAAACCCCAGGGCAATACATGTCAAGTTCTTCCATGAGCCACCTTCACCCTCTGCCCCCAGCCCCGCCATTTTCCCAGTCCCCACTCTGGGCAATGGGCCTAAAACTGTCTTCAGCACAGTAAAAATCCTGCTAGGGAGGAGTCTACAACTTCCCCCTGTTGGACACCCTCCCAACACTCTCAGGAGGCTCTGGTGTGACCTCACAGTGAGCATGGCGGGAGGGAACGGGCAGCATCCTCTTTCACACATTCTCTTTAAACAAGTCTCCCTGCTAACGAATCTCTCTTCCTCTTCCCCTTTTTTACACCCCCCCCCCGGTAGCAGAGCCCCCATCCTTCTCTACTAGTCAAAGGCAAGTCCATTATAAACTCATGTCTTCTTTTCTTAGCACTCTTGTACAGGACTCCAGCAACCCTTCATTGAGAATCCCCTTTGCTCTCTCACGAATCCGTGAAGAACAACTTGGTGACATTGGGAACTAAGAGTCTTATCTGTCCATCAATTAAGAAATCTTTAGGAAAGAGTAATGTTGAAGTTTAAGTTTAAGGCAGTAAGTTGTTATAACCGCAAGGGATACATTCCTTAGGTATGTGGTTTCACCTCTGGGAGTCATTTCTTCAATAAACTCTCTAAAATAATCCACCTTTGGATGCAGGAATATAATCTGAACCCTGCAAAGTAGTGCACGCATCTTAACAGTTTTCTTTTCTGAACCTCTCATAGCTCCCCTTTGCCCCTAAAATAAAATTTATAACACTTAACCTGATATTCAAGGTCTCCTATTATCTTCTCTAATACACCTTACAAATACACACTCTAGGACTTCCTACCCTATATGAGAATGGCTCCTAGACTAGTTTGTGTGATATACGGTCAACACTCCAAATTCTGTCCAGGTAACACATGTGTCACACACTCTTAAGACCGCTTTAAAGAGAGGCCAATGAATTGAAGGCTCTGAATAAAAAGAAAAGGGACACTTTTCACCAACTATCTAGGACCTCTGTTCTTTCACATGGTCCAAAGAAACTACCATTCGTGTATGAATGTTACTAAAAGCACATTTATTATTCATATCAAAACCACACTAATATTCTAGAGCTAAATAGACACACAGTATTGTGGTTTAGGGATTACATTGACCTGACACTCCTTTCCCAGTCCTTCACAGTTTTATACCAATAACTGAGAAACAGGACTTTCAAAAAAAATTATGCTTGCAATATTTCATGAAAAAAATTCAGATTATCCTCCTGTGCCCAAAGGTGGATTATTTTAGAGCGTTTATTGAAAAAATGACTTCTCAGGGATTATAGGCAATAAATACCCACCATACATTTTTTAAACCTGTTTAAGGCTTTTTTTTTTTACCTTTGTATTTCTACAGAATTAAAGATTGGTTCAAGATAAAGCCAATTTCTTTGACAATTCATCCATTCCTCAAGAGTGTGAGAGAAGAGAGTCAAGTTCTGTTCCCACTCATCCACAAGATCCTGAAAGATGAACACATACATAAAATCTAAAGATTCATTTAGTAAAATAAACTAAATATTTTAGTAAAAATGCTGACGTCTAAACTGATTATCAGTCACTGACATACACTGTGTTATAGAGGGTAGGATAAATAAATGTAAATCTAATTATAATATTTAGTTTTGGGAGACATGCAATTTTCTATTTTATTATATAACATACAAATATTTTTAACATATGCATTATTTTATTTTTTAAAACTTAAATTCAATTAATTAACATATAATGTTTTATTAGTTTCATAAGTAGAGGTCAGTGATTTATCAGTCTTATCTAACACCCAGTGCTCATTTCATCACATACCCTCCTTAGTGTCCATCACCCAGTTATTACTCCATCCCCCGCCTCCTTCCCTCCAGCAACCTTCAGTTTGTTTCCTATGCTTAAGAATCTCTTATGGCTTATCTCCCTCTCTGATTTCATCTTGTTTTATTTTTTCCTCTCTTCCCCTATGATCCTCTGTTTTATTTCTTAAATTCCACATGAGTAAGATCATATGACAATTGTCTTTTTCTTATTTCATCTGGTATAATACCCTCTAGTTCCAACCACATTGTTGTAAATGGCAAGATTTCATTTCTTTTGATGGCTGCATAGTATTCCATTGTGTATATATACCACATCTTCTTTATCCATTCATCTGTTGACAGATATCTAGGTTCTTTCCCTAGTTTGGCTATTATGGACATTGCTGCTATAAACATTGGGGTGCATGTGCCCCTTCAGATCACTACATTTGTATCTTTAGGGTAAATACCCAGTAGTGCAATTGCTGGATCGCAGGGTAGCTGTGAATATTTTCAACAAATATTTTTTTGGTATGTATATTCTTTCAGTCCTTTCTTTAAATATTTTTGTACTTAAGGACATGTAATATCTTTAATCATTTACATCAATGCAACTATACTGTACACAGTGTTTTGCAACTTCTTTTTTTAATCTCATTGTGTTTTAGAGAGGTTTTACATCAGTACTTACAGGTTTTCTTCATTCTTTTAATTAAAAAAAAGATTGTTGGATATAAATCTTTTCCCAACTTGTATGTTTATTAAAGTAAGAGGAAAATGGTTAAAAATCAATTAGTCCTAAAATCCTTGCAAACCAATAAACTGGCCATCCCATAACTTGGGCCCCTCAAAGGGAGCCATGTATAGCCCATTTAGGTCTCCTTCCTGCTATGTGTCTCCCTATTTAAAATCTACTCTATGTTTCAATAGCTTTATTGAGGTATAAGTGACATACGGTAAGATGGCACTTTTAAAAATACACAATTTCATGTTTTGACATCTGTTTCTGTGAAGCAATCACCACAACCAAGATCATGAATATATCTATTACCTTGGAAGGTTTCCTATGCCCTGCTGTAGCCTCTTCCTCTAGCCCCTGCCCATTTTTATCCTTAGGCAGCCACTGATCACCTGCTGAAACCAAAGCTTAGTTGGCATTTTCTAGAACTTTCTATGAATGAAACTGTACAGTGTGGACTCTTTTTCTGGTCTGACTTCTTTACTCAGCATAGTTATTCTGAGATCATTCACGACTCAGCGTGTGTCACTCTTGTTTCTTAATGCTGAGTAGTGTCCCGCGGTGTAGATGCAGTGATACGTTTGTCATCCAGCAGGTGGCACCGGGGCTGCTTCCTGCCCTTCACTACTACCAATAAAGCTGCTTTCAATATCCAGGTGTCAGCACAGACTTTTGAGTGGAATGCCGACATCATGTGGTAGGTCTGTCCTTCTAACTTTTAAGAAACCTTTTAAGAGACTGTAACGTTGCGAGAGGTCCCTGTTCTGCTACATCCTCGCCAACAATGGGGCTGATCCATCTTTTCAGGTGTTCCATACAGTGTGTAGTGGTACCTCACTGGGATTCTAAACCTTCCCCTGATGGATAATAAAGTGAAGCATCTTCGTATATTTATTTTCCATCCAGATATTTTCTTTGGTGAAATGTCTGCTTCAGTCTTTTGCCCATTTGTTTATTGTGTGTTTTTTTTTTTTTTTTTTGAGAATTCTTTATATATTCTTGAAACAAGTCCTTTACCAAATACATGCCGGGCAAGTATTTCCTTCCAGTCTTGGCTCGTATTTTTCCCCTTAATAGTGTCTTTTGAAGGGCACAAGTTTTAAATTTTTAACAGAAATCCTTCTGTTGATCATTCTTCTGGTGTCATACTGAAGAAATCTGGCTAGCCCAATGTCACAAAAATTTTGTTTTTTTTTCCTTCTCAATGTTTCATAAATTTCTTCTGATGTTTCAGGTTTTGCATTCAGGCCTACAATCCATTCTTGAGTTAAAGTTTATAATGCTACAAGATACAGTGTGAAGGGTTTTTAAAAATTTGTTTTGCATGCAGCTGTCCAATTTGCCAGCTCCATTTCTAAAAAGACTAGTTTCTTTCCAGAATTGTCTTTAAAGTTTTGTTGAAAATCAGGTGTCCATCTACATGTGGGTCTATTTCTGTACCCTCTATTCTGTTCAATTTTTCTATCTTTATCTTTAAATCAATATAAAATTGGTGGTAAGTCTCAAAATCAGGTAGTGTTGATTTTCCACCTTTTTCTTCTTTTCAAAATTATTTAAATTCACTAATCTCTTCTGCAATGTCTACTCTGCAATCAGTCTCATCTAGTGTATAGTTCATGTCAGATATTATAGTTCTCATCTGTAGAAATTTGACTTTGGTCTTCATATTTATATTTGGTCTGTATTATCTTCCATGTATCTACTTTTAAAAATATGACATAGAGTTAAAATACTTGTTTCAGGGGTGCCTAGTCAATTGGGCATCTGCCTTCACTCATGATCTCAGGGTCTTGGGATCAAGTCCGTCATCAGGCTCCCTGCTTGGCAGGAAGCCTGCTTCTCCCTCTCCCGCTGCTGTTCCCCCTGCTCATGCTGTCAAAAAATAAATAAAATCTTTTAAAAAAATAATTGTTTCACTGTCCTTGTCTAATCCTGACATCTGTGTCAGTTTTGGATCAGTTTTCTTCAGTAAAATTTTCTTTTTATGACAAACTCTATTTTTTTGCTTCTTTGAATGTCTGATCAACACTGGTTGGATTCCAGATCTATGATTTTTATCATGTGGGGTATTGGATATTTTTGCATTCCTTTTTAAAAAAATATTTTATTTATTTGAGAGAGAATGTGCAAACAAGTGGGGGTTTGGGGTAGAGAGAGAAGCAGACTCCCCACTGAGCAGGGAGTCCAATGTGGGACTTGATCCCAGGACCATGAAATCACAACCTGAGCCAAAGGCAGACACTTAACAATGGAGCCACCCAGGCACCCCCCTTTTTTTGTATTCCTATAAATATTCTTGGACTTTGTTCTAAGTGTTGTTAAATTACTTAGAAACAGTTTTATCACTTGGGGTTTTGCATCTAAGATGTTAGAGCAGCATTTAGTTTACTGCGGCAAGATCCTTTCAAGCGCTCCATCTATAATGCTCACAAATCAGTCTTCCTGTTGCGGCTGATGGACATGGGCCTTATTCCCAGCCCTGTGTAAATGGTTCCCTCAGAGCCTCTCAACTGGTCATACCCCTGGGTTCAGGGAGTTCCTTGAGTTCACATGCCAGCACTTGGGGCTGTGGAGTCCTTGAGAAGGGAGCTTCCACAACTCTCTGGGGTTCTGCCCTCCCTGGGACTCTGCCCTGTGGGCTCTGGCCTCTCTGCCTCCTGGGACTTTCAGAACATGTCCTCTTATCAGGGGGTCTGCCAGGCTGTGGCTGGATGAGCTCCGCCTGTCCCCACCAACTGAGGCTTGCACACTCAGGTTGGGGCAACCATGGGGCTCCTCTTGTTTGTTTCCCATCTCTCAAGGGTCCTCATCGTTCCAAGTCTGAGGTCAAGTGTCCTGCAAATCACAGTTCCATCTATTTCTTCCATTCTGCTTCCAGTATTTCAAGCAGGACAATGTGCCTGCCCCTCTCGTGGATCTTGCTGGACGCGGGAGTCTGTGTGTGCTGTTCTTGAAGCATGCCCAGTGCAGTGCTCACTACATTCATTTTGACTTTGGAATGAAGGCATTTGGTGTTCTAACCCTTCCTTTTCATGGGGCTCTAAGCCAGTTGTGACAGGGTTTGATTTAGGATCCTCTCCTTTTGTTTATTTTTAATGAAAATTTTAAAATTTTATTTCCTGTATATTCCAATGGATGTGCTTGTGTGTATGTGTGTGTGTGAGATAGTTCTGCTGTTATCTATTTTTTTGCTGTTTCTCTGATGTTTATTTTTTATTTTAATACATGTGGTTAGAGAATACAGTCTATTTGGCTCATCCCTTTTTTGCAATTTATTGAGTTTTTTCTAAGGTTCACTTAACTGACATTTTCCCTAAATGCTTGTGTGTTTGCAAATAACATGAATTCCATTTGATGGGTGCACATGTCTCTCTCTCTCTATCAATTATGGTAACTTTACTATTATGTATTTGTATATGTATACATATTTTCTTGAGTTTTCTAAGTGTTTAAATGGTTCTTGGCAATGTTATTGGACGTGGGGCAGCCCACGTGGGCCAGCTCACAGCTGGCCCTGTGCTTCGGTTCCCAACTGTCCCCCCTGCAGTAACTGCAGGGACACAGGCACGCAGGTTAGGTTTAACCCTTAGGAGCAACAGCACAGGCAATGAAAATGAAGCACAGGCAGTGGGCTAGGCAGGGGCTCTGCTCAAACTGTGGATCTTTCTAGCCACAGTGGCAGTGCTGGGAAGTCATGGTTTATAGGGTAATATTCTTATATGATCTAAATTTATTTTATCTGCTCAAATGGAACTTTATGACAATTTTTCATGGACAATTAATGTTTCCATAAGAAGTTACTTCTAGTATCTAAACTACTAACATTCATTGTCATTTCTATGTAAGTATGTGGATGATTTATACAATTCAAAAGTTAATGAAATGTAAAAAAATTAAAGTGCTAAATAAAACTGTGAACAATTAACAATAGTTTCCCTTTGCCACAATATTTACCCGAATGGGCCCAATAGACGAAGATCCTTTAACTGTTGCGAGTATCATCTGAGACTCTTCTAACTGAGTTAATATGTCGTCTATGGATGAAATTATTGGGATGGACATTGTCTCTGACTGATGAACAGCTAAGTGTAACGGCGTTGTGTTCCACTGATCAATAATTTTAAACAGCATTTTCTCAAGAGCAGCTTCATTAGTGGCAGAGGCCGAGATTTCGTTAATTTCATTTTCGTACTGAAACATCTAAAATGAAAATACTCATTAATATTCACCGGACGAATGACTCCTGATGTGTTTACAACACAAGACTTACGTGAACATGCACACCACAGGTCCTAGAGACCTGGTCCCAGGCCTGTGATGCTCTGACCGGAGATCACGCACCCTGACCCGCACGACAGGACCCTTTGTGGGCTTTATCCATTGTAACCATTTCACATTCTGCACGTGAAATTTCTAGTCACCGTGTGTGTGTCCTTTAACTGTAGCCCATAGGAAGAACAGCTGACAGCACCTTCTACCCACGAGCAGATGGCATTAGCCACCCCCCCAGCTTTCTTTTCTCTGGACTAATGCCAACTGTTCCTTCATTCTGTGACACATTTTTACTTTTTGCAATAATTCTCGAGATACATTTATCTGAGAGGATGTAATCCAAATGGACCCAAGATTTCCATGGCTTCTCTTTCTTTGCTCTATGGCCATGAAGATAGATGGCTCTCAAAACACATTAGTGGAGTACAGACAGGCCTTCTTTCCAATGGGCATGGACTACCAGTTCCCAGAGGCCAAGATCCTGATGCAAGATCTCCAGGCTCACTCACTGAAACAGACACTCAGAGGGCTTCTCATTCCCACATCGTGGAACTAACTAGTTGGGCTAATTGCTTTTATCCCTGAAAGAAGAATCTACCACTGTTTTCATATGTCAACTCCATGGGGTTAAAGAGTGGTGCCTAATCCTTATGTTCTGTACTGCAGCTCAGTGGGGACTCTGAGCAAAGGGACTAGTGTTCATCATCTGCCAAAGATGCTGTCAGAATGGTGGGATCAGTCAGCTCCTCATGGCCTTCACTATCGGGGTAAGAAGGAGGCTTGCCTTTTGATACGGAGTATTCATCCAAAGGTGGATGAGGAGCTACAGGACTATCAAGTTTCTATGCTGAAGAAAGAACTTTCACTTAACGGTGACATTCCGAAATTGCTAAAAACTAAATACAGACACTGATCATGTGTAAAGCAAAATTTCAACCACCTGCACTGAGCCCTTTCAAGTCCTTATGGTCAAAGTTTGGGACCTGACTGACAAATGGTCAGATCTCCCAGCAAACTCGGTAATACCTAAGAGGTTTCAGATGAATCTTAAGTCTCCAATTGCTTATCTGCCTCTACGATAGAGCACCTGGTTTCTAAAGTGAAAGAGACCAACCATGAAATGACAGTGATCACTTGATGCACACTATTGGCCTCTTCCTTTTAGTTTACTTTGGTATATGGACATGCTTTTCATGTCACGGGCTTTACAGAGCCTACAGAACACGCTGGACAGAGATGGCTGTCACTGAACATCATTGTTTATTCATCTGATAGGATCACAAGTGAACTCCTGCCACAGACTGTCCTGGGCACTCCTGCAGCATGGTCACCGTCCCTGGTTCTGCCCACGACATGCACACACTATGACCACCGTCCCTAAGTCCACCCCACGACACGCACGCTCTAGGAATGAAGGCTGAGCTTCTGGGCCAAATCTTGTCCATCTAGGTACACTTATTATACTGGATAAGTTGGCAAATAGAAATAAGATGATCAGTCTTCCAGGAACTCTTTGGGTTCAGGTGAGATAGGCAGCTGATCGCCTGCTATGCCCTCCGCCTACTTTAACAATCCACCGCAGGAAGAAAGGCTTCCTTCAGACTCCTGACTACAGTACTTCAGAGGCTGAAGACCTGTTCATTTTTGTTCAGATGTTGAATTCTCTTAATTTGGATCCTCCAAAAACTGCACGGAAATTTCTTTTTAAACTATTTACTCACGTTAGAAATACAGGGACCACTCACTGAACACTCTGAGCTACTGTAGTCACCAACCCCAGGAAGGCTGATGTGCTCGAGGCCTGTCTGCCCTCTCATTTACTGCTTGCTGCTAGACAGTGTGCCAGACTTCACCCTTTACCTGACCTGCCCAGGGACAACTCCAACAACCCAAGACTTTGGAAAGGAAAATGTCATTTCAACTGCGCTACATTTCTGGAACGCTGTTCTGAACAAACCTAAATGTTGATGTCCATATTCTGAAATAATGTAGATATTTTGCTGAGTTCACTGTTGGCACACAGATCAGTCAGGAGGCCTGGTAAGAATCCAAGAAAGGTTGAGAGATTTAGATGGGATGATGACTGGGAGAGCAAAAGAAGATTAAAGATTATTTCATGATATTTCGCCTCTAAGCTACTGAAAAACAACAGAGGTGCCGTTAGCTGAGATGGGGACAGAAAGGAAGAGGAGCATCTGGGAGGCGGAGCCCTAACCATGAGCTTCCTCTGAAACATGTAAGTGCAGACACCCAAACGGGAAAGTGCATATGTGAGTTCGGGAGGAAGACTGAGGCCAGAGCCTGAGATAAACAGCAATCAAATTTTAAAGATCAATGAAAAGTTCTTCTTTTTAAATTCCTTAAAATTTCACATTTCCTCATTATAACAGATGATTTAGTGGGAAATTATAAAACAGTGTTAATTACATTAGACACTGTTAACCATGAAGCCTGAAATATAAATGAAGCTTACTGTAAAAGCTAGGTTTGAAAACAGACAAACTTTTAGCGGGAAAAATCATGCAATCTATTTTTATGACAACACCAAGATGGCAAATAAAAGAGCTGCTAACTGTGGGTTTCAAGTGTAGTATCGAGTTCTTGGGAGAGCTATCCTAACATGTTCTTAATGTATTTTTCATGTTATGTCCAAGGGACTAGAGCAGCTTGGGTGTTTCTGTCCCTGGATTCTCTGTAAGAAGCAGCCATGTTAGTTCCATAATAAAACACCAGCTTCATTTGTCACGTGTGAAAAGCACAATCACCACGTTTGAGTCACCAGGACGGTGGTGTAATAAACGGGTGCACCCAGACCCGCAGCCCCACGGGACTTGGGCCACCTGACCACTGCCGGCCTGCCCCCACCTTCCCAGTCACTAAAACCACTCCCTTTTATAATTCTTATTCCTATTACTTGTTTGCTTAAAATTGGCCCCTCTGGTATTTCAACCATTTTTTCAAATGCTGTTTGTTTACCTTGAGTGCTAGAAGATCCTCTACTGTACAGTTTTTATCAAGAGAAACGGACTTCCCAATAATCTCCTGGAGAGTCTCCCAGTGCCTTGGCTTGAGACAGGGGTTTCCGAGAGCCATGATGATAGGCAGTTCTTGCTTAAATTCTGTCACTGACTGCTTAAGATGGGTTACCATGTCATTTTTAGGTAAACCTATAAACAGCAATGGGGCAGAAAGTTATGGTCCATTCATTATATTTTTTTAAACCAGAAAATATGCCTGCTATTTAGTGTAATTCTAGTTTCTTAGTTTTCAGTCTGCATTAAGGTAAAGAGTTTTATTAATATCACTCTCCCAGAAGAGTCAACTATGGATTCAAACAAAGAGAAATAGTTATCAGGACTGGTGATTACAATACGAGGCCATCAAAGCCAAGTTTTCTTGCAAAATCTGATAGTAGGGATAGCCAGCTACCACAGAGTTGCCCAGGTCTCTCCTGACTAGACAGACAGACATGCACATATGCTCAAGAGACTGTGACAGGTTTGGGGCTTTTAAATTCTGCTCAGTAAAGAGGAATATCAGAAATCTCTCACTACCATGTCATAAAGAAAATATTTCACATAGAAACATAGGAAAGGTAGGTAAAGTTCATGCCACAGATCAGGACTGGTCTGTCCTCTGGTGTTGATAGATCACAGCCGTCCAGGTCTCACAAGCTCTGCAGTCGAAACTTCAAACCTCAAAACCTTTTTATGTCAAGTCATAAAAGGCCAAGAGAGGAGGCCAAGAAGCAGCCAGAGCTGGGGACTTCAGAGCGCTGGAATGTATGCCTATCTGCTTAAACAGCCACCTGGTGCAGATGGGGCTTCTGGAAAACCACGTTAGTAGTAAAATGTTGTTCAAGACCCAGTGAAAGAAAAGGACAAAAGAATAGCTTTGTTATTCTAAGTCTACGTTTTGGCAAATAGCATGATTTTATCTGGGAAACTATGGCTAAAAGAAGGTACTGTCTCCTTGTCCCTCCACAGCTGGTCCTCTCAGACAGACGGAGGACAAAGCTCCGAGAGAAGATGCATAGAATGAGCGCGTTAGGTCGAAGCAGTGAGGCTATGGGCGGTTTGTCCCGTTTTCCTCTTTGGTGAGCTTTTTGTGGTATCGTTCTATGTCTAATACAATTCGAAAACAGGCAGATTTAAGTATTTTTTCTGGAGAGGAAATTACAGCTTGAGATATAGGTGAAGGGAAGGGAGGAGCTTCAAAAGCCAGCACTCTCTGGCCGGGTGAGAGGAGACACTGGCCTTGTGGAGCAGAGGGCAGCCACTACATTTTGGGGTGGCCAGTCATCCAATAATACGTAACTGGAACAAATTGCCTTTTCTTCAACCCTAATGAAAAAGTGAAGACCAAACACATTTCACATTACTTTGACTATGATCTCAACGCAACTGTGCTATAAAAAGAGCTGTTTATGAAGAAAGATTAAGTGATTTTTTTTTCGCCCAAACACAAACAGCATCTCTGTGTCACCAAGGCTTCACATTTGAGGATCAGCAGGAGGGAAACCTGTCCAGATGACCTTTTAGCTCTTTTCCCACCAGCCAAAGCAAACTGCTGGCATGTTGGGGATCTGGGTGAGCACTCTGCAGGTGGGGCTCTGTCACCAAAGCATGTGTGGCTTGAGTAAGAGCCTCGGCAAGGTGAAGCCTCAGTAGTTCTGCCCAGGGAACACAGAACATTGTTCTTAAGTACCTAACCTTTTTTTTTTTTTTTTTTTTTTTTTTTTTTTTTTTTTTTGCAAAGCTTTTCTCTCTTTCTTACTTCAGGGAATGATTCCTACACCTATGCTCTGTACTACCTCTTCAGACATTAAGGCCAGGCCTGGCAACAGGTGAATAAAGAAGATCAAGGACAATGATCTTATTGGCCCAGAAAGCCACTCTGGGTATAATCAGGCGGGAACCTTGAGAAAGACACTTTTACCTTTTTCTAGGACAAGGATTTTGTGTATCCATCTTGAAACATTTCTCTGGACCGACTCTGTATCAATACTATGAAGAGTCCTACTCCTCCATTCCCCGAAGAGCGCTCTCCATTCCTCCTGGACCTCCCACAGGATCTTCCTCAAGGTGAGGTCGTATTCAATGTCCGAAACCTCCCCCAGGACAAGCTGTGTGATCTCCTCCATGTTCAGGGAGTGCATCTGGGACTGGGTGTCATCGAAGCGGCTCTGGTAGCTGCAGTAGGTTTTAGCCCTAAGCGCCAAGGCAGCAGCCTCCTCTGTGAGTGCCCGCATCATCTCCATGGCGGTGTCCACGCGCGTGCCCATGCACAGCAGTACGGGAGTTCTTATCTAGGGCGCCATGGGAAGACAGGGTCAGACATCATAATGGTCAGGACTTACACGTGTTTATTGACAGCATTTCTGCCCCAAATCGAAGCTTTAACAACCCTTATTTGTAGCCATCACCTGGAGAGACTGTCCTTAATCTATAATGATTTGTGTTTATTACTATTCCTTTTAATTATTTTTACCATCATGCCAATAATTTGTCATGTTCCTTCTCTAGCTTGGGTTCTGTGGTGAGTAATGCATTACCTTACTTACTAAATCCATACAATAATCCTAAAAGACAGTCAATATTTTTCACAAATTTTCAAGGAAGTTCTAAAGTTACAGTTGTCACATCAACCAGTGGTAAGTGGCAGTTTAAGGATGTGACCTCCAGCACATGGTACTGACTGCAGAAGTCATTTCCTTTTTCTAGTCCTGTTTAACCTTGTATTACTACTTCTTCTTCTTCTTCTTCTTCTTCTCCTTCTTCTTCTTCTTCTTCTTTTTTTTTTTGGAAGATTGTATGTTTTAAAGTAATCTCTATGCCCAACATGGGGCATGAACTCAACAACCCTGAGATCAAGAGTCACACACTGTTCAAATGACTGAGATAGCCAGGTGCCCCATAACTTTGTTCTTTTTTTGTTTTGTTTTTTTGGAGACTTTGTTTACTCATTTGAGACAGAGAGACAGAGAGAGAGAGCACAAGCAGGGAGGAGAGGGAGAAGCAGATTTCCCCCTGAGCACGGAGCCCAATTCGGGGCACGATCCTAGAACCCAGAGATCATGACCTCAGTCAAAGGCAGACGCTTAACCAACTGAGCCCCCCAGGTGCTCCTAACTTTGTTCTGTTTTTATGGTGTTTGTCACATGTTGCCTTATATCAGAGTTTAGCTATTGCACATGAAACCATAGACATTTGCAACAATGACCTCCAAAGACCTACATTTGCCCTGATTTATCCCTTATTAAATTATAAAGGATAAGGATAGTCTCAGGATTAAGGATAGTCTCATCCATTTATATCTGAACATCTCACAGAACATAGTGCAGTAAGATGTTGACAGCAGTGTTTATTAAAAAATTATTGAAAGAATAAATGAATTTGGATCCGATCACCTAAGTCTTTTTTAAAAAATCCCACCAGTGGAAGTGACATTGTGTTGTGTGGTGTGGCCATGCCGCATAAAACTGATAAACAGTATTTGTGACAAAAGGACAGAGCTTACAGATTATGTAAAAGGGATGCTCATATAGTGAACATATAATAGAGTTTTCCTGAGGCTTCTCCCATAAAAGAGTTCTCCACTCATTGAAATTTATTTATGTTTGTCAGTGAGCTATCTCGAGGGAAGACAGAGAAATGATCTTTCTAGCTTATGTGCTGTCACAGTTTGCCAGTCTTACCAGCAGTGTTCCACTCGAGACCGTGCGCCACGAGGGGTATGGATGAAATTGTGTGAAAGGCACATAAAGTCCAGAGACAGAGGACGCGTGCCCCACCCTGGCTCTCCCCAGGGAGCAGCAACCGAGGGGTCTGAAAGTGAAGAGCACAAGGCAGGCCGGGGACGCGACGATCATCTGAAATGCCACCAGTGCTAAATTGACCACGGTGTCCTTCTAGCAGACCTTGACCTCATCTCGGTTTGTGGGCAACCTGGATGTGAGCTTCAGGGTCACAAAGCGTGAGAGCCCTGGGAGAACCCACGGCTGGGCAGGAGAGGTTCTGGCAGGGATTCTTTGCCGGACCACAGGGGAGTCAGGCCCGTCGGTGCATGTCCGCATCAAGGCCGGTTTCTGTCTAACCCGAGCCTGTCCCTGCCCTGTCTGGTCAGACCCTGCCCTGTCCAGTGCCCCGGGGCTGGGACTGGCTTTACTCCAGCCTGTCTCCAGCCAGCATCCCATCCAGCTGGTTTGGCCGGAGGCCTCCTCACCCTGACGTCTGCTCTCAGGAAAGTGTCGGGCGCCGACCCTGTCACAGTGCCTGGCCCTCGAGATCCGTGCTGTGTTCAGAGCCAAGCTGTTCTCTACTGAGCTCTCTTTCCGTGTCATCCACTTGGCCCTCACGGCTGTGCAGCCCCGGCTCTCCTCTGATAGCTGCAGATGTTCACATGTGGAAGGCCTCTTTCTCCTCTGGGCTCTCCCCCTCTGGCCCTCAGGTAATCCCCAGGGGGACAGTGAAAACCTCAGGAGGGACAAGTGTTCTCTCTTCCAGGGAGGGGCTACCTGTGGACTGCTCGCTCTGTGTCTGCTGCTTTGCCCCAGAAGTGCATGCAGTTTGGAAGTGACCAGTCGAGCACAGCAGCCAGCCCCAGCTTCCTGACCAGAGGACTGAAAAGAGGAGACCCAGGAATGTGGAAAATTCTGGGATGATCACAGAGAGCAAGGGACTCCAGAAAGTGAGCTCCCCACCAAGCAACCGTATCCCCTGGGAGCTGCATGCCCACAGATCTGCTACCGTTCAGCACTTCCGAGACCTGGAGACTCGGCTAACTGACCACCCCCCAGAATGAGACTGAGCACTGCAGGGGCACCAGGGCGGGGGGTGGGGAGAGTGGACATGCATCTGGGCACTCCTGCCTGGGCTGTGACAGCTACAATGACAATCAGACCGCGGCCTGAAGAATGTGGGGGGGACTGCAAACCTGGCGAGGTCAGCTGCCTTCTAAAACAAAAATATCAACCTTCCACGTAGTTTAAATAAGACAAGTCTTACAGCCTAATATTGAATCCAAAATATGTAACACAAAATTATTCAGCATATTAAAAAAATCAGGAAAACCTCAACTCACATAAGATTCATCAAACACCAATGCCTCGATGACACAGATTTTAAAATGACCCGAGGAAGGACTGAAAGCAGGTATGATATGGGGCTCCTGGGTGGCTCAGTGGGTTAAAGCCTCTGCCTTCAGCTTGGGTCATGATCCCAGGGTCCTGGGATCGAGCTCCACATCGGGCTCTGCTCAGCAGGGAGCCTGCTTCCTCCTCTCTCTCTCTCTCTCTCTCTGCCTGCCTGTCTGCCTACTTGTGATCTCTGTCAAATAAATAGATAAAATCTTTAAAAAAAAATTAAAAAAATAAAGCAGGTATGATAAAAAATGCTCCACCCCCTCCCCCCCAAAAAATGCTCCACCAAAAAATGATGTTCTTGAAACCAGAAGGAAAACAAAGTCTTAGCAAAGAAACATGGTGAAATGTGGGAAAGAGCCCAATGGAAAGTTTAGAAGTGAAAAACATTATTGGCAGAAATGAAAGCTGACTAGGCAAAGCCCAGGAGAAGGACAAGTGTTGGTTCGTGAACTGACCGACAGATGTTCACTCGGCATCGCTGAGCCCCTTCCCAGGACCTGCCCTTGGCCAAAAAGAGCTAAAGTCACCCAGGACCATGCCCCTGGGAGGGCTGGGGGTGCAGGGACAAAGGCCCAGCGAAGGACAGCGCCGCAGAGACGCCCCAGCTCTTGGTGCCTGCAGGGCCTCTGAAGCCTTGCTGACAAGGGCACAAACTCTCTCCTGTCCCAGCCCTACACCTCTGGACTGCCCTGTGCTTGCCCAGAGCATGGCAGCACACTGACCACAACACAGACTCCCTTTCCAGGCGGTGTCCACGATCTCACACACTGTAACAAACAGCACTTGTGTACACCCGGAACTTTTGTGGGTGTACATTTCTAGTACGGTTTTACAGGCTGCAGATGGGTTGTGGGCATCCAGTGCTTTCAGGACTAGTTTGTTTCATCTTCACTGTATTTGTGCAAAACGGTGCAGATTGTCTGTGCCGCTGGAGAACCGGAAACCCAGAAACTGCAGAAAGTCATGCTGTGTCTAATGCACGCCAAGTGCTAGTGCATGGTGGTGCCGGTAAGGAGGCTCAGAGCGAGGTTTCTGGAGCCCTGCCTCTTGCTGTATGATCTCCAGCAGGTTAGCTGACCTCCCTAAATCTCATTTTTTTTTTTTCCAGGAGTGTAAAAGGGTTAAGAACCAAGGACTGTTACTGACACTTGGGAGGGGTTCAGCAAACATTGGAGGTTTACTTTATGCCTGCTCCCCAGGAGTGCTCCTTACACAGGGCCCAGACCCAGGCTCAGACGGATGTCAGGGGCATTGTGGCCCCTTGGGTGGGGGGCCCCCTGTGGCCCACTGTTGAATCGTATGGAAAAAGCCACCACTTGCGTCTATTTATTGTCTATGTTCATTTATAACTGAAGAAAAGGCTACATTTCAGGAAGAGGTTAGTAAAAAAGACATGCAATGTCTCTTTCCAGTGAGGCTTACAAACCACCAAGATTCTGTCTGTGGATTCTAAGTCAACAACATTTGTATTAAATTACTGACCCAAGACTCCACAGAAAGCAAACACCTATATGCTTAGGCCTACGTGAAATGAAGATCCAGCTTATACTTAGTGAATAAAATACTGACCTTGGTCTTCAAGTTACTGAGGTCAACTCGCAGCCCAGTGATGTGTGCTTCCAAATTGTCTCTGAATCTAGAAAGAGCCACATCTTTATTTGTTTTTCTTAGCTTCAGAGAAGTTTTTAGTTGACCAAACCTGCCAAGGAGAATTCTGTATATGGCATTTTGCTCTTCTGGGATCTGGATCTGGTAATACCGTACGACAGAGTGCAGCTGATTGACGGTGGAGTACTCTTTCTCTAAGGCAAATATTTTTGAGGAAACTGAATCCAAAAAAGTAAAATGTTCCACAAATTCTTCTATTTCAGTGGGATCAGAGTCCAGCTTTCGCAGTGATGACTCCACAACCTGAGATCATTAACACATCAGTGAGAATTATATAATGGGTTCTAGTTTACAGAGTCAGTTACTCTTTTAATATTGCTCACTAATTTACACCATTATAATTTCACGAAAAAACGAAGACATCATCTGAACGTGATTCTAACTATTTGAATTCTGGAGCATTAGCATGCTCTAGTCCTTCCTATTGTTAACAGAAGGAACCTGAATGTACCTTGCACGTAAGATAAATGCCACTAAGACATAAAGGAAGTAATATTTTGAATAACTTTGTTTCTAAGATATGGACTAAGAGCTACATCAAGGGTACTGCTGCATAACTGCTACCCTGTTTTGGGCCGTGATGTGCTAGTTCTCACTTTGATCTGATAGCACGTTTGCTCTTTAGGTGCTATCTTCTCTAGTTTGCACAGGAGAAAACAGAGTCTCAGAGGACTCATTAGCTTAAAATCAGAAATCTGGTGAGTTACTGCTTCCAAATCTGATTCCAAATCCCATTTTTATTTATTATAAGTGTATGTATTCATTATATGTATAATATCAATACTTTTCTAAGTATATATACGTCATTCCATGAAATTTTCAAAATAGTTGCATTTTTACACCCAAATTACAATTCTGTCATATTTTTTCCATGCATAATTTTGGAATCAATGTCATTTTAATTTTCAATTTCACAATCCTGAATTAATTGCCTAGATGTCTCTAATTTTTTGAACACTTTATTCTGTTTCATTATAAAATAGATGCTCATACAAAAACTGCAATACAAAAAAAAACCTCTTAATATAGAAAATACCTCTTACTGCGTCACTCAGAAATAACTACTGTTAACCACTCCACCACCTGGCAGTTTCTATGGACAGCCTTTACAACCAGAGAGGCCTGTTTGAAATCTAGCTCCAGAGTTTCCTAACTGTGTGACCCTAAGCAAGTAGCTTCACTTTAATAAACTTGGATTAAATAGTTTAGTAACAGGCTGATAATGGTGCCTACCACATTTAATTGAAGTCCGTGACCAAAACAGAAGATAGTAAACATAGCTATCTTGACTCTAACCACAAATCCCATTTAAATGCCAGTAAAAAAGGAAAGAAACACATGATAATGCTGATTTGTATCAAAAAGAAAATAGGTAATCCCAATTTCATGCAAAAAACAGATGGTAGAAAACATGTGAAATACACCCAAACTCCCTTTGTCACTAGTAGTACACTGTTAGCAAAGACAGATACGGATGCGAGAAGAAAGTCACAGACCAATTTCACTTGAAAGCACGAATGCAAACATCTTAGAATGTGCAAGTCAGTGCCCACGTGTGCTGGCACCAACCTAAGAAAGTCAGCTAATGTAATAAACCACATTAAAAGACTGAAGAAAACAAATGTGTGATTATTTCAAGGGATGCAGAATAAGCATTTGATAAAACACATGTATGACAAAAATACTCTCATCAAAATAGGGGAACTTCCTTAGCCATGTAAAGGGAAGCTACTCAACGCCTCAGGAAATACATAAAAACACAACTGGGGCCATGCAGGAGTCAGAGAGAATGAATAAACAACTTTCAAACCTGGTCCCTAAAAAAAATTATAGCTCAGGGGCACCTGGGTGGCTCAGTCAGTTAAGCATCGGTCTCTCGGTTTCAGCTCAGGTCATGATCTCAGGGTCTTGAGATCAAGCCCCATGTCAGGCTCCACACTCAGTGCAGAGTTTGCTTCGACTCTCTCCCTCTCCTTCTCTCCTCCCTCCCCTCACATGCTCTCTCTCAAATATATGAATAAATCTTTAAAAAATATATAGCTCAGGGCGCCTGGGTGGCTCAGTGGGTTGAGCCGCTGCCTTCGGCTCAGGTCATGATCTCAGGGTCCTGGGATCGAGTCCCGCATCGGGCTCTCTGCTCAGCATGGGAGCCTGCTCCCTCCTCTCTCTCTCTCTCTCTCTGCCTGCCTCTCTGCCTGCTTGTGATCTCTGTCTGTCAAATAAATAAATAAAATCTTAAAAAAAAAAAAAGAAAAAAGGAAAAAAAAATATATATAGCTCAGAAAGTTCTCTGGAATTCAACACCCTGACCTTCTATGTGCAGCAGTCTGGTTTGCAATGACTTAACGTTCATCACTAAGTGCCAGAATGTATTTAGGGTTTTATAATCCCTAACTCACTTAACTCTCACAACCTCTCTAGGTTAGTCACTAATGTTACCCCATTTTACAGATAAACTGAGGTACAGCAGGAATAAGAGGTGTTTCAAACAGTAAATGGAAAAGCCATGATTAAAAAAAAAAAAATCAGCTGAAGCCAAACTGACATACAAAAGAGGTTAACTGTACATCATGATGAGTTTTAACAAATTTATACACCTGTGTATATCAAGTATAGAAAACTTTCATTGTTCTAAAAGAAGCCTTGTGCCCCATTCCAAATAACCTCCTCCTACTCCTGGCCTCAGAAAACCACCATCTGCTTGTTGTGACTACAGATTAAATTTTATTTGTCAAGTTCCATATGTATGGAATCATCCGGCACATACTCTTTTGTGTGTGGCTTCTCTTAGAAACATATTTTTGCAATCATTCCAAACTGTACGCAGCACTCGTTCATTCCTTTTCATTGCTGAATGCTATTCCAAGGCATAAATGCACCGTTTTTTTCCTTACTCATCTCTTGATAGATCTCAGGTTTTGGCACTTGTGGGTAAAGCCTCTACGACTTTGTGAGTACAAGTCTTTGTGTGGATCCTATTTTATTTTTTGTAAATAAATAACGTGGAATGGCGTTGCTGGGCTGAATGGTAGGTGGAAATTTAACATTACAAGAAATGGCCAGTTTTCCAATGTGACTGTGCCATTTTCATTGTCATCAACAATGTGCGGAAATTCTAGCTCCTCTGCACTCTTCTCAGAACTTGCTATTGGCAGTCTTTTCAATTCTAGCCATTTAAACATGTGGTTTTTACTTCCCTGATGATCCTGTTGAGAATATTTTGTATCTATTGGCCATCTTCAAATTATTGGTAACAAATTATTTGGTATCAGTGTTGTCTGCTGTTGTGCTTGGGGCTGAGAGCCGTGCTAGCCACAGCTGCAGCACTGGGGAAATAGTCGGAAACATGCAGTGTCATACTCTGCTTCTTTTTGTTACTTCCAGTGAAATCTTAGGAGATGAACTTATGCTAAAATGAGTTAAGCAGAGACTGAGGGAACTACAGCTCGGATAAGAAAATTCTCCTCTGTCTTTTGCAGAGACGACCTGAGGATTCTTTAATCCAAAGGCTTGCAGAAGTTGAGACAGCAAACTGTTTCTGAGCTCTGGATGAAAGTGGTGGTTTCCAAGTGGCAACCTTAGCAGAAGAGAAGACCAGAGCTCTTATCTTTAATCAGGCACCTTGGCTGAAGATGGTGAGATCCCAGGATTAGTGGGAAGCTCGCTGACACAAACTATTAAGGGTGTAGATTTTCTTCCCAAGTCTGTGTTCCAGACAGCCTCAGATATGGAACCATACTTTTAGGGCACAGAGGGATGTGTCAAGCATAGATAGCAGCTAAAAATATAAAGTTCTCCAGCTTCAAAATCATGTCTAAACTGAAGTGTGGAGTTAACCAGAAGCAAAGAGCAAAAAACTGTTTTAAGAAGCAAGTCCAGGGACGCCTGGGTGGCTCAGTTGGTTAAGCAGCTGCCTTCGGCTCAGGTCATGATCCCAGCGTCCTGGGATCGAGTCCCACATCGGGCTCCTTGCTCAGCAGGGAGCCTGCTTCTCCCTCTGCCTCTGCCTGCCATTCTGTCTGCCTGTGTTTGCTCTCTCCCCCTCTCTCTCTCTCTGATAAATAAATAAAATCTTTAAAAAAAAAAAAAAAAAAAAGAAGCAAGTCCAAATCTAATAACCAATAGCATTTCCTAAGACTCACACCAACAGGAGATTCACTGGCATACTTGGTCAGGGTCCAGCAAGTACAAGCCCATGATGCCCTGCTTGGATGAGATGGTCAAGAATACCAAACCTAGAGAGTCATCCTACAGGGCCTAACTGGGAGTCACCAAGGCAAGAGACCTGAGCCAGAGGCTGACAGACTGGCCAACCACAGAGCTTACTCCACCCTCAAAGAAAGGAACTCTCAGTATTTCTGTCCAGTAAGATTCAATATTTGCTCTAGACCACCTTCGCTGTTTCCCCACTTACTTCTTTATAGGATGGAGGTTTCGGTTATACACATCCTGCTCCTTCCCCACCATCTTATACTGAGCAAGTGGGGCCTTTTACCGTCTTTACTTAGAGCTCACCTGAAGGCTAAGCGCCACGTTGCACTTGATAGAGTGTGCATGGCAGCTGGGTGGGGGCAACACTCACCCCCACTCCCATTGTCTCCATGTGGCAGGGGACCCCACTCATCCAGTCTGGCGGGTGGCCCCTCTGCCCCACAGTCACTTCCTGGGAAGACAAAGTGACTCCTGTGACTGCTGAGTTTGGAAGGAGAAGGTGGAGAGGCAGAGCCTAGATCCTCCTCGCAAAAGCCCGCCTGTCGCGGAGGGTACACGTTCCTCTCTGCTCACTGCGGCCAGGATGCTGGTCATGTTTCAGGGCAACCAGTGCTGAGGGGCTAAGTCTCTCCCTAACTCTGAGCTTCAGTTTGGGGAAGGTTCATTTTAAGTAAACAGAAGCCATATTCTCCAAGGTGTACTTTAATAATAATAAAGGAAATAGTTTAATCTCTTTTTGCCTTACTGTGCTGTCTTCTTTCTCAGTCGGCTCTACCGACTGGCAGATACCCTAAGTCTGATGTGAAACCCAAGCCATTCCATCTTTTGCTTGCTTTCTTCCTTCCTTCTGCAGCAGCGGCGGCACTGTAACCCAGCGCAGGCGATGACAAGGGAAGTAAAACGGCCAGGCTGCTGCTGCAACGTTTCTGTCTTTCTGCCTAGAGCATGAGCACAGAGCCTGTGGGGCAGCAGCCCTCGTCACAGGGAGCAGAGCAGAGAGAAGGGGAGGCCTGGCTCACCAACGCCGAGATGTCTTTTTGTATGAGGCAAAGAAACTGCTGTATAATATACTTTGTTTGCTTGTTTTCTAATACTCGTTGGGGAATCTAACCCTAAGTGAAATAGAGAGTAATTCTATGTATGTTTTAGGATTGCTGTGGTTCTAAAGATAGACAGTTCTCAATCCTCTCTTGACCTCTCCGTAGCATCAAAAACTACTACACGTTCCCTCTTTCTCGAAATACTCCCTTGCTTCCCTTAGTCTTCTCAGAGAGGCTGCGCCCTTGCAGGGGCTTTGCAGGCCGCTGTCCGTCTCGCAACCTCCCGCATACTGGCATTCTTCAGGCTTCTGATGGGGGGTTCTCTCCCATCCTCACCATACACATAAGCAGGCACCTTCTCCTGAAGGACCTCAAAGACCACTCGCACACCAGCCCCATGCAAGTGGGCTTCTGGCTTGGACTCCTTATTGGTGGCCAGCCCCGCACTCCGTCCAGGTCCGCCTGATGGTTACGCAGTAAAGTGCACTCTGTTCTCCCTGGTCCGGGGGCTGCAGCCCTGCTCGCCCTGCGGCCCAGCCCAAAAGCTCAAAGTGTCATTAATTCCTTCCTCTTCTTCCTACAATCTGCCAGTCACTACATCCTGTCCATTCCATCTCTGAAACAGATCTCAAAGCCATTTGCTTCTCCGACTCCACTCCACTCCTGCCCTGGTGTGAGCGTTCATCCCCTCTTCCCTAGATGCCACAAACAGCTTTCTTCCTGTCCTGTCCCACTTTAACCCATTCTTTACACTGCAGCCAGAGTGGTCCCTACAAAAACGTAACTTGTGTTGTGTCGTCTCCATGTTTACAAGTTTTAGGGATTCCCAACAGGGAAAAGACAGAGCGAGGAACATGGGGTGCCATTCTAGAAATGGCAGACAGAGAATGTTTTTTTGAGGAAATGATATCAGATCCGAGACCCACACAGGTGTTAATACATATTAGAATTTTCTGAGGATGACACTTATCATTTGGATTTCCTAAGTACATATTCTAAAATAATAATCTAATAATCATAAAGATTCTCATGCAATAAGAATTTCCAAAATACTTACTTCCAGTAGATTTGTATTCTTCTTTTCAATTACAGATCGAAGGAGGTTGTGGATCAGATGTAGGACATTCTCAACATAGGGTAAGCATTCTGACTGATAACTGAGACTTATGACTTTGAAAATACCAATGCGTTTCTCAACGGCCATGTTAATAATATATTGAAGATAGTTTCTGAATTTAGCCAGGATCATTTTAAACTGTGTTGAAGTCAGTTCATCCACCAATGAGATTTTCATGCTCATGGCTTTGGCCTTCTGTACCATGGAACAGTATTTTATAAACTTGCAACTGTAAACATTAACTTGCCCCATGCAATTACCAACAACAGTCAGGAGCCTGGCAATCTGTAACCAAAGTGTTGACAAGTCAGAACTGGTGACAGTAACTAGTATGGGCTGACAGGCTGGTGGCTCTGTCAGAATATGTATGAGAATAGCTCCCTATGTCCATTTCGTGAAGAACCCACACTACAGAATTGCGTTGGAAACCTAGGACTTTAAGAAATTTCAATGACCTTTTTAACATTTAGGCCATTTTTCTTTCTAGTCAGCATGCTGTTTGGGGTCATGTATCCCCATGCTTGTCATCCTGGTTAGGGCAGATGCTCCGTGGGCAGCCCCACACAGGGGCAGGTCCGTGGGCTGTGTGACCTTGCCCATTCCCAAGACACAGCTCCCTGTCCAGGCTGAATTTGACCCAAGAGGAGAGGATGAGATTCTCCTGTGACTCTGAACCACAATACCCAGCGGGATCATAATGGGAAGTCCCAGCCACCGCAAGTCAATGCACTGCCAAGTCAGTGTCAGGAGGGAACCATATAAGAGAAAGTTCCTTTCATAGCAGAAGTTGGAAAAAACAAAAGAGGTGAACAGAGCCGGAAGCCCAGGAGCAGGAAGATGGGAAGATGAGATGGAAATGACACCTCCATTGTCCTAAGTTAGGGTCTCAGCAAGTATATATATTTATATATAATAAATAAGTGTATATATATATTTATATATAATATTATATATAAATATATATATAATTTTTTTTTCAACAAGTCCTGTTAGTCTAAGAATCTCAAGGGGTTTCTGCTTCTAGAGCCAATTAGTCCTTGAGAGAAACCATTTTTAAAACTTACTTTACTTTGGTACGTAGGATCCATTTCAAAAAGGATCTGACAATCTGGCCATCTGGCTGGCTTCTTATAGGCCATTCCACTTTCAGTCTTATTAGGTAAACTTGTAATTAAAACCGATTCAGTAAAGAGAGACAGGCGAGGATCTTGGCAAAGAGGAATAATCCTGGCTAAAATACAGAGTTCAGAAGTTAGTATTTTTAGGAGTCCCATCAAAAGCAATATCTTAAAATTATCCATGAATCTAAAACTACTGGAAACTTGGGCTGATTTATTATGAGGGCTAGAGAGTGTTCTGTACTGATAAATGGAATCTAAGACAAGTGTAAAAGTTTGGATTTTATGGGAACAACAGACTCACTCACAGGTACTGGGTGGTGGTGGGTCAAGGCATAATTAAAAGAGAGGCTGAGAAAAAATTATTAAATTGAGAAACAGCTGAAATGTCTGTGCTATATGATGCCATGTGGAGAGCATGAATCCAACACAGTGAGGAAACAGACACACAACCGCCACCACCAGCAACTCACACACAGTCTAGCTGAAAAACCGAGGTCTGTGGGCAAAAACAAACACACAAACAAACAACAAAACTTCCACCTACACTTCATACATTATGCGAAATTAACTAAAAATCAATTATATACTTAAGTATAAAGCACAAATTTATAAGTATTCCAAGAGAAAATACAGGAAAGATCTGTGACTTTGAGTTAGACCAGGAGTCTGTAGATACCAAAGCATAATCCATAACAGAAAAAAATTGATAAGCTGCTATTAAGAAGCTTCATTCTGTGAGAAAGAATGAAAAGATAAGGCACAGGCTGGGAGATAATGTTTGCAAATCTTGTGTCTGATAAAAGACTTGTACCCAGAGTACACATAAAGACCTCTTGTAATAAACAATAGGAAACAAACATCCCAATTAAGAAAATAAGCAAAATATCTAAAGCTCTGACCACAAAAAATGTACATAAACATATGTATATAAGCATATGAAGAGGTGTATATGATACATATAGATGAATATACATAAGATGAATATGTATATGAATATATATAGGCATATGAAAAGATGAACAATATTAATCATTAGTGAAATGCAAATTAAACCACAGTGAGATTATCACTGCTCACCTATTACAATGGCTAAATTTTTTTTTATAATCGGACAATAAATACCAAGTGCTCACAAGGATGCTGAGTGACTGGAACTTTATGCAGTGTTGGTGGGAAAGCAAAATGATACAACCATTCTGCAATTCTCATAAAATTAAGCATACACCTACCATATGACCTGGCAACCTCACCCATGGTTAACAACCCAAGAAAAAAGAAAACTTACGTTCATCCAAAAACCTACATGGGAATGTTTACAACAGTTTCATTCGTCCTCAGCCCTGAACACGAGGGGACAAACGAACTGTGGTTCATCCAGACCCCCGAACACAGCTCAGCAGGAAGAAGGGATCAGGCTCTCGTTTCCTGCAGCAATATGGACGCATGCGAAGTGCATTTTTCTACGTGAAAAAAGCCAGAACCACTTTCTGACGTTTGGGAAAAGGCAGACTGGTTGCCAGAGCCAAGAGGGTGTAGAGGAAAGCTGGACCGGGAGGGGCCGCACGGGGAAGCTGGGGATGCCGGCTGCTCGGATGGTGCACATCGAGCTGTCGAGCCCATGCACAGGGAAACCTCACCAGAGGCAAAAAGGATCTGACAATCTGGCCATCTGCCTGGTTTTATCCTGGTTTTGAAGAACCAACCAGGATACCGGGAGAACCCAAGACAGAATACTGCCTGGGACGAAGTAACCTAGCTATGCTACAAATAAATTCTATAACCTCACTCAAAGGGGTGGAGAACAATGAAGCTGACAAGGAACTTGGGAAAACCATTTTGTCTGAAAACAAGGACAGAGGGGAAAAGAACAGCACACAAACACTGCGCGTTAGCTGACGCATTTGCTTCTCGAGAAGGTCAGAGCAGCAATTCTGACCTGACCTTCCATGTGTAGGACACAGAATTACCTGCAATGATGCTTCCCACATGGACTTCCCGGTTCCCTTCCCTGCAGGACACCCCTGGCAGTGCCCCTCCTGCAAGTCACAGGCATGCCCATGGCTGGGGCAGAGGATGGACAAGGGGGACCTGTGGCATCCTGTGGCCCCACAAGCTACAACAGGTACAACAAAGGGTTAGGGTGAGGTGAAAAGGCACAGGACCCATTTGGAAAGAATCGTTCTGCAAAAGCAAAGCCAGATAACTGGAGCACCAAAATAAGTCACAGTAATACTCTGTTACACGCCTAAGATGAAAACAAGCATCAGTAAACCTAGAACATTTCTGGGGGAGAAAAGAAGTTCCAGAATTACAACAATATAGTACTGATTCATGAGTTACTGACAGATCAACTACACAGTCCACAGATAAAGAAACATACTACAACATAATAAATGATAAAAGTAGCATTTCAAGCCAGTGAGGGTGTGGAAGGGATGGCTCAGTGAGTGGCACTGTGACAGACAGATCATCAGTCATATGGGAAAAAATGACAAGTCCACACAAGCCAAATAAATGTTAGGGCAACCAAATATTTCAACATAAAAGTTAAATCATAATAGAATTAGAAGACAAGTAGGAGAATGTTCTTATGATGTGCTCACTGGGCAAGCCTGTCTAATGAGGACACCACATCCTGGAGCCTTTTCTACAAGGCTCTGCACATCTTGTAACTATTAAAATAATGTTCTGCATGGCAAAAATATCACCATAAAATCAAGCCAAAAAACCTACTAATTTTTCTTAAAACTTGTATTAAAAATTTAAGATTCGGGATGTCTGGGTATGTCAGTTGGTTGGGCTGCTGCCTTTCCTCGGTCATAATCCCAGGGTCCTGGGATCGAGTCCCACATCAGACTCTCTGCTCAGCGGGGAGTCTGCTTCTCCCTCTGCCTCTGCCTGCCATTCTGCCTGCTTGTGCTCTCCCTCTCTGACAAATAAATAAATAAAATCTTTAAAAAAATTAAAGATTCATTTTCTTAGTCCAGAAGAACCACAGATCGGTAAGAGAAAGACTTTAGCCCCATCAGTTTCCCTCTCATGCAATTATTCTGTGAAAAGATCCACGGAAGACTCAAGCTTGCACCAGACGTTAATGGCAAGACCACACATAGTAACAAGCATGTTTAACTTTGCACTCATGGTTAAACATATTATTGCACATTAATGGAATGGAATGGAATACTGCAAAGCCATCTAAGTGACAATTATAAGAGCACACACAGCAATGTGGAAAATATCTACAATATATTGTTAAATAATAATACAATATGTGAAATATAAGCTTCACTAATGTATGCCAATGAAAGTAAAAACGCAAGGTGCAAACAGTTATTATATGAGGGTGGCTGAAATGATGGGGTGACCAAGATGTTTTGTTTTTCTCAGGTAAATATATATGCACACCCATAAATGTATACATACATACACATACAAATATGTACACAGATCACTGAATCTATATTTATATAAATAAATAGCTGAATAAAGAAATGGATCCACTAATTAAGGAGTGGCAAGATCCACAAATAAATGCTAAAATCAGTGGACCAAATTTTCAGAAGAAACAAAGATATCCGACCATCTCAAGACATCCCTCTCCAAATTTATTAATAACAAAAGGAAATATAAACATTTAAACAGTTGACAAGGGTTGTGCTTTTTTAAGATCTTTATAAGACTTAGATCGTGGAGAAGGGATAAATTCATTGGTCAAGCTAACAATACCCAGGTACTTTCAGAATATATACACATAGCTAGAGAAGAACTAATAAAAATCTGTTTAAGATGGAAATAATATCTTTGTTATGATATAAGATATGCCTTATTTAAGTCTCATAAAATTCTGTAGCATATCATTGAAAAAATCCAAACTTTAGTCTATTATCCTAATTCCTATATTTTATGTACTCTTTGGATATATGTGTAATTCACACATTCTTAAATAATCCCAAGTTCACATTGATTGATCCCAAAGACTGGGAATTTCTGATCTCCTGATACACTGTAAAGTGTGTCACTTCTCTGGGTATAAGTATCAAATGCCTACATATAAGAAAATATTGCCAAAGAAGACAGTGTATCTATTTAAACTTTAAAATACTTACTTATACATTTTTCAATGTCAGTCACCATATTTTGAATTTTTATTGAAAACTCTAATCTGTTGGGAGCTAAGGAGAGATTTGTAGCAAATTCCAAAAATCTGAAAAATAAAACTCATTTCAGAAAAATGCATAGCTAACATAAATTATAATTACTTGTAATTTTAAAAATGTCTACTTACTCATCATGTATGTATTTATTCTCAAACTCAGTCATGATTTCTATGCCTGTAAGAATCCATTGAAAAAAGAGAATAAAACATTGATAGATATTTAAACCAGTTAAATGCCAAATGAAAGGTAGTGTTCGAGCAGGATACCTCACCCCCAGATCCTGATGGGGTCCAAGAGTCTGAATTGTTAACAGGCATCCCAGGTGGTATTCATCCTCCCGGGGGGTGGGGGGTTCCTCAGGTCCTCACGAGTGAAAAATGGTATGAGTACGGAGACCAAAATGAATGATGGTGTTATTACTTACATGCACCACAAATAATCTAAGTTTATGTTCATGTTGTGCATTCTTAATATTTACAACTTAGTCATGGATCATATGTAAACTGCTAGAATTTCTCTCATTTGTCTTTTCCAGCTGTTAGGCCATTTCCCTTCATTCTTACCAGCCTCCTTCATCTTACCTGAAAGAGTTCCTTCCAAGTTGGAAGAGACATTTTCTGTTTTCTGCATTAGTGGCTGCTCTTCACTGGAGTGTCTTATGAGACAACCGACTTCATTTTTTGATGCCTCATCTTCACATGACTCAGATCCTTCAGAGGACTTGTCAGCCTCATGAGAGTTCTCTGTGGAACTTTCTGAAGAGCCACTCTCTTCGGGAACGCTCAAGTGTAGAGCTACTTCAAATACTGGTGCATATACTTTTCTCAAATCCTCATCCACTTTAATACTATTCAAAATCTAATGAACAGACATGTTAGGATGACAATATGTAATGGAAAGAACATTCCTTTAAATTAGGATGATGCAGATCTAAATTTTAAATGATCAATAATTTCAGTGTAACTGAATAACATAATATTAACATGTAACTGACACTTGCATGTTAAAATAAGCTAATGTAAAACAGAGGATACATCATAATGTATAGTTCCCCCCAGAAGACTGAAGACTGTAAGTTAATGCCAGAGTAGCTAAATAGTAATCATTGGAAAGCTTATTAAAAATAGTTATGAGTTAAAAGATCAGGAGCAGGACCCAAGAATACTTTTTTTTTTTTTTAAATTGAAGTATAGTTAACAGGTACACAATATATTGATTGAGCAATTTTATACCAAGAATTTGAGTCATTTAAAAGCTGAACAGGAGATTTTACTGTGTACTCCACATTAATAATTACGAGTCAGGAATATATTTCAAATTCATTTCTACAGGTGCTAATTTCTCACTCTAACATACATATCCTAGTACAGGTATCCATCCCCACCGAGAAATAACCGGAATAGTTTACATATAAATATCTTACTTAGACAATGTGTTTGCTCTTAGGCTCTGTCTCGACATGGATTCTCCACTAATGTACGGATCCCTCAGAGCCCACATACAACCCACCGTTCTGGAGGTATCCATTCTCGGTGGTCACCTAGGCTGCCTGCTAGAACCTTGACCATTCATTTATAAATAAAGTCAGTTAACAGTATAAACAAACACCATTCACACTCTATTAAGCTGCTGGGGAAAGAGTTTTGAGTAGATGCTGAAGGTGATATACAATCCTTAAACATTCCACACAAATAAACAGGGAGTTTCTATGGGATGATAAAAAGCTTCTGCAAAATGGGTAGTGCTGATAGTGTCCCCCACTGTGAATGTACTAGTGCCACTGAATTTTATGTGCAAAATGGTTAAAATGGTAAATTACAAGTTATGTATGTTTTAATCACAATAAAGAAGTTCACAGACAATTCCAAACAAATATATAATGTGTTGTATAGCTTCTCTGGAAAATAACTTCTAATTCTGGTAATGACTGGACCTCAAATCCTATATAACTTCTAATATTATAGTATATAAGTATTTGCAAAGAACCATTCTTGAAATATGTATACTGTACTTAGTACTTAATACAGTATATTTGGATCTATATCAAATACAGAAGTATACTTGATAAGTATACTCAGAACATACTATACTATTTGATATAGTTACTATTTGGTAAGTGTTTATCATGTCCTAGGCACTACAGTAAATAAGTTACCTTTACTTCGTCTTCACAGGAACCCTGAGAAAGAAATTATTACTCTCATTATGTATAAAAAGAAACTAAGACTTGGGAAGTTTATATTAACTTGTCAAAGGCTACACTGTTAGCATGTAGTCAAGGCTGAAATGTATTGTGGGTCTATGACTCCAGTTACAATATGAAGTAGGGCTTGAAAATCTTTTTGTAGTAAATTTTTTGGGTATTTTTTTATGCCAAAAATAATGGATCAGCAACTAGACTGAGTTCCTCAAGACTGCACATTACAAGAGAGAAAAGGCTACAACTAAATTCTACAGTATGCAGTGGGAAATGGGGACTTCTTCCACTTTAGCCCTGCTCTCTCTCTTGAAAGTCAAATCTAGATTTCCAAAATCCTAGTAGAAATATTGTCACCTGATTGCCCACAGGTACCTCTGACTCAACACATCCCAACATAAAATAATTATCTATCTTTTTAAAGATTATTTATTTATTTGAGAGAAAAAAAGAGACCGTGCATGCACAAGCAGAAGGAGGGGCATAGCCAGATGGAAAAGCAGGCTCCCCACTGAACAGGAAGCCTGTGCAGGGCTGGATCCCAGGACCCTGGGATCATGACCTGAGCTGAAGGCAGATGCTTAACTGAGCCATCCAGGCCCCCATTAGCTATCTTTTCTTGGACTAGATATTAGAACGAGGTAAAAAACTCAGTCTGTACCAACATGAGTTTAGCAAAAATAGGAGAGAACCAAGGTCAGATATTGGAAGGTGAAGCACGAGTGAGATGCGACTGTCAGGACTGTGGGCCAAAAGTGGAATCAGGCACACACACGAGATTTATGCCAGCATCTACATCAAATCTACTCAGAAGCAAACTGGAAGATCAGGTTCAGTGTTGAATTTTAAAACATGTAAATTAAGAATTTCTATTACCAAAGATCTATACCCAATGTTAATGGACAGGAACAAAGCCTGGGTGGCTCAGTAGGTTAAAGCCTCAACCTTCAGTTCAGGTCATGATCCCAGGGGTCCTGGGATCGAGCCCTGCATCGCACTCTCTGCTTAGCAGGGAGTCTGCTTCCTCCTCTCTCTCTCTCTCTGCCTGTCTCTCTGCCTACTTGTGATCTCTGTCTGTCAAATAAATAAATAAAATCTTAAAAAAAATAAAACAAAATAAACAAAGTCAATGTCTGGAATACCCAAGAAAGTCCTAAAAATCAGTAAGAAACCCAAGAGAAAAAATTATTTGAGTATCAATATGCAATTCAAAGAAGAAAAGTAGAATATGTGTATACTATGTAATAATCAGAATACTATGTAACAATCAGAAACGATAAATTACAAGCATTCTTGTGTTTATGTGTGTATATAGACTGGGTTCCCTGACAGGCAGGACATAAACATTAAGGAATGTGCCTGGGTCAATATGTGTGGAAGGAGAGCAAGCAAGCAGGGTGGGTAGAGGGGAAGGCTGGGCTGTTACACAGGCCACACCACAGACTCAGCCACGCCGTGGGGAGCTCAGGAGCTGGAACAGGCCTTCAGAGTTTTTTATACCCTTGTCACAATTAATTGTTCATTGCATGTGGGTCTCCCCCCAAAAGAGGCATGACCTTGAATAAGAGGGCTGCACTTGAAGCCATGTCTGAAAAAAGGGACAGCTAAAGGCTATCTGCTGACAACACTCCCAGCAGCTGGGGGACACATCCCATGCTGAAGGCATTTAGTGGCATGTCACTGTGCGATCTGGACCCAGACCCACTGATACGTGATACGAGTCTTGACAATTTTGAGTGAGAACATGTGCAGATGCAGTGTTGTACTGACACCCGAATATTCCAGTAACCAATAATTTATTGCAAAAAATTTCACTGTGAGCTATGGAGGGTGGAATGAAGAATGCACACAAAAAACAATGCATTAAGATTTACATTTTCATGGTATAACAAATGGTTATGGTTTGTATTTTATAAATAGTTTTGTAATTCAGTAAGAAAAAAAATTCCATCAGAAAAATGGGAAAGAAAGTTAAAAATTCATAAAAATGAGAAATACAAATGGCTAATGAGCATGAGAAGAGTATCCAAAAATTAAGACCAGTTTATCCCAGATTTTAACTGTCAATAAGCAACAGCCAGTATAAAATAGGATACATTTAAAAGGCAGTCTTTAATAGAAATTGGTGTAAACTTGTCTAAAGATACACTATGCAATGCAAATGGAAAACCATGAAAAGGTCCATAGTGCTGATTTAATGAAAAAATGAAAGCAGTGCACGTTTTTTATCTAAAAATATTTCTATTCTAAAGTGTTCATAAAGAACTACTAGAAGCAACTAAAATAACAATTCCCTTGCAGTACGGGCTGGAGCAATAAAGCACATACAGACTAAATCCACACACACACACACACACACACACACACACACACACACACACAGACTACACAAGATTTTTAGGGAAAAATTATAAAAGAGACTGAAAGACATTAAAGAAGACAAATAAATTGTACAATCATATGGGAAGACTCAATATCATAAAATATTAACTCTTCCCAGCTTCTAGGCGATTTCAATGAAAATCCAAGCAGGGTCTGATTCTAAAATGTATATGGAAATGCAAATGTTTGAGACTAGACAAGACACTCTTAGAAAAGGAGACGACTTATTTCAAAGCTGGGCCATTCATCTGGTATGGGATCAGCACTAACCGGCAAATAGATCGAGACAGAGTAATAGTTTGGAAACAGAAGACACATGTGTATGGAGACATATGATAAAGAAAGAGCCACTGTGCAGATCAGCAGGGAAAGGATGTAAAGAAACTGTGCCTGAGTAACAGTCACTGATACAGAAATAAGCGAAAATGAATCCTAACATACACTACACACCCAGATTTAGAAACAAATGGAAGGATGGACTCCAGAGCTTTTATAAGAAAATAAAGAATGGGGCACCTGGGTGACTCAGTCATTAAGCATCTGCCTTCGGCTCAGGTCATGATCCCAAGGTCCTGGGATTGAGCCCTGCGTCGGGCTCCCTGCTCAGCGGGAAGCCTGCTTCTCCCTCTCCCACTCCCCCTGCTTGTGTTCCCTCTCTTGCTGTGTGTGTCTCTCTCTGTCAAATAAATAAATAAAATCTAAAAAAATAAAATAAAATAAAATAAAATAAATAAAGAATATGAGTCAGAATGGTAAATAATTTCAAACATGAACACAAATAAGGGGACAGATAAATTCTATTACATTGAAATTAAGAATTACTGGTAACAGAGGTGCTTGGGTGGTTCAGTTGGATAAGTGTCTGACTCTTGATTTTGGCTCAGGTCATGATCTTGGGGGCTTCAGACTGAGCCTTGTGTCAGGCTCCACACTCAGCAGAAGTCTGCTTCTCTCTCTCTCCTCCTCCTCTCTGCCTCTGCCCCCACTCCTGCTTGTACTCTCTCTCCCTCAAATAAACAAATCTTAGAAAAGAATTATGGGTAAAAATACATCAAAAGGGAATAAAAATAACAAGCCATTTAGTAGGAAAAGATAACGGCAATATAGATGCGAAAAATTCCTACAAAATAATAAGAAAAATCAATCCAGGAGATTAATGAGCCAAAATTTCCAATAACCTATTTTTTTAAATACACTACTAATAAGAGAAATAGAAATTAAAACAAAAAAATGTAGACATTTTCCCTTTTTACCAAGCATACTTAAAATATTTTTTAAAGGAAAAAATGTGTCTGTCAAGTATACATATTATATACAATGCTATCTCATAAAAATGCTGCTTTTGCCAAACAGGACAAGCATCTACCACATAAAGTTTAATCCCAGTAAAATACTGTGTTGGGGTGGGGTGGGATATAATTCTTGATGGCCAGAAAAGATTTCCTAATGGAGATTTTTCTAGGATTCTGTCAAGATTTTTCATATTTGTCTTGGGTCATTTTTGAGTTAATAACAATGAAAAAAGTACTCTGAAGAATAGCAAACAGAGGTATACAGTAGTGGGGGGCTAAAGGGAGTAGCTGCTACTTTAAAGAGTGTGGTCTCTCCTAACCATTCCCTTGTAAAGCAGGATACAGTATCACTCTGCATTCCCTTTTCTTCCTTTGGTTTTCTTCATAGCACCCATCACTTCATTATCTTCTCTCTTGGCAGAATATAAACTCCAAGAGGCCAGGGGCTTGTTCAGCCCACCACTGTAGCCCAGTGCCTAGCTCAGTGACTGGTAAATAGTAAGTACTCAGTAATGCATGAACAAACGAACCACCTGCATTAAGCATAATTATAGCTTTCCATAGTAGGAGGGATGTCTCTGTGTGTGTGCATGTGTGCGTGTGTGCGCGCGTGTGTGTGTTCATGCACGTGTGTATGCAAGAGATTGTGAATGATCATAAATCATATTTTTAATTCCCCCAAATTCCCAAACTTATTCATTTTACACCAAAAATCTATGCTTATATTTTTCAAAGACCATTTTACCTCGTTAATATCCGCTTCTGTTTTTACTTCTGACTTTAAAACAGAAGTGACATGTAAGTCTGAATCATCAACAACTTCTTCATAATCATCTGTTATCTTTTCAGTGACAGAAAAGACATTCTTGTATAATCTAGATTAAGAAATAAGAAGGAAAAAACATGGTCTCTCTAAACTTTCATATCTTATTAATATCCACGACACCTAAATAATTAGATATTCCACCAGAGAAGATATGTACAGACGGTCAATCAGTACAAGGTAAGATGTTCAGCATCACTTATCATCAGGGAACTACAAATCCAGGCCACAGTGAGCTATAACTTTGCACCAGTTAGGACGGCTACTATTTTCTAAATGAGGGAAGCAGTAAGTGTTAGTGAGGATTAGAGCCCTGGCACTTGCTGTTGGGAATCAGGCTAGGGCAACTACCCTGGAAAACAGCAGGAAATGCCTCAGAGAGGTAACATGCGGAATGGCCATAGGATCCAACAACTCCACCTCAGGGCAAATACACAAAAGAGTTGAAAAACAAGGTCTCAAACAGAAATTTACACATCCCTGTTCATAACACCGTCATTTACAACAGCAAAAGATGAACATGACCCCATGTCCATCAGTAGAGATACAGGAGATAAATAAAATGCGGTATATACATACTGGATTATTATTTAGCCTTAAAAAAGAAAGAAATTCTCATACGTGTTACAACATGAATGAACGCTGAAAACATTATACAAAGCAAAGTTCAAATATGGTATGAGTACTCCACTGACTAAGGGACCTAGAACAGGTAAATTCATGGAAAAAGGATGTGTATTAGAGGTCATAGGGCTTGGTGGGAGGAAGGGGGCCATGCACAGGGAATGAAGAGTTATTTTATATGCACAGAGAGTCCCAGTTTAGGATGATGAAAATGTTCTGGAAATGGATATGGTGATGGTTGTACAACACTGTGAATGTGCTTAATGGTACTGAATTCTATTTCTTATATTTTTACTACAGTAAAAAAATCATGTTTCACTTCAGCAAAATATTCTATGATTGTTAACTGGGGAAAATAAAAAGATGAAGCATTTTTATGGAAAAGTGAAGATTTACATATATATGCTAATAGGGAGATAAAATTTAAGTCATTATTATTAAAAAGATGGAAAATTCATAAACTGAAAAGCATAAGAAACACTAAAACGAGGTAGAGGGAGGAATTGGGAATTAAGAGTCATCGGACTGAATCAACAAAAATGAGAAAACTGAAAAGGAAAGAGAAAAAAGAACAAAGTAAAATAAATAATAAGCATAAGTGAAATGGAAGGAATAAAAGCAAAGCATACCGCTTATTACTAAGTGTGAATAGATTCAATTTCTTAATCAAAAGACAGAAACTATCAGATGGAGTTAGAAAGTAATATCAAACCATATGATAGACATCTCAATTTAAGGTGAAAAAATAAGGTAGAAAATAAACCTGTTAGGAATTTCTGGCAGAAGATAATGGCTGAAAATTTAAGAACATCTTTCTACATACCCCCATAAAAATCAGAGAAATAGACAATTTGAATAGGACCACATCTATTAAAGAAATTTAAGAAACAACTCATAAGCTTTCAAAATAGAAATCCACTGACCCAGACAGGTTTTCTTGTGAATTCTGTCAAACAAGAAATTATACCAGTTCATTCTATAAGCCCACTATTTTCCTGGAACCCAAACCAGACAAAGATATCACAAGAAAACTACAGACCCATATCCTTTATCCTTTATGAACAGAGACACAGAATTCCTCAACAAAAGACCAGCAAACTCAATCTAGCTGCATATACAAAGAATTCTATACCACAATTGAGCAGAATTTATCCCAAGAATGCAAGGGTGGTTCAATGTATAAAAATGAGTATATTTAATTTAATGTACTATACCACATTTAACAAAATCCAACATTTCACATAAAAACAGTAAACTAACAATAGAAGGAAATTTCTTCAACCTGATAAAAAGCACCTGCAAAAAACCCATAGCTAACAATGAAAAAAAGACCAAAGTTTCCCCTCTGAGATCAGGAATAAAACAGGAATGTTCACTCTTGCCGCTTCTAGTAACATCGTACTGAAGATTCTAGCCAGGGCAATTAGGCAACAAAAAGTAATAAAAGATGTAAGGCTGGACAAAAAAGAAGTAAAACTATCTCTCTTTGCAGGTGTCATGATCCTGCATAGAAAATCAAAAGAAGCAAAAACAAATAAACAAACAAACATAGAACTCATAGACAAGTTGAGTAAGATTGCTGGATACAAGATCAATATACAAACACCAGCTATATTTCAATACATTCGCAATTAATAATCCAAAACAAAATTTTAAAAATTCCAGTTATAACAGCATCAAAAAGAATAAAATACTTAAGAATAAATAAAAGAAGCATAACATATACACTGAAAAACAAGACCACTGAAAAAAATTAGACTACCTACATAAATGGCAAGACAATCTCACATCCATGGATTGGAAAACTTTATGCTATTAAAATGGAAATGCTCCCCTTATTTACTCACAGATTCAATGCAATCCCAATATAAATTCCAGCTACTTTTATTTCAGAAACAGGCACTTTTATTTTACAATTCATATGTAAATGCAAGACAGCCAGAAGAGCCAAAACCATGTTGAAAAGGAACAATGTTGGAAGATTCACACTTTCCAATTTCAAAACTTACTACAAAACTATAATAATCAAGACAGTGCAGTACCAGCATAAGGACAGACATACAGATCAAGTGAATGAAATTTAGAGTCCAAAAAATAAACCCACACATCTGTGGTCAACTGACTGTCAGCAAGTGTGCCAAGACCATTCAACGGAGAAAGAAGAGTCTTTTCAATAAGTCGTGGTGGGACAACTGGACATCTATATGGGAAAGAATGAATTTAAGACCCTTACCTCACACTGTATACAAAAATTAAAACAAAATGGATCAAAGATCTGAATGTAGGAGCTAAAACTGAAAATCTTACAATATAGGTATCAGTCTTCATGATCCTGCATTAAGCAATGATCTTAAACATGACACTTAAAGTACAATTAAAGGAACAATAAATTGGCCTTTTTCAAAACTAAATACTTTTGCTTCAAAGGATACTATCAAGAAATTGAAACGACCCAGAGAATGGGAGAAATTTTGTCAAATAATCTATTATATGGTAATAACAGGGGTCTTGTACCCAAAACATATCTTTTTTTTAAAAAGATTTTATTCATCTATTTGACAGAGATCACAAGTTTGCAGAGAGGCAGGCAGAGAGAGAGGGGGAAGAAGGCCCCCCGCAAAGCAGAAAGCCCAATGTGGGGCTCCATCCCAGGACCCCAGGATCATGACCTGAGCTGAAGGCAGAGGCTTTAACCCACTGAGCCACCCAGGTGTCCCCCCAAAATATATCTTAAAAACTCTTTATAACTTAACAATATAAAGACAACACAATTGAGAAATGGACAAAGGACATGAAAAGACGTTTCTTCAGAGAAGATACACAAATAGCCAATAATCATATGAAAGGAAAGGATGTACATCATTAGTCACTATGGAAATACAAACCAATACTATTAAGAAGGTCAACAGAAACAGATTAAATAATAGTTCCTACTCAGCAGGCATTAACTCTGTTTATTCTCAAACAACATTATGTATAGGTATAATTGTTATCTCTAGTCTACAGATGAGGGAACTGAAGTCTAAAGATTTTATTTATGTTTCTTAGCTTACTATTATTACTAGCTAACCTAAGTTATGTAATATGTCAGAGATGAAACAGGTAATAAAACCCAGGTGGTATGACTCCAAAAACACATGTACTTGAACCACTACATATATATTCCTCCTATAACATTAAAATGAGTAAATATACATATATATACATATATATGCATATATATATATATACACACATACATGAGACACTCTGCATTTTTAAAATGAACTATGAAATAGTACACTAAGATTACAACAGAAAAATACATAGGAAAATTCTAGGAGAAATTATACCAAAATAATAAGATACTATATTTAAGTGATGGAATTAAGGTAATTTCTGTTTTCCAAATTTTCTATTATATGATGAATTAACTTTAATATCCTTTAAAAAATATTTTCAAAATTAAAAACTTCTCCTAAACACACAAACACACAGATAAACACACACCTGTAGTTTTATGAGAAATACAATTCTAATGTGCTATTACTACTAAATAGTTGTGCTCTTATATTGGTTAAAGTTCTAGCACGGACTTAAAGTACTTATGAGGCCTCAGAGAAGTGATTTGAGCTCTGCTGGATTCAGTAACAAATTAGAGAAACAGTATATTATCTTTAAAAGTCTTCAAAATTTTATGAATTTATTTTTCACTAACTCTAATACTTAAATTCTGATTTGATTTAAAGTGAAATAAGTCAAGCAGAGAGAGTCAATTATCATATGGTTTCACTTATTTGTGGAGCATAACAAATAGCATGGAGGACATGGAGAGTTAGAAAGGAGAAGGGAGTTGGGGGAAATTGGAAGGGGAGGTGAACCATGAGAGACTATGGACTCTGAAAAACAATCCGAGGGTTTTGAAGGGGCGAGGGGTGGGAGGTTGGGGTACCAGGTGGTGGGTATTAGAGAGGGCAGGGATTGCATGGAGCACTGGGTGTGGTACTAAAACAATGAATACTGTTATGCTGAAAATAAATTTAAAAATTTTTTTAAAAAGTGGTATTGCTAAATTCTGACAGTTTGAACATAAAGTATTCTACAGTATCAATTCATATTCCATGGTTCACAAATTACAGCGATAGATCCAGTTGTGGAAAATAAGAAAAATGCTTTAACATTAGTATTTAAATATAAGGTGAAAAAACGGGGCACATGGGTGGCTCAGGTAGTTAAGCATCTACCTTCAGCTCGGGTCATGATCTTGGGGTCCTGAGATCGAGCCCTGCATCAGGCTTCCTGCTCGGTGGGGAGTTTGTTTCTCCTCCCTCTCTGTGAGTATGCACGCATGCTCTCTCTCTCTCTCAAATAAATAAAATCTTTTTTTTTTTTTTTAAAGATGAAAACATTTTGTTTTCAATAGATACTTAGAATTGCCTCAAATGCAAACCGAACCTTGTGGCTACTGCCAGAATCATTCTTACAAATGATTTTTTAAGAACTAGTTCTGAACTTTGAAGATACAGCATACCTATACATAGGATTGCCAGATTTAGCATATTAATACAGAACACCAAATTAAAGCTGAGTTCCAAGATAAACAGTGATTTTTAGTATAGGTAATACTTGGGACATACTTACACTAAGAGTATTATTCATTACCTGAATTTCAAAACTCACTGGACATCATAGAGGTCACATAGCAACCTAGCCTATGCAGAATATTTTTTTTGCGGGGGGAAGGAAATTTTCTTAAATTTTATGCACAGTATTAATGAAAGTACTACCAGATAAGAAGTTCAGATAATTGCAAAAACTGAGTACATATAATTTTCTATGAGGAGAATTTTCAAATTCCAGCTTAAATTATTGGATATTTCCTCCATAAGTGATAATATATTACACTGTGATTACAAATCCCTTTTATAAGTAAAAAAAAATTTGATTTACTTAATGAGATCTTCGTTCCTTTTTTCCCTTGAAAATGGCATTCTAGCAGAATTATTAAATAATTCCAAAAGTAGTGTGACTGCAGTATTCATTAGTTTACGGATGAGTTCCTGAAATATGTAGTCAACCAGCAGCAGAAACCTCAGAACAGTTTCTAATAAACGTCGATATGTAGGCAGCTTGAAATGTACAGTGTCATCTTCAGAGAGGTTTGACTCAAAGTATTCTTTAATTTCTTTCTTTTCTGCCACCTACAGTTCAATAAACATTTGAGAAACAAGGGATAATTTCTTAAGTTAATATAGCATGATTATTAATGGATAGTATTTTCATTAGTCTTAACAATACTGCAACTATACACTATTATGACAATTTTCATGAAAATTTTGTGGTTGCACTGCATTTAAACAAGGAGACAAAAAGAAGCCTATGAAGTTTGGGGTTTCACTTATGAAGAGATAAGATTATGGAACTCAGACAGGAAGGACATAGCCATGATTTCTAAGCACTCCTACATAGAGGGACCCTCCTCAAGTACACCTGATCAGGGACACAGCAAACAATGGGGGGTGGGAGTCAAGTATAAATGCTAGGCTTCCTAAAATCCAGCCCAATACTGCCTCTCTTATGCTAGGCTACAGCAATTTGACTCCTTTTTTTGTTTTTAACACATATATAATACATAATACAGAATTAAGAAAAAATTTAAAATTCATCAAATCCAATGTTAGAGCTTTACCCTTTAAATAATGTATCTCTTTTTTAAAAATTTTATTTATTTATTTTCAGCATAATAGTATTCATTATTTTTTCACCACACCCAGTGCTCCATGCAATCCGTGCCTTCTATAATACCCACCACCTGGTACCCCAACCTCCCACCCCCCCGCCACTTCAAGCCCCTCAGATTGTTTTTCAGAGTCCATAGTCTATCATGATGTACAAGACAACTGACATAGTATGTTACTGGGGAATGGCCATCAGGACTTCCAAATTGTGCCCTCTAAAATAATCCCGAAGCTGGGCAAATGGATCTTTTTAGACACATAAACATTTTTTTTATTATTGATGGACCTTTAAAATTCTAAAAATATGTCCAATATTTGTTCACCTATTCATTCTTTTTTTTGTTCCATTGAGACTTAAATATCCTTTCCAAATTGTTTTCTAATTTTTAAAAACACAACTGCATTTATTTATTTTGCCTCTCTTCATGTCTCTCTCTTTTTTTTCAATTTGTATTTTTTCTTTATAAAATTAATTAGGTCAGTTGATTATCAATTTGGCAAGTTTTTTTCCAGTACTGGTTGATTCTCTGGAGGAATGGTTACCACAGTGATGTAGTTCTTTACTGAGCACAGCTAGGCTGGGCCTGACAAATGAAATACTGACTTTGTTAATAGATTATGTATTTATTGAAAATGTCACGTTTTTCCAGGATAGGCCACATGATTTGGAAACTTTATGTGCAAAATGCATGTCAATTAGTAAAACAGTGAGGCAGAGTCTATTAACTATTCAAAGTAAGGATTTTTAGCACTGGTACTGAAAGAATTTTAAGTAGCTCAGTAACTGTATCAGTATAAAAGTAAAACTCTATCAGTATAAAAGTATAATAGCCTGGTAATGCTGGCCTTTTTATGGACTATTATGAGGCTGATGGAGATTCTGAAACCAACAGGCAGCTAGGTAGATATTCTCTCCCATCAGAGGCTCTGTTCTAGGTCAGGCATATCCCAAGGCTAATGGCAGCTTTCGGCTTCCAGCCCGTCAGTTCTGTGGTGGCCGTGCTGTGTCTGGGCAGTCCCCATAGGTGCTCAGAACCCTTTTTAACCCAGCCGTACTTTACTTTAGATCCACCTGCTGAGCTGAGGCTCTATCATTTAATTGGTCTAGGGAGGTCCCAGATATCAATATTTAGTAAGAGCCCCCCATTGCCACCCCGCCAGCCGATTCTGGTGTGCTGCCTAGAGTTTGGCCACTTAGTCATCACACATTTCAGTTTTACAAAATCACCCAAATGGCACTGTAGGAAAGCCCAGTTTCTGCCCCTGACAAGGATCAACAAGTAAGACAGGTGTCCACAAACAAAACCAGTTCTGGGAGAGCTCTGGAGTCCACTGAAGGAACTTCCACAACATAGTGAAACAGAAGTCCTGAGAACAGCCATGTGAAAAGAGAAGGAAGACAGCCTTAATTTGCCCACATCATCCCATCCCCAGCTGGCATTGCTCGGCACCAACAGGAAACTTCCCAGCTAGAAGGAGTTGCCCTCATCAGGAAAGAAGAGCAGAGTGAGCAACAGGCTTCTCCAGACTTCGGGGCACTGAACAAAGGCCCCACTTCCATTTTGCCCTGCCCAGACCAGCAAAGCTGAGATGGACAAAGATGGCTAAAACAAGGGAGAAAACACACACCGCCTATTGCAGCCATGCAGGAGTGATCCCCGTTCCCAGTGACCCGCTCAACATAAAAATGCAATAGCTTTTGCCACTAAAGAAGGCCTCGGTAGCCAGCACAGCTGCTGTAGACCCCCAGCAGACCCCACTAGCTCTTGACACACAGGTATTTGTATTCAGATGCCAGCTGCCTAAGTCCATCTCTGTCCCCTCCCTTCTCCACCCCCACCAGAGCCTGGGAACCACACTGTCAGCCAGCCCCGGTTTCTGCAGGTGCATGAGGACAAGACACCTGCTTAGACCCCCATGACTGACCCCCACCATGCACATTCTTGGGGGCTATTTCCTCAGTTGTGTATTTGCATACTGCTGACCTAACACCTGTCACTGGCCTTGAATGCCATGTACAGTGGTGAGACCAACAGCCACAGTAGTACATGATGACAGCCAGGTGCCAGTAGCTACCAAGTGCACCCACAGCTGGCCTGGTCCTTGCTGCTTACCCTGACCCTTACCAGCATGTGTGTCTTCAACTAGCCCTTGCCACACTAGAGAAGCCTGCAGATGACCTGAACAGTCATATGTGTACACCCCACCAGTTCCAGCCACCACAACCACTAGCCGTGGTCCCTAGCCATTGGACCTGGAGCCACTATGGAAAACCCTCACAGCTACAGCAGGCCTCCATTGTATTTGCCAAGGACCATAGAGATGTCAATGCTGTGGTCCCCAGAGGCCCAAGCAAAGACACATCGTCATGCCCCAGGACCTGGAGCAGTTACACAGCCCCACATCTGGCACCCTGTGCCACTAGCTCCAGGATCCCAGATGCTCCAGCATGCCCTACTTACAGTGAAATTCTTCCCTTATCAAAGGCAGGTCTTAGTGTCTGGAAGAAGTGACTCCTTCTTCAAATGCACTGATACCTTTACAAGGCTACAGGGATCACAGAAAATCAGGGAAACATGAGTCCACCAAAGTAAAACTCAGTCACTGGCCCCAAAGAAGTGGATATCCAAAAATTTCCAACAAAGAATTCAAATTAATTATTCCAAAGATGCTCAGAGACAAAAACAGACACACAGATCAATGCAACAGAATAGAGAACCCAGAAATGGACGCTCAACTCTGTGGCCAATTAATCTTCAACAAAGCAGGAAAGAACATTCAGTAGAAAGAACACAGTCTCTTCAACAAATGTGTTGGGAAAACATGCAACATGCAGAAGAATGAAATTGGACCACTTTCTTACACCATACACAAAAATAAGTTCAAAATGGATGCTAGACCTAAGTGTGAGAAAGGAATCCATCAAAATCCTACAGGAGAACATAGGGAGCAACCTCTGCAACCTCAGCCACAACAACTTCTTTCTAGACATGTCTCCAGAGGCAAGGGAAACAAAAGCAAAAATGAACTAGTAGGACTTTGTCAAGATAAAAAACTGCACAGTAAAGGAAACAACAAAACTAAAAGGTAACCTACAGAATGGGAGAAGATGTTTGGAAATGACCTATCTGATAGGTCAAATGATCTATCTGATAAAGTTAGTATCCAAATCTATAAAGAACTTATTAAACTTAAAACCCAAAAACCAAAAAAAAATCCAGTTAAAAAAATATATGTTTATAAAAAATAAAAAATTTAAAAAAATCCAGTTAAGAAATGGGCAGAAGACATGCATAGACATTTTTCCAAAGAAGACACCCAGATGGCCAAGAGACACATGAAAAGATGTTCAACATCACTCATCATCAGGGAAATGCAAATCAAAACCACAATGAGATTATCACCTCATACCGGTCAGAATGGCTAAAATAAAAAACACAAGAAACCAGAGATGTTGGTGAAGATGCAGAAAAAGGGGAACCCTCTGACACTGTGGGTGAGAATGCAAACTGGTGCAGCCACTCTGGAAAAGAGTATGGAGGGTCCTCAAAAAGTTAAAATAGAGCTATCCTACAACCCGGCAATTTAACTACTAGGTATTTGCTCAAGGATACAAAAATACCAATTCAAAGAGGCACATGTACTTCAATATTTATAGCAGCATTATCAACAAAAGCCAAATTATGGAAAGAGCTCAGGTATCCATAGACAGATGACTAGATAAAGAAGATGGGATATAGATGTGTCCATTGACAGATGAATGAATAAAGAAGATGTGATGTGATGTGTGTGCGTGTATATAAATATATACATATACACATATATAGGAATATTACTCAGCCATTACAAAGAACAAAATCTTGCCATTTGCAATGATGTGGATAGAGCTACAGTATATTATGCTAAACAAAATAAGTCTGTCAGAGAAAGATAAATATTGTGATTTCACTCATATGTGGAATTTAAGAAACAACAGATGAACATAAGGAAAGGGGAAAAAAAGAGAGGGAGGCAAACCATAAAGAGACTTTTAACTATAGAGAACAAACTGAGGGTTGATGGAGGGAAATGGGTGGGTGGATGGGCTAAATGGGTGATGGCTGTTAAGGAGGGCACCTGTGATGAGCACCGGGTGTTTTATATGTGATGAATCATTAAATTCTACTCCTGAAACCAATATTACACTATATGTTAACTAACCAGAATTTAAATAAAACCTTTAAAAAAAGATGCTCAGAGATCTACAAAAAGAGAACACAGATAAATAATTTAATGATATGAGGAAAACAATACAAACAAAATGAGATGCTCAAAAAGAGAAAACATAAAAAAGAAACAAAAAGATATTTGGAGTTAAAAATATAATAACTGAATGATGACTTCAACAGAGAGCTTCAACAGACTTCACAAAGTGTAAGAAAAAAATAAGTGAACTAGAAGACAGATCAATTTGTGTTATCCAGCCAGAGATAAAATAAAAATGAGTAAAAAGAGTGAAGGAAGCCTACATAATCTATTGGATACTAAGAAACAAATCAATTTTTGTATTATTGAAGGTCAAAGAAGGAAAAGAGAGGGGAAAAGGACAGAAGGCTTTTGTAAAGAAAATGGTAACTTTCCAAATCTGGAGAGAGACTTGTATAACCAAGTTCATGAAACTCATAAGCCACTAAACAAAATCAAAGAGATCCTCTCCAAAACACAGAATAAAACTGTCAGAATCAAAGACAAGGACAAAATCTTTCAGCCAGGAGAGGAGGGGAAAAAAAATTTGTAACCTACAAGGGAATTCCCATAAGGCCATCAGCAGATTTCTGAGTAGAAACTTTACAGCCCAGGAGAGAGTGGGAAGATATACTCAAAGAGCTGGGGAAAATACTGCCAATGAAGCATAACTTATGCAGTAAAACTGTCCTTCAGAAATGAAGGAGCATTAAAGACCTTCCCAGACAAACAAGAGCTGAAGAAATTCCTTACCACTAGACATGCCCTACAAGAAATGATGGAAAGTATTGTTCAAGCTAAAGTGAAAAGGTGCTAGGTTGTAAAATGAAAATATACAAGAGAGTGATAAAGAAATGAACACATTCAGACTTTGAATACTCTAAAAATGTAATACAGTGGGGTATTAACCACTGACTGCCATGTAAAAGTTAAATAACAAGAGTATTAAAAAGAACTATAGCTCCACTAACATTAATGTTAATGGACATACAAATTACGGGTAAATTAGGGGTAAATCATGTCAACAAAAACATAGAAGGAGGGGAGAATAAAATGGTAGAGTTTTGCTGTGATCAAAGTTATCAATGTAAAATAGATTGATATCTAGAAGATGTTTTATGTAACCCTCATAATAACTACACAGCAAAAAGCTATAGGAGATTCACAAAATATAAAGAGAATCAAAATATAGCACTATGGAAAATCATCAATTCACAATGGAAAGCATCAAGAGAAGAAGAAAGGAACAGGGAACTACAAAACAACCAGAAAACATAAGAAGGTATTAGTAAGTCCTTACCTATCAATTATCATTCTAAAAAAAAAATGGATTGAATTCTCCAATCAAAAGATAGGACTATGAACATTTATATGCCAACACATTGGTTAACCTAGAAGAAACAGATAAATTACTAGAAACATAGAACCTACCAAGTCTGAATCAGGAAGCACAAATAACAATTAAGGACACTAAATCGGTAATCAAAAACTTCCCAACAAAGAAGAATCCAAGACTATTTGGTTTCCTTTGCAAATTCTACCAAACATTTAATGAAGAATTAATGCCAATCTTGTTTAAACTCTTCCAAAAACCCTGAAGAGGGCACACACTCCCAAACTCAATTTACAGCATTAATCTGATACCAAAGCTAGATAAGAACACCACAAGAAAACTACAGACCAATATCCTTGATGACTATAGATGCAAAAATTCTCCACAAAATACTAGCAAACCCAATTCAACAACACATTAAAAGGATTACATACTATAATCAGGCAGGATATATCTCTTGGATGCAAGGATGTAAATAAGACATATCCCATTAACAGAAGGATAAAAATCACATGATCATCTCAATAGATGCAGAAAAAGCATATGACACAATACAACATTCTTTGATGATAAAAATGTTCAACAAATTGGGTAGGGAAGGAACATACCTCAACATATTAAGTTGACATACATGACAAGTTCACAGCTAACATCATCATACCCAATGGTGAAAAGTTGGAAGTTTTTCCTCTAAGATCAGAAACAAGACAAGGGTACCCAGTCTCTCCACTTCTATTAAACATAGTACTGGAAGACCAGCAGGAGTAATCAGGCAAAAAAAAAAAAAAAAAAAAAAAGTACCTGAATCAGAAAAATAGAAGTAAAATTGTCCCTGTTTTCAGATGATACAATCTTATATGTAGAAAATCTTAAAAGATTCACCAAAAATATACTAAAACTAATAATCAAGATACAGAAATTGTTGCATTTCTACAGCAACAAAATAACCTGAAAAAGAAATAAAGAAAACAATATCATTCTTAATAAAACAAATAAAAACAAAAAACAATAAAATATGTAGGAATAGTAACCAAGAAGGTTAAAAGATCCACACACTGAAAACTTTAATTTTTAAAAATCAAAGTACAGTTGACATACAATGTTGTAGTTGTCTCTGGCACACCACATAAGGATTTGACAATTCTATACAGTATTACGGTCACCACAATAAATGTTCTAACATCTCTCACCATACAATATTATTACAACATATATTCCCTATGCTATACTCTTCATCTCCATGTTTTATTTATAACTGAACATTTGTACCTTTTAATCCCCTTCACCTATTTTGCCCATTCCCAAAGCCCCTTCCCTCTGGCAACAACTAGTTTGCTCTATAGATTTACGAATCTGTTAGTTTGTTCCTTTTTTTAGACTGCACATATAAATGAAACCATATAATATCTGTCTGTCTGACTTATTTCACTTAGCATAGTACCCTCTGGGTCTAATTTATGTTGTTGTAAATGGTAAAATGCCATTCTCTTCTATCACCAAGTAATATTTCATTGTGTGTATGTACCACACCTTTATTCATTCATCTATCACCCGACATTTAGGTTGCTTCCATATCTTCACTATTGTAAATAATGCCGCAGTACTCATAGGTGTGCATGCACCTTTTCAAATTAGTATTTTCATTTTCTTTGGGTAGATAACCCAGTAGTGGAATTATTGAATCATATGGTATTTTTATTCTTAATTAACCTCCCTATTGCTTTCCATAGTGATTGCACCACCATATATATTCCCACCAACAGTGCACAGAGGCTCCCTTTTGCTCTGTATCCTTGCAAACACTGTTATTTTTGTCTTTTTGATATTAGCCAATCTGACAGGTATGAGATGATACCTCATTGTGGCCTTGATTTGTCTTTCTCTGAGGATGAGTGATTTGAGCATTCATATGTCTATTGGCCATCTCTATGTCTTCTTTGGGGAAATGGCTATTAGGTCCTCTACCCATTTTTTAATTGGATTATTTGGGGGTTTTGGTGTTGAATTGTACAAGTTCTTTATATATTTTGGATATTAACTCCTTGTCAGGTACATTGTTTGCAAACATATTCTCCCATTCAATAGGTTGCTTTTTCATTTTGTTGATGGTTTTCTTTGCTTTAAATGTTCTCACTGCAACAAAGTAATAGTAATTATGTAACATGATGGAAGTGTCCATCATTTCCAAAATTCTGTGAATGGTGAAACGTGATAGGAGAAATGCTTAATAATCCAAATTCTTCTTAAAGTATACAGCCATTAAAACTTAAAGCATGATTCATTATTTGTTAAAATCTGCATCTGAGGGGCGCCTGAGTGGCTCTGTGGGTTAAAGCCTCTGCCTTCAGCTCAGGTCATGGTCTCAGGGTCCTGGGATCAAGCCCCGCATCGTGCTCTGCTCAGCAGGGAGCCTGATGCCCCCCACCCTCTGCTTGCCTCTCTGCCTGCTTGTAATCTCTCTCTCTCTCTCTGTCAAATAAATAAATAAAATCTTTTTAAAAAATCTGCATCTGAAATTGTGACTTTATTTCTAACAGATAGCTCTGAAGTTCTCTAAAATTGATGCTTCTGCTGAGCTCAGAGAAATTCATAGTAAGAAATAAAGTCTTAGAGTGTGTTCAATGCACATATCAAGTTTGAGTCTGAACACTGAAATAAATGGTCAGTTTTCTCCTGGAGGAATTCCAGGAGTAAGTGGTTCCAAGACCAGCAGCATCAAGCTTCCCCTAGGAACTTGTCAGAAATGTAAACACTCCCCGTCCCCGCCCCCAGGTACAGTGGCTGAAACCGAGACCCCTTGTTTTACCAAACCTCCTAGGAGATTCTCTTGCCCACAAAAGCTTGATAATCATGGTCCTCAGCATTTCAATATGAAAACAGGAGAGGCACTGTCAGTGCTTTCTAATTACACTTAGTCCAGAAATGGGGAATGCTGCCTGCCTTAGGTAGCTGCATGGCGTGGGACCGAGCAACTCAGCCAAGTTTTGGCTTGACTAAAGAGCCATGTCAACAGACAGGGAGCCGAACTATGAGAGACTCTGGACTCTGGGAAACAAACTGAGGGTTGTGGAAAGGGACCAGGATGTGGGGAATGGGGTAACTAGGTGATGGCCTTCAAGGAGAGCATGTGATGTGATGAGCACTGGGTGTTATACACAACTAATGAATCACTGGCCAATACACCAAAAGCTAACTATGAACTATATGTTGGGTAACTGAATTAAAATAAAATAAAATAAAATAAAATAAAATAAAATGCCAAGTCAAAATAGGGCATGAGTCCCTGTTAGAGACAAAGCACCTAAAGAAGGAAAAAGCAATGTAACGCTTTATTGATACTTCCATTCCCCATGTCCCCTTTTTTGTTTGGACCCATTCTCAGTTTTATGATCTTGTCATTTTTATTAAATCTGCATACTTTCATGGGGTAAATAACCAACCAACAGTGTTGGTTGGCAGTGGGTCTAATGGGTTCTTATCTGACATTTATTTAAATAGAAATCTCTGAACAAATATTTCTGACCAGATCCTGGTGTTTCTGAATGGGAGACACTAGAGTGATTACAAAGAATATGTGCCCTAAGACATACGCTGTCAATCCCTGTTTGATTTATCTGATCCTTGGCCAAACCATCCCAGAGTCTTCCCATATGATGGGACTCAGTGGGGTTAGGGTGACTGCAGAATACAAAGAGGAAAGAGATCCTTCTTTCATTGATGTGAAAGAGCCGCACTTCATTTTCTTGTCAAGAAGCAAAGCCTATGGACTCTGAAAAACAATCTGAGGGGTTTGAAGGAGCTGGGGTGGTGGGAGGTTGGGGTACCAGGTGGTGGGTATTATAGAGGGCACAAATTGCTTGGAGCACTGGGTGTGGTGAAAAAATAATGAATACTGTTTTTCTGAAAATAAATAAATCAATTTAATAAAAAAAAATAATAAAAATTGTCCTATGAAGTAAAAAAAGAAGAAGCAAAGCCTTGAACTCAGGGTTACCCAGGATCTATGAAAGTTCAATTCCAAGAAGTAACATCTGAAAACGTCTGAAGGAGATGCAGTCCACCTATTCCTCCAGAGAGCCTCAAGTATCCTCTGGATTCCGCCAAAGCAGCCGAGACAGGCAGCCAGCCCACAAGCAGGGACACTTGCCTCAGCCCCTCACCGAGCCACACCTGTGAACCCTGATTCCATATGCTGGTGTTCCCTATATAGGGAGGCTATAGAAGATAACCCTGTCAACTGAATCACAGCATCTCAGTAAAAATGTTCTGAGGACACTGTTCATTGTATTATCGAGTCCTTTTTATAAAATCCTTAGGGAAGTTTTGTCTCATCTAGGCATGTTTCTCTTGAACAGGAAGTTTTCACCTTAGAAATACTGAAATTTGCAACAAATTTTATTTCCCTATATATGTCAGCTCAGGTTAGAATTTAGGTATCTTTAAGGTGTATATGTAAACTTACATATACATGCATTTACACACACACACACACACACACACGCACACACACTCTCATACAGGTCTCCCCTACTGTCCAAAAGTAGAGTTGCTATGAAAACTTCCATAAGCCAAAATAGCACAAAGAGGCAATGACCACTCATTTATACGAGAAAATTTTGAGCATTCCTAGACCCCCAAAATCGCCTCTGCTAGGCTTTTCTGATACTGTATTGCTAAAGGATGCACAGAATAAGTCCAGAAGAAGCACAGACGCTCACAGACACAGTCCACAGCTCCAGCGGCCTGATAAAGAGATGCTGAGCGTGGGTCCCAGCACAGGGTCTGGGGGGGCCCCTCACACTGCTCCAGGTGCTGCCTCCATAATGGCTCACTGCAAAACGGATACTGAAGGCTATTTCTGCTTCTGGCTTTTTTTCTCATAAAAGTGAAAATTCTCTCTAAATTACTTTCAGTTAGTTAGCCAAAACAGGTACAGACACAGATCTTTTGTAAAAGCACCGTGGTGGAGCAGGAACCTCGGAAGAGCAGGGGCGGTACCTGTACACGTCAGTACTCGCATTTTGCGCAGCCCCTGCAGAGTGCCTGCACCCAGAAACCGTGCGGCGCCAGCCCGTGGCGAACCAATCCGCCAGCCCGCTGCCAGCACTGTTCCCAGAGAGGCAATCTGGAGCAATGGCTTTAACCAGTACATTCAAAATGGATAGAAAGAGAAGATATAAAGAATTACCTTTAAAACTGTATTTCTGATTTCACAAAGAGCTTTATGTCTGATATCCTCAAGCTGCTTCAGCGCCAGGGTAGCTTGCTGTAACTGCTCTTTACAAAATGCATCTAGAGAGTATGTTCGAGACCTATCCAGCTAATGACATGACAGAAAATGCTCAGCGTTGGAAAGTCAAAGACAAAAGTCATATTCTATTTTTCCTTTTGTATACATTATGCTTTATATACATGCTTCTTACATTCTTAAAAAACAAACACCAGTAGCTGAAACAAACTAAATCTTGATAAAAGACAGAAAAGTACATTATTGTTTTAATCATAACTAAGATAAAGCCTCAGCAGAAAAATTCAAGACTTGATATATTTCTGAATTATCTATGAACCCAGGGGAACCACCAAATCCAGGAATTGCTTTTGAAATCCCAATAAGCACTGAATGGGGGATAAAGAGGCAAAAATTACATAATTCAAGTGACATGCAAATTCTTCTGAGTTCATTCGAATGTGCCCTGGAGAAATTCGACCATCTCTGCTACTGAGCCTTGCCACACACCAACAACACATATCCCAGCATCCTTCCTCCTTTCAGAATTTTCTCATTTTCCCCACATTCTGTTAATTCTCTTGCCAAAATGCATTTTCATCAATAAATAGGAGATATTTATCCCTAGTTATCCTGTAATATTTTATAAATGTACACTCCCCTCAAAAAAAGATTGCGAAGTGTTGTTCTTGCCTTCAAATTCTGGATTAACTCTTCATGTTCTCCTTCTCGTGGTCTCGTATCTGGCTACCAGGTCATGTCTCAAATCTCCCTTCCTTTCTGATCTCACTGCTAACCTCCTACCTGAAGCTGTTCTTGCTCACCCCTGCATTATTCCAGCATTCTACTAGCAATCTCTTCAACTCTGTTTCTCCTTGCTTTCAGTTTTTCCCATTAACCACCATCATGTTGATTTTCCTACAATAATACGTTCAGAAACTTTCAATAATTGTTCTTTAAGAATATGGGGTGCTGGGTGGCTCAGTTGGTTAAGCATCTACCTTTGGCTCAGGTCATGATCCCGCAGTCCTGGGATCAAGTTCTGCATTGGGCTCCCTGCTCAGTGGGGAGTCTGCTTCTCCCTCTCCTGCTCACCCTGCTAGTGCTCTCTCTGTGTCAAATAAACAATTTTTTTTTTTTTTAAAGAGTAGTTCTCAGCTTCCTGGGTGGCTCTGTGGATCGATCACCTGACTCCTGATCTCAGCTCAGGTCTTGATCTCAAGGTTATAAATTCAAGCCTCACACTGGGCTCCACAATGGGCGAGGAGCATACTTAAAAAAAAAAGAAAAAGACTCCTTAATATCTCTTTCTTCTGTCTTGCTGTTGGTGTAGAGAAATGCAACTGATTTCTGTGCATTGATTTTATATCCTGACACTTTACTGAATTCTCTACACCAACAGCAAGACAGAAGAAAGAGATATTAAGGAGTCAATCCCATTTACAATTGCATCCAAAACCATAAGATACCTAGGAATAAACCTAACCAAAGAGACACAGAATCTATACTCAGAAAACTATAAAGTACTCATGAAAGAAATTGAGGAAGACACAAAGAAATGGAAAAATGTTCCATGCTCCTGGATTGGAAGAATAAATATTGTGAAAATGTCTATGCTACCTAAAGCAATCTACACATTTAATGCAATTCCTATCAAAGTACCATCCATCTTTTTCAAAGAAATGGAACAAATAATTCTAAAATTTATATGGAACCAGAAAAGACCTCAAATAGCCAAAGGGATATTGAAAAAGAAAGCCAACGTTGGTGGCATCACAATTCCGGACTTCAAGCTCTATTACAAAGCTGTCATCATCAAGACAGCATGGTACTGGCACAAAAACAGACACATAGATCAATGGAACAGAATAGAGAGCCCAGAAATAGACCCTCAACTCTATGGTCAACTAATCTTCGACAAAGCAGGAAAGAATGTCCAATGGAAAAAAGACAGCCTTTTCAATAAATGGTGCTGGGAAAATTGGACAGCCACATGCAGAAAAATGAAATTGGACCATTTCCTTACACCACACACAAAAATAGACTCAAAATGGATGAAGGACCTCAATGTACGAAAGGAATCCATCAAAATCCTTGAGGAGAACACGGGCAGCAACCTCTTCGACCTCTGCCGCAGCAACATCTTCCTAGGAACAACGCAAAAGGCAAGGGAAGCAAGGGAAAAAATGAACTACTGGGATTTCATCAAGATCAAAAGCTTTTGCACAGCAAAGGAAACAGTTAACAAAATCAAAAGACAACTGACAGAATGGGAGAAGATATTTGCAAACGACATATCAGATAAAGGACTAGTGTCCAGAATCCATAAAGAACTTAGCAAACTCAACACCCAAAGAACAAATAATCCAATCAAGAAATGGGCAGAAGACATGAACAGACATTTCTGCAAAGAAGACATCCAGATGGCCAACAGACACATGAAAAAGTGCTCCATATCACTTGGCATCAGGGAAATACAAATCAAAACCACAATGAGATATCACCTCACACCAGTCAGAATGGCTAAAATCAACAAGTCAGGAAATGACAGATGCTGGCGAGGATGCGGAGAAAGGGGAACCCTCCTACACTGTTGGTGGGAATGCAAGCTGGTGCAGCCACTCTGGAAAACAGCATGGAGGTTCCTCAAAATGTTGAAAATAGAACTGCCCTATGACCCAGCAATTGCACTATTGGGTATTTACCCTAAAGATACAAATGTAGTGATCCAAAGGGACACATGCACCCGAATGTTTATAGCAGCAATGTCCACAATAGCCAAACTATGGAAAGAACCTAGATGTCCATCAACAGATGAATGGATCAAGAAGATGTGGTATATATACACAATGGAATACTATGCAGCCATCAAAAGAAATGAAATCTTGCCATTTGCAACAACATGGATGGAACTAGAGCGTATCATGCTTAGCGAAATAAGTCAAGCAGAGAAAGACAACTATCATATGATCTCCCTGATATGAGGAAGTGGTGATGCAACATGGAGGCTTAAGTGGGTAGAAGAATAAATGAAACAAGATGGGATTGGGAGGGAGACAAACCATAAGTGACTCTTAATCTCACAAAACAAACTGAGGGTTGCCGGGGGGAGGGGGTTGGGGAGAAGGGGGTAGGATTATGGACATTGGGGAGGGTATGTGATTTGGTGAGTGCTGTGAAGTGTGTAAACCTGGTGATTCACAGACCTGGGGATAAAAATATATGTATATAAAAAATATATGTTTATAAAAAATAAAAAATTAAAAAAAAAAAAATAAAATTGTTGCTTCTATTCAACAAAAAAAAAAAAAAAAAAGAAAAAGAAAAAAAAAGAATAGTTCTCAATGTTTACTCTCATAGGAAATCACCAAGAGGGCTTGCAAAAGGTGCAGATTACTAGCACCACTCACTGCACTCTCCACCAAAAGGGGTAGGACACATATTTACATTTTTATTAGCCACTTAAAATAATGCTACCCCCAACGCAAATCTTCCTGAACCCCAAGTCCCAACTCTTCAGCTTGTTCTTGGCTTTGGGTAAACTGCTGTCTCTCTAGGACTTGGTTTCTCCGTTGAAAGGGAAGGTCTGGATACAATGACCCACGCACGTCCTCTCCCATCCAGTCTGAGACACTCTAGCCCTGCAGCACAGCACAGGTTACGCCAGCAGAGCACAGGCACCCGCAAGTGCTCCACTCTGACTTCTGAATGGTCCCTCGTCTGCACTCCGGCCCTTGCTTCGTTCTCCCTGCCTCCTTCTTGTCAGTCCTCACTGGCACCTGCATTCCCAGCAGTTCTAAGGTACAGGTGGCCACCTTCTGATTCCAGACCTTCATATCTCGGGTCTCCTGGCTATGAATCTGTTCACCCTCCATTTGGCCCTGGTTTCTCCAGGCTCAGAAATTCCTGTTTTTGCTAACTTTCTTCACAACCCCCACTAGGAGTACCCCAGCCCTAATGCCCAGGTTCAACTCCTACCTCTCCTTTATTCTGTTATTCTTGGGCCAACTTTCAAGACCCAGCCTAACTTTCATAGCAAACATACACTGAATCCTTCACTCCCATTCTGCGCCATGGCTCCCCTGCTGCCGGACCCTTCCAATCCTGTGTGACCTGCTCATCACGTGCTTCCCCCACAAAACATGCCCCAACCTGGCTTGTCTGAATAGGCGGGGCATGAGTATTTTACAAGTATTGTTTGCCAGGAACCTTCCAACCTTCCTTGCCTTATATTTTGCTAACTGGCTAGTTAGAATGACTAGCAAAACTGAGGGACTACCTCTGGAATCAGCAATCATTTTTGTATGTAAATAATTACCTCTTACAATAAACTGTAAGCAAATTACAAATGGCAATGCCTCATTTTTAGTTTGTTTCTGCCTCCTTTGCATATAATAATTAACAAATATTTGCAAATTGTCTGGAAGCTTTGTTCCTTTTCTCCTGACATTCTGGGGGAAGCTGAAGGGCCTGAGGTCACTCCATTAGTATTACCATGCAGTAGGTGTGGGCATTCACAGATATTCTGAAGTCTCTTCTACCTTACTGCCCATCATTAGCCAATACATTCTGCCACTAAGTCACTCATAAAACAATCTAATATAGCTGCCCAACCAATCTCCTTCTAGAATAAAACCATATCAAAAATACTCCTCTATGAAATGTGTCCTTAACTTGAATGGTAATCATTTTGAAAGAGTCATCTCAACATAGCTATAAAAAATCATCTGTAGTGATTAACTCATCTTTCTTCCTTAACTCTTATTCACTCACTTAAAGACTATCAAGCATCTATCATGTATCAGCCACTGTATACAATCAATTCTAAAAGTAAACTACTGACTTGGAAGTATCAAAAACTTACTACACATGTATAGTCAACACAATTTTTGAGTTGATGATCAAATTTATAACTTGTCTAAATTCTTTTACTATATTTAAGTCTAGGTGACTATAAACTTTACTTTCCAGCACCTTCCTCAAGTGGGTAAATGAAGTAAAACTGTTCAATTGTATATTAAACCCTTGAAAACATATACTTCTATGTACTTTGACTTCTTTAAAAGAATTATTCTATATAAACTGAATGAAATCACCCACTAGGAAGGTCACCCTTTCTTAGAATTGTGGAACAGAAGAATTCGTAAATTTCATCAAAACCTCTGTGCTGTAACTCACAAAAATTTCTTGACATGCTATATTGGGAGAATAGCTGGTAGCTATCAATTGTGATAGAAATAATCGTTTATAAATGATATTTCACATTTAGAGTTTTGAAAATAGAGAAAGGGCCTCATAACAGACTTAGGTTGAGTTTAGGGAAGAAATTATGTACAAGGAATATTGATTATTAAAAATGACTACTTGAGGGAATAATGTTCTTTGCAAGTATTTTAGAACATTAGTCTGTATTGTGATCATTTCCTGATGGATTGAGCAATATGGACTCCTTCAACTCAAAACTCTCCTGTCCCCTGGTTTCCACAGACAAACACCAGCACACAGCAGTGCACGTCTACCCACCTTGATGAGGCATATGGCAGATGGATGGTCTTCTTGGTCATTACCTTTTTTTGTATCAACTGCATCTTCACAAAGTCCCTTTATATAAAGCAAACAGCCTTGAAATAACTCATCAGCCCAAAAAAGATGGCGAGTCAAAAATGACCTGAAAGTTAAAGAATTTCCAGGCTTATCTCCCATTCGAAATGAGTATAATGAATTTAGAGGTAGCCAGTATAACTTGTTTGGTACCCTGCACGTATTCTATCTCCTACAGTTTAAGTGACATTAATAAACATCAGTAAGCATGACGAGATCTGTTTGGCTGATAATGTTGAGAGCAAGGCTATGATACTGAGTGTGTTGAGTATGAACAAAACAGGAGGGGAAACAAGTGATGACATTATAATTGTATGCCACTGAGTTCTAATAATTTTGAAATAGTAGGCAGTGACAGTTTTCTTAAATTTCTCCAACCACCCAAATCTTAAAATAGGAAAGATGGACCTTTCTCTTTCCTCAGCCCCTTCCTACTGTCTGGTCATGGTTACAAAGGTGAAAAAGATCACTTCCAACATCCCAAGACAGACGTGGGGAGAGGAGAACAGAATGGAAGAGATAAGTCTCCAAAAAAACTGGATTAAGAAAAGGGACGTTTGCTTTTCTTGATCCAGTTTTTTGCAACAGTGTCTAAAGAACAGGGGTTCTTCTGCCCTTCACTGATCACTTGGGGGGGGGGGTAGCTGAATTTTATGACTGATTTTTGTATTTTATACAAAAGACGGAATTATCAGAAATTAGCCTCTTCCTGTCTTTCCATTTTACTGGCAAAAGCTTTATCTACCATGAGGCTAGTGAAGCTGAAGCTCCATGGGCCCTTTATTATCCCTGCCTCTCCCAAAGCCTTGTACTGTCTGTCTCCAAGAAGACCTTCTCACTACACACACCTCACAGAACCCGGGGCTCCTCACAGAGGTGGAACTGGTTCAGGACATTCCCGAGTACTAGTATGGGCAGGAAAAATGATTGCACTAAGACAAATGGCACACCAGAAAGTGAAACACCACAAAAATCATACCCAATCTTGATATTTACTAATAAGAGAATGATGATCATAAATTAGAGTCATGAATCCATAGTACTCAACACTGTTTTAAGACTTTCTTTTCTTCATTTAAAAAATACAATGTACCCCTGGGGATAAAAATATATGTTTATAAAAAATAAAAAATTAATAATAAAAAATACAATGGATTTTACTTACATATTTTAACACAGATATGAAGAAATTAGTAGAGTGTATTATTAAAATAACAGTGAGGAAAGCACAAAAAAATTTAGAATTGTAATGGTGAGATCTGACAAGAGAAAAATAATGCATCATCTGATGACTATTCAAGCATAGGTTCTATTAGGAACTAACCAACAAATTCCATTCTATTATATCAGCAAACTAAATACATTCTCCAAAGCTTCTCACAGGACAGAACTACTTGGTAATAGAAAATATACCACAGAACTCTATTAAAACTCAGGTCCTAGCTTCTAGAAAAATGGAGAATATGTACTTTTCAGTGTTCTTCCCCCGGAATACAACTAAAAACTGTGAACGTCATATATGAAGTGAACATAAAAAGATACTAAAAGGCAGAGAGGCTGGACTGGCTAGGAAAGACAGTGCTAAGGTCCTTGGGTAGTTTTTTTCCCCTTCCTTCATTCCAGGCTTGGAGTTGAAGAAACCAGCAAGCTGGAAACACCAACAGATGCCTGCTGTCCAGCTAAAGGATCAGGAAAGGGGCAGCCGAGCATGACAGCAAATTTTCAACAATAACCATTCTACTCTAGCAAGATACCACAGAAGAAAAAGGCCATGTGGAAAGCGTGAAGTTCTACCCTCGGCAAATGGTAACCAGGCTTCCCTAGCATTCCTCTGGGGGTTTCCAGGGAAAGCTAAGTAGGGAATCAAGAATTTCAACTTCCCTGGGAGCAAGCAAAGAAAGACAAAGTCAAACAAAGAAACAGAAGACATACAAAAGCACTAAATAGAAATTTTAGAATTGAAAAATATGATGATCAAAATTTACAAAATCAATACACTGGCTCAACAGCAAAATGGAATGGACAGAGAAACAAATCAGTGAACTGAGAGAATAGCAGAAATTGTTCAATCTGCACAGTAGAAAAGCAAATAAACGGGGGTAAAAAAACTGACCCTCAGTAAGCAGCAGGACTATAAACAAGATCTGGCATTTGGGTCTGAAGTCCTAGAAGGGGAGGAGAAAGAGGGCAGGGCTGAAAAAACACTTGAAGAAATATGAATGAAAATTTACCAAATTTATCAAAGGATGCACAAACACAGAGGTGTGAGAATCCAGGGTGACTTAAAACAGGGTAAAGACAAAGAAATCCTATAAAGATGCATCAAATTCAGAATTCTGAAAACCAAAGGCAAAAGAAAGAATGTGAAAGCAGGAAGAGAAGAAACATCTATAGAAGAAAAGCAATCTGAATGACCCTGGAAGCCACAAGAAAGGGGTGTGCTTTTTTCTGGTGCTGAAAGCAAAGAACAGCCAACTCAGAGTCCAGACTCAAGTTTAGAGACTCTTGCTTCTGAAGGAGAAGCAAGACAATTTGCTGCCAGCAGACCTGCTCTACAAGAATGGCTACAGGAAGCTTTCTAAACAGAAATTAAATGACAAAATAATAGAAGGAACTCCAAAACACTGAGAAGGAATGAAGAACATGATAAATCAAACTGGATAAATTTTAAAAAGGTAGGGGCGCCAGGGTGGCTCAGTCGGTTAAGGGTCCAACTCTTGATTTCAGCTCAGGTCATGATCTCAGGGTTGTGGGATTGAGTCCCCCAGCGGGCTTTGCACTCAGCAGTCTTCTTCCCCCCTCCCCTTGCCCCTACCCCACTTGTGTTCTCTCTTTCTAAAATAAATAAATCTTAAGAAGATAAAACAAATACAAAAATATATAGACTATCCTTAAGTTTTACAACTTATATTTGATGATGGAAGCAAAAACGCTAACTCTTCTGATATAGTGCCAAATGCATAAAGAGGAAATATTGAAGACAATTATACTATAAACAGGGGAGGGTAAAGGAACATAAAGCTAAGGTTTCCACAGTTCACGTGAACTAATAAAATGATAACACTAGTAAATTGTGTTATGTATATATAATGCAACCACTAAAAAGCCACACAAAATGATACATTAAAAAATACTATAGAAAATATCCAAAAAGAATTCTAAGATATATTCAAATAATCCACAGGAAGAAGAAACAGAAAGCACAGGGAAGAAATTGAGACCAAAAAATTTGAGACCAAAAAACAAATGGGCAAACTTAAGCCCTAACATAAAAATAATTCAACTGAATGTACATAGTCTAATATATCAATTAAAAAAAAAAGTACCAACCCACAGCAAGATCCTACCACATAGCCATGAGAATGTCTACGTGAAAACCAGTGACAATTCCAAATGGTGGCACCGATGTGGAAAAGCTGAGGCCCTTGGATGTCGCCGGTGGGGATGAAAAATGGTACAATCATTTCTGAAAAAAAAAAAAAACCCTAAATATGCAATTACTGTGTAAGCCAGGATGGCACTGGCAGGCATCTCCCCCTGAAAAATGGAGACTTCTGTTCACATAAAGACCTTTCTATAAAAGCTGCGGCAGCTGTCTCTCACAGAGACAAGAACTGGGAAGCAGCAGGTGTTCTTCAACAAGGGAATGACCACCCGGCAGCACGTCCCCGTGGACTGCTCCCTGGCAGCAAAGGAACCACGCCAGAGGCAGCGGCCTGGACAGAGCTCCCCTCCCACAGTCTGCAGACTGTACCTGACTATTCCTGAAAAGACAGAACCACAGAAACGAAGACCAGAGCAGTGCTGGCTCCAGGCTCAGGAGGGGTGAGGTGGATGGGCAACAGGATGGGCAACAGGATGGGCAACAGGAGGGCTCCTGTCATGACAGAGGTCTGTTATATGTGGATTCTGCCCTGGTTGTCATACAACTGTCCTACAGCAGGTCTGCAAGACGTCACCACAGGGGCAACAGAAGATCTCTGGATCATCTCTGTGTTGTTTCTCACAACTGCATTCAGTCAGCATTACTGCAAAGTATAAAGTTCAGCACAGAATGTGGCTGCTGGAGCTCCTCCTGCAAACTAGGACTAACAGCCGTCTCACTGGTTTGATGCAGTCACTCCCCTTCTGGAGGCAGAAAGTTACATCAAGTGACCAGAGGAAGTTATCCTAAGTGCTTTATACTGCTGTGATTTCCTCATACCACAGACTAGCATACCAGGAAATATAGTGTTTATTATTGTGTTTATATATGAATAACATTTAAAAATAAGATAGGTTAAATTTAATCATAAAGGTTTAAAATTTTTTTAAAGATTTTGTCAGAGAAAGAGAGGGCACAAGCACAGGGGGCAGCAGGCTCTCTGCTGAGCAGGGAGCCTGATGCGGGGCTCAATACCAGGACCCTGGGATCATGACCTGAGCTGAAGGCAGATGCTTACCTGACTGAGCCACCTAGGTGCCCCCATAATTGGTTAAATTTAATCATCATAAAGTGACTTTCCAGTAACTGAGTGAAAAATGGCTGATACCTGCTTCCATATTATCTATTTAAATAAAACTTTTAGAGTTACGTTGCTTATCAAAACTTACCTGTTCGGGGAACCTGGGTGGCTCAGCGGGTTGAGCCTCTGCCTTCAGCTCAGTAATGATTTCAGGATCGAGCCCTACATCAGGATCTCTGCTCAGTGGGGAGCCTGAGCTACCCCTCCCTCTCTGCCTGCCTCTCTGCCTACTTGTGATCTTTCTCTCTGTCAAATAAATAAAATCTTCAAAAAAAAGCTTACCTGCTCTTCTCTGTCTTAATTCTTCTAACATTCAATTTCCAGGTAACAAATGATTTATTGACTCTGAAAAGAAAAACATTTCTTATATTTCATACTCATAAATCATGTATTTATGTAGAATACATTTAATAACATCTTAAGAATCTAGATTCCCTAGAACATGTTTCATTCACGTTTCATTCATCCTAAATCTTACCTGAAGTACATACTAGATCATATCACTTCTCTCCCAAACTGTCAACAAAATATAGAGCAAAAGTCACTATAATTCTCATAGACACACAATTTAGTTACAATATCCCAATAAATATAAACATATAAAAATATATTTTTCTTGGAGGCGCCAGGATGACTCTGTCAGCTAAGTGTCTGACTCTTGATTTCAGCTCAGGTCATGATCTTGGGGTCGTGGGATGGAGCCCCACAGTCAACTCTGTGCTCCATGTAGTCAGCTCGAGATTCTCCCTCCCTCTCCTTCTGTCCTTCTATCCCTTCTCCTTGCTCATGCTAAAACAAATTGACTAAACATATTCTTCTCTCTATACATTTATTAGCTTACTATATTTAAGAGACTCATATTTCAAGAGTCAATTGAATTTCCAGTGATAAGGAAAAAGTACATTGATAAGAAATTTTTGCATACTAATGTGTAAAAATAATCAGCTAGTGTTTGTTATTTGATACTTGTTTTTGAAAAGATGTATTTATAATTTTAAAAACTCAAAGAAGCTATCTGAGAAGGAATTTAATGGTGATGCTAGTTTGCCAAAGTGAGATTCCTTATGCAGCAAGAGGAACTGCTAGGGTCTGGACTGCCCAAGAAGCCAACCAGCCCATCTCACTGCTGACTGAGACTCCCAGAAGCCAGAAGGAATTCTGAAAGAACCCACTGCTGTCACACAAACAGGCACACCTGAGGCCTCAGAAATCAGAAATGCCTCTGATTTAGCACCTTGACCTTAAGTCAGGCTCCCAACAGGCATTCCAGCTAAATTCCTATCTCACTTTTCTCTAGTCATGGAACCTCAGGACTCCAGAAGTTTCCTGGAAAGAATCCCAGATGAATCCCCCAGCTGACAGTGTGAGGCATGTCCACAACAGGCTACAGAAGTGACACCTCCAGGCAGGCCCCCAAGGTTAAGAAGCTGGTGCTGCTGCTTGAGTCACCCTGCACTGCACACACCGCACAGCCAACAGAAGCCACCAGCACTGCAGATTGAGCTTATTTTCTGTTTGGACCATTACTTGCTACAATGTTAGTCATAAGAAACTTTACAAAAGATATTAAAAATGGAACGTCTGGGTGGTCAGTGGGTTAATCCTCTGCCTTCAGCTCAGGTCATGATCCCAGGGTCCCCATATCTGGCTCCCTGCTCAGCTTCCCCCTCTCTCTGCTGGCTTGTGACCTTTCTCTCTCTCTGTGTCAAATAAAAATAAATAAATAAATAAAATATTAAAAATAAAATTCAAAAGTCAAATGAAGGGGACGCCTGCATGGCTCAGTTGGTTAAGTGTCTGCCTTGGGTTCAGGTCATGATCCCATGCCGGGCTTCCTGCTCTGTGGGGAGCCTGCATCTCCCTCTTCCTTTGCCTCTTACCCCTGTTCATGCTGTCAAATAAATAAAATCTTTAAAAATATATAAAAAACGAATAAGATGAATTTATCAGTTTTAAGCCAACTAAACTTTAATTTATACTTTTCTAAGAAAATTTACCATTTTGACCATGGAATGACTGATGCCAAATGTCATATAAAAAGATGACTCATCCCAGTTCCAACTGTGTTTCGAAAGTTTGATCAACTAAAATTACTCAGAGTGGAGTGGACCCTAAGGATTGATCACAGGCAAGGACAACAGTGGAAAGCCCAACACTGACAGTTTAAATAAACGGATTCAGAGAACAGTACTTTCCTACTATCGTAAGCTACTGCCTGGCTGACGGAGATGCGGCTGTCACACACGTTCTCGAAGAGGTCCTGCTCGGAACCGTGTCTCCACGCCCCATCTCCACTGCCACATGCTTTGGTTCAGTCCCTACAAGACCGGCTCCCTCACCTCCCACCCTTCTCCAGTGTTTCAGCCACACCACGTCTAGCCTTGAATACACACTCACCTTGGATCTGCCCTGGAGCTTTTCACCTTAGCTGTATTGAGACTATTCTCAGCATTCAGGCCTCGGATTACACAGCACATATCTGGCCATCCTTTCTAAAGCAGCAACACATACACATCTCTGCTTAATTTCTCCACTTTATTATCTTTCTGGCCCTTATCCCTAGCTGAAATAATCATATTACTTACTTATTATTGATCTCCCTGCATTAGAATTGGAAGTTCTACAGGAACACAGACTTTGTACATTTTCTACATGATTACATCTCATCAGGGCCCATAACAGTGGGACAAAAGAAGTACCAGCAAGTGTCTGTTCTGTGAGGAACTTCTCTGCCACAAATCCATTCACTTCTCTTAAAAAAGATCTTCAACCGTTTATCATATTAAATGTAACCATTTAAAATACTACTACTGTCTTTTCCTAGCCTCCAGCAGATAGCAGCAGACCACAAGGAAACACAGACACAGAAGCAGGAAGATAGTGTAATGGCGCTGTAGAGACACATGGCAGCCGCCCTTGTGGGGAGCGCAGAGCACCCAGAGACCCAGAAGTACTCTGCTATACACCTGAAACTGATGTAACATCACGTGTCAGTTATACACAAAGGAAAACACTAGACACAAACACTAAAAGAATAAGTCTGGGACTTCTGTGTGAGGGATCAGCAGTCCCAGGAATCCTGCTGTCATTTCCCGTCACTTAAAACTAGGTAAATTTTTAAATGATGACTTTGAATCAACAAGCCGTCCAGCTCCCTAATTCTCTGATTTATTTGCCATTATAACATTCCTTCTCTACCTGATGTTTTACGTATCTATATGTCTATATGTCTCCTACTCAATAGGTTGTGTCTGCCTTCTACTGAGGTCATGATCTCAGGGTTCTGGGATCGAGCCCCAGATCAGGCTCCCCACTCAGCAGGGAGTCTGATTCTTCCTCTGCCTCTGCCTCCCCTGCTAGTGCTGTCAAATAATACACAAAATATTTTTAAAATAAATAAATGTGTTTAATGAATAAATGCATGAAAAACAAAAGGTCAATTAAATTAAGGTCATTATAGTTAATTTAAATTCAATCATAAAAAATAATTTTCTTATAATATTTATCCAAGAAGATGAGGAGTTCTAATATTTAAATGAGCAAACTTAATCTAAAAAATTTTTTTACTCAGGTATAATTGCCATACAATATTAATATATTAGTTTCAGGTATACAACACAGTAATCTGACATCAGTGTATACACTGTGAACCGAGGAGCAGTTAGTTAACGTCTGTTATGATTCAGAGTTAACATGGTGTTACTGAGTGTACATCACATCCCCATGGTCTACTTTACAACTGGAAATCTTTACCTTCCAATTTTCTTCACTCGCTTCATCCCCCTTCCAACACTTCTCTTTTCTGGCAACCTACAACTCTATCCTCTGTATTTCTGAGTGTAGGATTTTTTGTTTAGGTTCCACATATAAGTGAAATGATGTGGTATCTGCCTCTTTCTCATTTCACTTAGCATGGACACAAATGACAAGATTTATTTATTTATTTATTTATTTTTAATGGCTGGGTATGACTCCATTTTTTTTTTTTTTAAGATTTTATTTATTTGACAGAGAGAGATAGCAAGAGAGGGAACACGAGCAGGGGAGTGGCAGAGGGAGAAGCAGGCTTCCCACCCAAGAGGGACCCCGATGTGGGCTCGATCCCACCCTCGGATCATGACCTGATCCGAAAGCAGACGCTTAATGACTGAGCCACCCAGGTGCCCCTGAGTACTACTCCATTGCATGTATGTATCACATCTTCTTTATCCATTCATCCATCAATGAACTGTGGTTCCTTCTTTATTTTAGTTATTGTAAATAGTGCTGCAATAAACAAAGGAATGCATGTGTCTTTTCAACTCAGTCTTTTTGTTTTCTTTGAATAGATATCCAGAAGGGAACTCGCTAGATCATATGGTAGATCTAATTTTAGTATTTTTGGGAATCTCCATACTGTTTTCCATAATGGCCACAGCAATTTATATTCCCACAAACAGTACACAAGAGTCCCTTTTCTCCACATCAAATCTTAATGATAGTCATTCTGATAGGAGGGAATACCTTATTTTGTTTTGATCTGCATTTCCCTGATTATTAGTGATGTTAAGCATCTTTTCATGTGTCTGTTTTTGGCAACCATAGGCAGATCCTGGAAAAATGTCTATTCAGATTCTCTTCCCATTTTTTAAAAAAATATTCATTCATTTGAGAGAGAGAGAGAGAGAGAGAGAGAACGCACACAGGCAGGAGGGACAGAGGGAGAGAGAGAATCTCAAGCAGACTCCCCACTGAGCATGAAGCCCAATCCAGGGCTTGATCCCAGGGCCCACAGATCATGACCTGAGCCAAAAGGAAGAGCCGGATACACAACTGACTGAGCCACCCAGTTGCCCCTTCTGCTCATTTTTAAGTGATTATTTTTGTCATCAAGTTGTATGAATTCCCTTTTTTTTTGGATATCAATTAATTATATATATATGATTTGCAAATATCTCATCCTGGTCAGTAGTTTGCCTTTTCATTCTACTGATGGGCTTCCTTCACTGTTCAGAAGCTTTTCAGTTAGATGTCGTTCCATTGGTTTATTTTTCCTTTTGACCCCTTTGCCTTTAAGTCAGATCCAAGAAAATGTCACCAATGTCAAGGAGTTTATGACCTACTTTTCTTCTGGGTGTTTTATGGTTTCAGGTCATACATTCAAGTCTTTAACCCATTTTGAGTTTATTCTGTTTGGTTTAAGAAAGTAGCACAATTTCCTTCTTTTGAATGGTGCTGTTCAGTTTTCCCAACATTGAAGAGATTTTTTTACCATTGCATATTCTTCCCTCCTTTGTCATAGATTAATTAACTATACAACCATCAGTTTATTTCTAGGCACTCTATTCTGTTCCTTCCATCTATGTGTCTGTTTTGTGCCAGTGCCATACTCTTTGATTACTAGAGCTTTGTAGCATGTCTTAAAATCTGAGATTGCAATACCTACAACTCTGTTCTTTAACACAGAGTATAATACCATCTTTAAAAAACAGTTTTACTTCTTCCTTTCGAATCTGGATGCCTTTTCTTTTTCTTGACTAACTGCTGCGGCTAAGACTTCCAATACTATGTTGAATAAAACTGGGGAATGTAGTCATCCTTGTCTTGTTCCTAATTTTAGAGAAAAAGATTTTAGCTTTTCGTGGTTGAATATTATTTTAGCTGTGGGTTTGTCAAATATGGCTTTTATTATGGTAAGGTATTCACCCTCTATACACACTTTGCAGAGCATTATCATAAATGAATGAATTTTTCAGATTCTCTTTCTGCCTCTATTGAGATAACCATGATTTTTATCTTCAATTTTTTTAATGTGGTATATCACAGTGTATCACATTATTTTATAGATGCTGAACTATCTTGCCATCCCTGAAATAAATGCCATTTGACCGTGGTGGATGATCCTTTTTGTGTATTTTATAATCTGATTTGCTGACATTTTGTTGAGCATTTCTGCATATAAGTTCATCAAGGAAATTGGCCTGTAATGTTCTTTGTGTATTGTCCTCTGGTTTTTGTATTAGGGTAATGCTGGCCTCATAAAATGACTTTGGAAGCATTCCTTCCTCTTCCTTTTTTTGGAGTGGGGAAGAAACAGTTTGAGAATAATGGGTATTAAATACACTTTGAAGGTTTAGTAAAATTCACCAATGAATCCAACAGATTCTAGACATTGTTGCTAAATTTTGGATCACTGATTCAATCTCATTACTATCTAAATTTTCTATTTCTTCATGATTCAGTCTTGGTAGGTTGAATGTTTCTAGGAATCTATCCATTTCTTGTAAGTTGTTCAGTTTGCTTGTGCATAATTGTTCATAGTGACTGTCATGATCCTTCATATTTGTATTGTATCAGCTGTAACTTCTTTCATTCTGATTTTATTTGAGCCCTTTCTCTTTTTTTCTTGGTGAGTCTATCTAAACATGTGTCAATTTTATCTTTTCACAGAATCAGCTCTTCATTTCACCAATCTTTGCTATTGTTTTTTTAGTCTCTATTTCACTTATTTCCACTCTGATCGTTATTATTTCCTTCCTTCTACTAACTTTGGGTTAGTAGAACTTGCTCTTCTTTTCCAGTCCCTTTGGGTATAAAGTTAAGCTGTTTGGGATTTTTCTTATTTTTTTTTTTTCTTTTCAGCCTAACAGTATTCATTGTTTTTGCACCACACCCAGTGCTCCATGCAATCTGTGCCCTCTCTAATACCCACCACCTGGTAGGATTTTTCTTATTTCTTAAGGTAGGCCTGTATGGTTATGAACTTCCCTCTTATACTGTTTTTGCTACACCCTATACAATTTTGCTATGTCACATTTGTTTTCATTTGTCTCGAGGTATTTTTTATTTCTCCTTTGCTTTCTTCAATGACCCTTTTGTTATCCAGTAGCTTGTTGCTTAAGCTCCTTGTTTTTATGGCTTTCTTGGTTTTCTTCTTATAATTAATTTCTAGTTTCATACTATCATGGTTGAAAAACATGTTTGATTTCAATATTGTTAAATTTGTTGAGACTTTTTTGTGGCCTAACATATTATTTATCCTGGAGAGAGTACCCTGTGCATGTGAGAAGAAATGTATTCTGCTGCTTTTGAATGTAAGGTTCTGTGTATATCTATTAACTTAGTATTGTAGTCTTAATTTTACTACATTGGTCTTTTGACTTGTTAGCTTTATAAGTGATTATAAAAGATTAATTCACTACCTTCACTATATATTTACCTTTTCCAGTGAGATTTTCACTTTCATATGTTTTCTTGTCATTAATTAGTACCATTTCTTTTCAGCTTAAAGAATCCCCCTTAGAGTTTCTCATAAGGCTAGTTTAGCAGTAATGAAGTCCCTTACTTTTGCTATATGGAAACTCTTCATCTCCTTCAATTCTAAATTATAACCTTACTGGGTAGAGTATTCTTGGTTGCAGTTTTTTTTTTTTATTTAGTACTATGAATATGTTCTGCCTCTCCCTTCTGCCTTGCAAAGTTTCTGCTGAGAAATATGCTGATAGCCTATTGGTTTATCTTGTATGTAACAAGTTATTTCTCTCTCATTGCTTCTATGATTCTCTATCTTTAACTTTTGACATTTTAAGTATACTATATTTTGGTGTGAATCTCTTTGGGTTCTTCTTATTTGATATTCTCTGGACTTCCTAGATAAAGATGTCTGTTTACTTCCCCCAGGTTAAGGAGATTTTCAGCCATTCAAATATGTTTTTCTGTCCCCTCTTTTTCTGTGACTCCTATAATGAGAATGTCACTCCACCTGAAATTGTTCCAGAGGTCACTTACATTATCTCCATTTAAAAAAAAAAAAACAAAAAAACTCTCTTTTTGCTGCTCTGTCCAGGTGAATTCCATTGTTCTGTAGTCTAGCTCATTATCTGACCCACTCTTCTGATTCATCCAGTCTGCTGTTGACACCTTTAGTGTATTTCTAAATTAACTTATTCTACTTCAGCTCTGAGACTTCCATTTGGTATTTTCTCTTTGCTGCAGTTCTTACTGTGTTCATCCACGTGTTCTTACATCCAGTAAGATGTGTTCATCTTACTGTGTTCATTCCCCCAAGTCTGGAAAACATCTTTCTGACCATTACTTTGAACTATTTATCAGGTAATATACTTATTGCCATTTCATTAAGGTCTTTTTCTGGGGTTTTGTCTTCTTCTTTCATTTGAAGATACTCCTCTGTCACATTTTGCCTGATTTTCTGTGTTTTGTTTTGTTTTGTTTTTCCTATGTATTAGGCAAAACAGCTACCTTTCCCAAACTTGAAGTAGTAGCCTCGTGCAGGTGATCTGTGAGGCTGAGAAGCGAAATCCCCTCTGGCCATTGATGCCAGGTGCTTAAGTGGAGTGCTAAATGTGGGCTACGCACACCTGCTGGCTGTGGTGAGGTCGCAGATATAGCAATGGAGGGGCAGGGCACTCACCTGGCAAGCTGGGGTGGGGTTACAGCTATGGCTAGGGATGGATGGGAGGCCTGTTCAGATGGCTGTGGTGCACCTGTGGTATGGGGGATTGGGGTGTGCTCAGGTTATAGGAAGAGTACCAAAACAGTGACTGTCAAGGGAGAATGGGATTGCAAAAACGGACCCTGCTAGTACTTCTATCCCAGAAAGAGTCCCAAAATGTTCCTGCTTTTCTGGCATTCACTTTAAAAATAGTAAGTGGGTCTTCTTTACACGTGGCCTAGCCACTTTTCAAGGTGCAGCTTTTGCTCTGGGTCCCAGGGTGAGCTGAGTGTGCATACAAACCCTTTATGAGCAGGTTCTCCATTGCCTAGGTTCTGTGGATTTCCTGGACATAATTCCCATTATTTTACATTTTGGTGGCTCCTCTCTTTGGTGCAGAACCCAAGGACTGGGGTGCCTGATGTGAGCAACATTCTTTACTCCTCAGGTAGTTTCCACATTTTTAAGATCCTTCCTGATTGTGGGTTGCTGCGCCAGGGGTGGGGTTTTTGATGAGCGCCAGTCTCCCTTTCCTCTACCTATCTCCATGTTGCCTTTATCCTCTGTTGTGGAGATACTGTCTGTCTAGTTCTCAGAACTCTTCCAGAGGAAATTATTGCACATACAGCTGTAGGTCTGTTGTGTCTGTGGGAGGGAGGCAGTTCAGGATCTTCCTACACCTCTATCTTGCCTAAAAAACTTCTATTGAATACCCCATTTTCTCTAATATTCCCCATAAAAATGTCATTATGTAGTAGAACCCACACATAAACCAGCCAGTCACTATTTCCACAGGACCATACTAAAAATAATTGGTTTCATTTTCTTTTATCTCACCGAAAATTAGAAAATATCTTGAATTGCTGTAATAAATGGTAACATTTTCTTTCTAAAAGCCATTCCAAAGTAGGTATGAGTTCTATTTCTTCTACATCACCTATTTTAGTAACCTGCAAATATAAAGCACAAAAATCATGACTTTATTTCTTTAAAAAATATGCACTATTTTCAAGAAATTAAGAAAGCCTGTGTTTGCCTCATAACTTACTTGCTTTCATAATTAAGCTTGTTCTATAGATGACCTCTACCACTTTATCTATACCCAAACTTGATTTCCCTTCCCACACTGATTCAATAGTTGCCATTTTCTAAGGCTATTTCTCATGCTCCAAAAGAGAAAGAATAAGAGAAACTTCTTCCTCACTTTTAGATACTTCTCACAAATATCTGTTCATTTTTCATTCTCATAATCTGTACATTTTCTGTAAATGTAATATTTATGAGCTCAATTTTAACTACAGGGGCATAATAGTTCCAAAGGGACTAATAATCCAATTACCAAGATACCTTACTTTGACAACCAAGAACCACAGGCCTTTATCAAGAAATTCCCTTCCCCAGAGTCACTCTTCCCCATCTGAATGTTAACATTTTCTTCAATTTCTTCTGGAAATAAAAGTCTGCCTATATCAGCACATATGTACTTATGTGCACAGTTTTGTTTATATAGAAGTTGTTCCTCCCACTTTCAGTTGATAATACACATCAGAGATATCTCCACATCCACACCTACAGATCTGCTTCATTCAGGTGTGGCCCTGCCCATGCTCAAATACTCTCCCAGCTGGGAGGCTAGGAGAGTAGGGGGAAGCAGTCAGACACTAAGAAAACGATCAAAATAAGTAATTCTATAATTACAATTTGTGATAAGTATCAGAGCGTCATGTAAGAGTGTAATAGGAGGTTTATACATCTGGCAATGAAGTTTCTGACAAACCTGAGAAAACACTTTTTTCTTTTAACTATTATAATTCCTATATGTCAGCAAATCCTTGTAGTCTAGTTTTCTTTAAAAGCAAACAAACAAACAAACAAAAACCTACACTTGGGGGTGCCTGGGTGGCTCAGTTGGGTTAAAGCCTCTGCCTTTGGCTCAGGTCATGATCTCAGGGTCCTGGGCTCTGCTCAGTGGGGGCCTGCTTCCCTTCCTCACTCTCTGCCTGCCTCTTTGCCTGCTTGTGATCTCTGTCTGTCAAATAAATAAATAAAATCCTTTAAAAAAAAAAACTACACTTAATAAGTATTTGAAATACAAATTATTAAAATTGAGGGGCATGTGGGTGGCTCAGTGGGTTAAAGCCTCTGCCTTTGGCTCAGGTCATGATCCCAGGGTCCTGGGATCGAGCCCCACATCGGGCTCTCCGCTCAGCGGGGAGCCTGCTTCCCCCTCTCTCTCTGCCTGACTTTCTGCCTACTTGTAATCTCTGTCTGTCAAATAAATGGATCTTTAAAAAAAAAAAAATTGAATCTTAAACCTTTATCTCTATAAAAAAAAGAGAAAAAAACTTGCTGTTAAGTTTCTCCCAAAGAAGTTTTTTTTTAAAGATTTTTTTTATTTATTTGACAGAGATCACAAGCAGGCAGAGAGGCAGGCAGAGAGAGAAAGGGAAGCAGGCTCCCTGCTGAGAAGAGAGCCCAATGTGGGGCTCAATCCCTGGACCCTGAGATCACGACCTGAGCTAAAGGCAGAGGCTTTAACCCACTGAGCCACCCAGGTGCCCCTCTCCCAAATAATATCTTAAACATAAACTATCCCTCAAATGACCAGGTTTACCTGGTCATTACACGCAAAGATATTCTAAATTGAATAATGTTTTTCCATTATGATTCTAAAAGCTGAAAACACATATTCTATCTTACCTTTGAGATAAATGATGCAGTAACAATCCAAAATTCTTTGCAGTGTCTAGCCCTGTGGGCAGAGACCACCTGAAGATCATATGGATTATCGAGAATTTGACGATTTTTCCGAGGAAGGCAATATACAAATTCTCCATCATCTGTTAAAGGTTCCTGAGGTTAAAAAATTTTTAATTAACTTGACCAAATAAAGTAATAAAATGACTGAACAGATCACTCAGTAAATTGAAACAATTTTAGATTAAAATTAAGAGTAATATCACTAAAGAAAGCTAACATCAAATTATGTCCAAAGTTCCGCAAGATCAATCTTATGAAATATTTAAAATATGTAATTTTCATTCTTACACTGTGATGAAGCAACATTCACAAAAACTCCTCTATGTGCCTCCTAATGTGTGCTTATTCACACAAAGAGCTTGGCAACGTATCTTTAACACACATGCCCCAATGCCAGTCAGTCTGTCTGCCAACATCAGAAGCTTTTGGAGCGTGTTAATCATTTGTTTTGATAATGATGGTGGCTTAGTATTATAATAATAACTACTATTTGTGAAGTAAATAAATAATTTGATAAGTAATAAGTGTTTCATATACATTATTCACCAGAATTTAATCTCTTAAATTTAATCTTTTAAAGTACCCGCAGGGTTTATGATCATTTTAGCTCATTAAACAGATGCACAAGTTAATATTTTGAGGAATGAGGCAATTGGAGGAAAGTCACAAAGACAGGAAGGGCAGGTTGAGATGGGAATGTGAGTCACACTGAAGCTGTGTTCTGAGATTCCGCTGTGTTACTGGAGCCTCTTTCTTACTCACCAGCCATTCCTGAGAAACCAGCCACTTCGTATTAAGAAAATATTTTACATGAAATTTATGTTTTTCACCTTTGAGACTTTCTCATTATTGGAATTTAAAAATCTCAGACCCAGATTTACTTCTTAAAACAGTTTGTGTCCTCGTTGAAGAATGTCACTGTTTCTCCCTAATTGTCCCAGGTGCTCACTATCTTGATTATTTTTAGGATTTATTTATTGGGGGAGAGGGGCACGGCGGAGGGACAAGCAGACTCCCCACTGAACGTAGAGCCTGACATGGGGCTCAAATCCCATGACTCTGAGAACACAACCTGAGCAGAAACCAAGAGTCAGACACTCAACTGACAGCACCACCAGGGGCCCTGCACGGTCTTCTTTTGACCACTGAGAGGATACGAACCTGGAAATCTTAAGAAACGAGTTTAAAACTACAAGTAAAATGAAATAAGCCTGAAGTGATGATTTGTATAGTACATGGTTTGGTTACAGTTATGTGGCCACTTGAGCCATTCTTGTTCTAATTACTTAGAGGAAGTTGAGGATACTAGAAAAAATTTTTTTTTAAGATTTTTTAATTTATTTATTTGAAAGAGAGAGAGAGAGAGATCACAAGTAGGCAGAAAGGCAGACGGGGGTGGGGGGGGACAGGCTCCCCACTGAGCAGAGAGCTTGATGTAGGGCTCGATCCTTAGACTCTGAGATCATGACCTAAGCCAAAGGCAGAGTTTTACCCCACTGAGCCACCCAGGTGCCCTGAGGATACTAGAAACTTAATGTAGACACAATTATCCAAATGGGTCATGTATGTAATTAAATTATCCACTTACCAGAAGCATAATATATTCCAATGAAATTACTGGTTTTCAATTAAAAGCAAGTAGTTTTTCGTATTCTCAATCCTTTCTTTATAAACAAATGAAACCTCCATTATCAGTGAGTCCAACATCTGGCTCAGCAATGTATTTTCTAAGCCACCATGCCTGCTACATGCCAGACACCAGGCCACCTGCAATCTTCATTTAATTTTCACAGCTCTCTAAGGTTAAGTACTATTATTTCCAATTTAAGCTCAAAGAAGCTGAAGCTCAGAGAGGTCAGGAACTTGCCCAAAACCACACAGTGAGCACATAAACAGAGATGCAAAACTGGGCAACTCTGCTTCCATTATGCATGGTTCCTTGTTTTACATTAATGCTGCCTCTGACAATGACCTAAAGACTGTTTCTCCTCCTGGTCTAGGAGTCTAGAGCAGGGATCAGCAAACTCTGGCCAGGACTAAGTGCCTATTTCTCTAACTAAAGTCTCATAGGAACAAAGCCACATCCATTTGGTTATATCTGTTTCCTGTTGCTTTTGCCCTACAGTGAGAGAGCTGAGTAATAACAACAGAGATCAGAGAGCCTGCAAAGCCTAAAATACCACCTGGCACTTCTCAGAAAAAATTAGCTGGCCCCTGGTCTAGAACAATGGTTCTTAATTGTGCATCAGAATCATCTGGAGAGCTTCATCAAGTATGGACGACTGGGTTCCACCCCCAGAGTTTCTGATCCACAAGGTCTGGGATGGAGATGAGAATATGTATGGTGGATCAGCTCCCAGATTCTGCTGGTGTGATCTACCTGCAAACTGCCCTCTGAGAATCCTGAGTCTAAAAGTAGTTATGATCCTGCCCAATCTTCCATCTCCTGTCATGAAGAAGGGCACCAGAGGCCGACCTCACTCCTCATGGCTGCTCATGCCCTCTGCATGTGACCCTGCACATGCTAAACCTTCTCCAAAGAGGAAAGGATAAAGAAATACAAAGATAATGAGATAGAAAATTGGGTACCAGGCAGTAAGAACAAGGATACAATGTTAAAGTAAAATGATGCCCAATGCTTTCACAAGCATTTACCATGAAACAATGATGGTAATTTGATATTAATGTAGTAATGGCTAATTTTAATACAATATGTAAGTGAATGAAATTAAGATTAAGGTATCATTTTAAATATCAACCTTTGTATTACTAAACTGGATAAAACAGAAGGATACCTTTAGAATAATCTTCTGAATTGCAGTTTTGGAACTTTTGTGCTCCAAACAGTGCTGTGGTAACGTCGTTTGCCAACCAAACTTTTCTCTTAGCCTTATAATATGTCTTGTCACATCATCATCCTCTGGTTCTGGTTTAGAACATAAAAAAAGAAAGATCTAATATAATTGTGAGTATGGGCATCACTTAAGGATAATGTATAATATTCCAAATATTTCTACATAGAGAAAAAATTTAAATGGAAACTCATACTTATTTACACAAAGACTATATAGCTGGAAGAGAAAATATAGCTTAAAATTTAATTTTAACACAGCTGGAAAAAAAGAATGATATTTTCCATTTAAAAAAGAGATTACAAAAGACCTAATTCCACAATTACACAGGTAGTTATCACAAGAAGACCCTGGAACGGGAGCCAATTAGAAGGCTTTTCTTTTTTCTTTCTTTTTTTTTTTTTTTTTGTGGTTACATTTTCTTTTTTAAATGTTTTCTTTTTTATTTTTTTGAATGAACATATTTATATATATAAATTTTTTTTTTATTTTTTATATACATATATTTTTATCCCCAGGGGTACAGTTCTGTGAATCGCCAGGTTTACACACTTCACAGCACTCACCAAAGCACATACCCTCCCCGATATCCATAACCCCAACCCCTTCTCCCAACCCCCCTCCCCCCAGCAACCCTCAGTTTGTTTTGTGAGATTAAGAGTCACTTATGGTTTGTCTCCCTCCCAATGCCATCTTGTTTCATTGATTCTTCTCCTACCCACTTAAGCCCCCATGTTGCATCACCACTTCCTCATATCAGGGTAGAAGGCTTTTCTTAATAAAAGCTTAAGATGATGTGGAAGCAGTAGGATCAGGATAAAAGTGATGACCATGCAAGGTGGAAATATTCTTCCCAGAGAGTCTCATGCAATACACCTCCCTCTTCCTTCTTTTGTTCCTTCCTTTCTCCCTCCCTTCCCTCCCTCCTTCCTTTCTTCCAAGTAGACTCCACACCCAGCATGCAGCCCAATGTGGGGCTGGAACTCATAACCCTAAGCTGAGGTCAAGAGTTGGACACAACTAAGTGAGCCACCTAGGTGCCCCTCAGACCTTCTTTCTTGATCTCTTAGCAGCTAATAATTTTCTCCTTCTTGAAACATTCCCTTTTCTTGGCTTTTATTCACCATGCTCTACAACTTGTCCTCTTAGCCCTTCTGCTTTTCTTGATAAAACTAATCATGGGAAGAGAAGCAACCCAGAAACCATGCTGACAAAACCAACAATGCTAAGAAGTTGTTCAGGACTTCTGGTTCTCTAGAAATCACAAACACCAACTGATAAAAACAGCTTAACTCAGGACTAAACAGGACTTGAACTTTTGTATAAAACAAAGTCAGGACCAGTGTACTAGACCTACACAACCCTAAGAGTAAATTCTTTTAATCTTGTGCTCTAGGCAACTCACCTGTCTCACCCTAGTCTAGGCCCTATCAGTTGCTTAAATAGGAAAGAAGTTTAAGATACTTAATTGAAAGGAAAGCTAGTTAATATTAGGTGAGAAGAGAGAAGGGGAGGTGCTGACACTAATGTAAGGGACACCACAAACTATTTATGTCTAGCTGAGAGGTAAGCCATACAGACTAGGATATAACAACGTACACCTATTGAAACCATGGTAGTGCGCTTACAACACAGATGGGTAGGAAAACAGATCGGTAGAACCAAGTAGAGACCAGAAATAGGAACATTTACAAAAGAAAATCTAGTAAGCAAGAAAAAGGTATTTCAAATCAGTAAAGCAATCATTAGCTGTTCATAAATCACAATGGGAAATTAGCCACTTAAAAAACTATGCAATTATATGCAAGTGTAAATTATAGATGAATATAGGAGTAAATGTGGAAACAGAAATTACAGAAAATATATGTTCCTGAAAAAGTATTAAAGCATGTTAAAAAAATAATAAATTTGACTTCTTCAAACTTAGCAATTTATACAGCAGAAAAGCCACCACAAATAAATCTAAATCATAATTATCAAGTTAGAATGTCTCTAACCGATGTAAGAAGCTAGGGATTAACATCAGATATTTAAAGAGTTCCTACCAATCAATAAGAAATAAATGTTTTTCATATAAAGATGAACAATTTATAGGAAATACAAATGGCCAGTAAACATACCAAAAAAATATTCAACCCCATTAGTAATCAGAAAATTGCAAATTAAAATTACAACAAAATAGCCATTCTCACCCATCAGACTTGCAGAAAATTAAGTTAGGAAATATCCACTGCTGGCCAGGGTATTCCTCCTATGCAATACTGCGAAAGCATAAATTAATGCATCCATTCTTGGTGGTGACCTGGCAGATTTAATGAACTGATAGAGATCACTGGAGAATGGAAGTGATTTATGACAAATTTAAAATAACAATTTTTCAGAATAAGTAGTAAATTTAGGGAAAGTATAGATCCTCCAAAATGCTGGGGGGAACTTTTTCTAAAAACTAGATTAATTCAGAAATCAAAGATAGGGATACCTGGGTGGCCCAGTTGTTTAAACAGCTGCCTTTAGCTCAGGTCATGATCCTAGGGTTGTGGGATCAAACCCCAAGTCAGGCTCCTGGCTCAGAAGGAAGCCTGCTTCTCCCTCTGCCTGCCACTCCCCCTGACTGTGCACTCTCTCGCTCTCTGACAAATAAATAAATAATCTTTAAAAAAAGAAAGAAAGAAAATCACAGGTATTTACTAAAATGAGACAATCCATTACGCACCTAACATGGCAGAGTGAGGCACGGTCCTAGCGTGCTGGGTGCATGGTATGAGCCAGGACAGCAATTCTTTCTATCAGAACTGCAAGGAGACTAGCCTGTATTCCACTTTCACGGTGGTACCGTGAAATATAGGTACCAGAAGTAAGGTCAGGAAATTACAACTTTCAAAGGAAAATCTTCCAGAAAAAAACCATGGGGGAAAAAAAGCAGCATAAAGACATTTATTTTGTCAACGTAGACACAAGCCTCTATCTTCTGTTAGAGACGCAATAAAATCTCATCAGTGAACACTGGGCTGGGCTCCCAGTGCCCTCCCCTTCTAATCCACAGCCTTGAAAAAGCTCTATCACTAGACAGAATCTTCAACAGGAGTGACAGTGAAGACAGAGCTTAAGGAGGAGTTCCAGCATTTAAGGGTAAAATCACAAATCTTTACGATGAAAATAAAACCTTTCTTTTAAGAAGTTTACAACAGGCACCTGGGTGGCTCAGGCAGTAAGTGTCTGACTAGTGATGTCGGCTCAGATCATGATCTCAGGGTCGTTAAGACAGAGCCCATGTTGGGTTCTGCACTGGTCATGGAATCTGCATGGGACTCTCGCGCTCCCTCTGCCCTTTCCCTCATTCACTCTCTCTCTCAAAAAAAAAGGTGAAAACAGAACTTCTGCTACCTTGGAGTTAGAGTGTAGTTGATATTATCCCACCATGGGACCATGTCTTCCTAATGAAAGATAAAATATAAAAACTGTCAAATGAGCCACACTGCTGGTAAGTACTGTGTCAGCTCCAAGGAGAAGGGTCGCAGCAGACTAGGGACCTCACTGAGAGCTTATAGAACTTGCATAAATATCAATCTTAACATAAGGACTGAGGGGGGCAAAAAGAGAAAAAAGGACATTTCTAGACAAAAGAATCATCTTAAAAGAAAGAGACAAAGAGTAAATTCCAAAAGCGCACATCAACATGAATGATCTCCAAAGGACACAATAAAATGTCACATACGTACATATTTCAAAGCTTTTACTGAAGTATAACATACATACAGAGGGTACACATACCATCCGTAGGCATACAGCCTGATGTGTTTCAGACATTAATATAGCCTGGAGCCAGCGCACCCATCATGAAAGAAAGCATCACCAGCCCTCCTGAAGTCCGCCTTGAACCTTGCCCAGTTACTATTACCACTTCAGCCCATTCCCACAAAAGTCACCACTATCCTGCTTTCTCAGATTAGAGATTAATTTTTCCTAGTGTTTACTCTACATGGTACTCATTGTACCATGTGTATTCTTCCCCATCCAGCTTATTCTGGTCAACAGGGTGTGTGCTTCTGCACAAAATAATGCCACATGTTTTATGGATGTATTAGTTGTCTGTTGATATGGGAGCAACTGTCCTAAAATTTAAAAGTTTAAAACAAAAAAATTTTTTTCACAATTTCTACGGGCGAGTTGCTCAGTTTCCCATGAGGTTGTAATCAAAACGCTGAAGGCTCTCCCGGGGCTGGAGGATGCTCTCCCACACAGACATGCTGATATGCCAGGGATCTCAGCTCTTTGCCCAGTGGACCCCTCTATAGGGCCACGTACGTGTGTCACAGGAGAGCACACAGGAGAAGGGATCTCTCCAGGCCTATCATGACTTCATGACTTTGTCTTGGAGGGCACACGGCATCATTCCACCATGTTCTACTTTGTACAACTGCAAACTATCACATCCACTGTATTATTAGTTAGAAATAAGTCACTAAAGTCTGGCCTTTATTTAAAGGGAGAGGAGTAAGGCTCTGGCTTTTGAAGGAAGGAGTGTCAAAACATATGTGACAAATTTTTAAACTCCCACAATGGACAAATATAAATGTAGACAATACATAAAACCATCCATGGGAAGGACAGTCGCCCATGTGAGTGTGACTGTCAGTTGGTCCTACTGTTAACTGTCGACAGGGAGCAGAGAGGGGAGCACTCTGGGCTACTCACTTTACTTGGGTACCTGCTCTCCACTGCCGTGTAACAGATTACTACAAACTGGGTGTTTGTTATCCCACAGTGTCCAGAGGTCCGATACCCAGCAAATTTTAGCTGGGTCCTCTGCATAGGGTCTCACAGGGCTGACATGAACATGCGGGCTGATGACGCCTCATCCGGAGACACTGGCTCCAAGCTCCCCTCGGTGCTGGCAGAACTCGTTTTCTTTGTGGCTGCATGACTGAGGTCCCGGTTTTCTGGCTAACAGTTGGCCCAGGTACCACGGTCGGCTACAGAAGTCTAGTTTGGGGTCCTTGCCCCAGGGCCCTCTCCACACATGGCCATCTTCCCCTTCAAAGACGCCAGCGTGGCATCTGCTACTTCTCTGGTCTCTTTTAAAGGCTCATCAGATGAGGGCAGGCTCACCCAGGAAAACCTCCTCTTACAACCTTATTACACCTCAGAAATGCCACACAGAATGACCTCGTCCAGGAGCAACACTCCCATTGCACTCGCAGCTGTGGCTCACACTCGCCAGGAGGGAAGGAGACAAGGCCTGTCAGTTTTGTGCCATTGGAGGCATTCATAATAGTGACTATCTTCTTTTCAGAAAAAGGAAGCCTGTTTAAATGAAGGGCCCAGAAGTCTACATTTCAATAGCTTTATGACTAGTCTGGCTTGGACCATGGTAAATCAGTGAAACATAGAAAAGTTTCCCTTTTCCTGTCAAACTTAAGATACTAATACAAATAAGAATTTCAGTTATATTATCATATGGTTTCACTTACTTGTGGAACATAAGGCACAGCATGGAGGACATTAGAAGAAGGAAGGGAAGATTGAAGGGGGGGAAAGTGGAGGGGGAGATGAATAATGAGAGACTATGGACTCTGAGAAACACACTAAGGGTTTTAGGGGGAGGGGCATGGGGAGGGGGTGAGCCTGGTGATGGGTATTAAGGAGGGAGAGCATGCACTGCATGGAGCACTGGGTGTTATACACAAACAATGAATCTTGGAACACTACCTCAAAAACTAATGATGTACTGAATGGTGACTAATGTAACATAATAAATAAATAAATAAGAATTTCAGGTATAAAGAAAGCACAACCTGGAAAACATGAGAAAAATCAGTTTAAATGAATTATTTATTTGGGGAGTTAAACCCTGTGTCAGAAAAAGATGCAAAAGAATTAAATACAATGATACCATAAAGTTTTGCTAAAAGGATAAAACAAAGCCATATAACTTTATTTAAATTCTATAACCATAACCTTCAGAATTGTTCTTAATTAAGAACATAGTCAATCTATGTTTTTCAATCTATCGATATTCTGGGTTTTCAATCTATTGATATTCTGGGTTTTCAAGAAGATTTAAAAAAAGCTAACAGTTCTCTAAGCAACCAAACACATAAAATTCAGTAAGACTCTTTCTTCTAAAGTCAGTGTCCTACTCAAACACATAAAACCACACAATTATCTGAAAGAAAATGTCATATCTTCCAAACAAGCTGTCTACCTGTTGTATCATAGGACACAAGCCTTTTCTTCTTAACTTTTGGACAAGGGTGAATCTGATCCTTTTTTGCCTTTGATTTCTCTTTCTTCTTAGGAGAAACTGGTTCTGAAGGATCTTGCTGAGTTCCAGTTTTTTGGAAGTAATCTGAAAATAAAAACATTATTAACTGAGTAACCAGCAAGAGCTATAAATAATACCACAGCCATTCTCCACACCAGGCCATACAGGGGATCATGACACAGTGTCAATTTTTAAGAGTACAGGCTCTGAGTCAGATGCCTTCATTCCAACCAGTTACAAGCTTTGCCACTCAGTGCTGTGATTTACTCTGCAAGTAGCCCATCAGCCTTTCTTTACCCACCTGTGAAATGGGGACTATTAGAGTGAGAACCTCATAGAGTGTTACAAGGATTAAGTTAGTTAATATGTTTAAAGCATATAGTCAGCGGCGCCTGGGTGGTTCAGTCAGTGAAGCGTCCACCTTTGGCTCAGGTCATGATCTCCAGGTCCTGAGATGGAGTTCTGCCTTAGGCTCTCTGCTCAGCGGGGACTCTGCTTCTCCCTCTGTCCCTCCCCCTGCTTGTGCTCACTCTCTCTGTCTCTCTCAAATGAATAAAATATATTTTTTTAAGATTTTATTTATTTATTTGACAGAGAGAGAGAGAGATCACAAGTCGGCGGAGAGTCAGGCAGAGAGAGAGAGAGAGAAGCAGGCTCCCGCTGAGCAAAGAGCCCGATGCGGGGCTCGATCCCAGGACACTGAGATCATGACCTGAGCCGAAGGCAGCGGCCCAATCCACTGAGCCACCCGGGCGCCCCATGAATAAAATATTTTTTAAAAAGCACACAGTAAGTACTTACAAAGATAAATATTAATTCTATCATTACAATAAATGTGAATTCTCGTGTGAAAAACATTAACAAAAGCTTTTTATCAGGGACGGCCTACTCTCCTCAGAGTACAGCCCCATCATTCTGGTGGCTGACTCTGGTGGCTGACACAACACCCCGCCCCACTCTCTAAACACCCTTTCATCTCTAGTGCGCTTCAACCAACCCCTCCCGAGATCATCCCCGAGAGCCCGTCATCACCAGCCTCTCCTTCCAGCCTGCTTGGCACTCCCGACATCACCATTTTTTTCTTGATGTCATTGGCACCTCCAGTTCACGGCCCCATGACTTTCTACCCATCACCCCTCTGCTTCTTTGCATCTTTCTTTTGATCCCCCTGAAATTATGTTGTCTTTCAATGACACTCTTGCCAGAGCCTCAACTCTCACTCTTGATCTCAACTCTGTGGCAGAACAGCAGCCCTGGAAGATGGCAGCTCTACGTGCTCAGTGTGCCTGTGTTTGCATACCTCAGAGCTATTACACAAAGGCCCAAATGGGAGTGGACTGAAATCGACTTTAATATTTCACAAATGGCCCCTGAACACTTACCATTTGCCTGGCTCCCTTGCTCTTCTGGCGTTGAACAGCTAGCTCAGATGCGCCTCAAACCCTAGCACCCTCACCTTCCCACCCCTCCACTTCGACGGATCTTCATGCCTACTACCAGGGCACGCAAAGGCATCGGACGGGAATTCCTTCAACGTGCTTGTGCTAAGTAAGCCAACGAACCCACCCCAGCAGCATCCTTTCCTCCTTCCCCTCCTGACTTCATTAGGGAGGTGTTTCTCCTCCCATCCAAATCAATCCTTTCCACCCTTGTTTGCAACCCAACCCCTCATGCCTACTCTACTAATTATTCCTCTTCCCCTTCGCATATCAAGCTCCCACCATCAAGCCTGAGTAGCCAGCAAGCCTCACCCATTCCTAGACCACATTTCCCTCTAGCTGGTGAATTCTATCTCGCCTTTCTTCACAGTCATACTTCTCAAAAGAGTTGCAGGTACTCACTATTCTATTTCTTCATCTGCTCCCACTTCCTAATCTAGTCTAGTTGAGTTTCAGACCTCCACTTAAATAGCACTCAAGTGACCATATAAATTCAATGGGGATTTTCAGTCCCCATTTGACTGAGTATTATTACTTTCGACTGCTCCTTCTTTTTGTAAAATTGAGATATAATTGACAAATAACATTATTAGTTTCAGCTATACGACATGGTATAATATTTGTACATATTGCAAAAAGATCATCACAACATTCCTCACATAGTTGCAATTTTTTGTGGTGAGAACTTTTAAGATTTACTGTCAGCAAATTTCAAATTTACAACACGCTATTGTTAACATTCTCCATGTTGTGCATCATGTCCCCATAATTTATAACTCCAAGTTTGTACACTTGACCACCTTCCCTCATTTTACCCACTCCCAACCCCTGCCTTGGGCAACCACCAACCTATTCTCTGTATTCATGAGTTTAGATTCCACATACAAGTGAGATCATATTGTATTTGTCTTTTGATGACTTGTTTCACTTGGCACAGTGCTGTCAAGGTCCATCTGTTTGTCACAAATGGCAACGGTTTCATTTTCTTATGGCTGAATAATCTTCCACTGTATATACGTATCACAGCTTCTTCATCTATCAATAGTTTATTTCTGTGTCTTGTAAATAATGAAGCAATGTAGCAATGAACATGGGGATGTAATGCATCTTTCTGAGTTGGGTGTTTTCATTTCTTTTAAATAAATATGAAGAAATGCAATTACAGGATCATATGGTATTTCTAATGTCTTGAGGAACCTCCATACTATTTTCTGTAGCAGCTGCTTCAACTTACATTCTCACCAACAGAGCATGAGGGTTCCCTATTCTCCACACTGTCCCCAACACTAACTATCTCTTCTCTTTTGAGATAGAGATAGTAGCCATCCTAGCCATCCTAACAGGTGTGAGGTTATAGCTCACTGTGGTTTTGATTTGCAATCCCCTGATAATTACCTGTTGGCTATCTGCATGTCTTTGGAAAAAAGTCTATTCAGGTCCTCTGCCCATTTTTAATTGGAGTTTTGGTTTTTTGGCTATTGAGTTGTAGAAGTTCTTTATGTATTTTGGATATGAACTCCTTATTAGATACATAATTTGCAAATATTCTTCTTCCATTTCATAGCCTTTTCATTTTGGTGTTTTCCTTCACTGTGTGGAATTTTTTTGGTTTGATGTAGTCCCATTTGCTTATATTTGCTTTTGTTGCCTTTGCTTTTAGTGTCAAATCCAAGAACAGATCACTGCCGAGACAAATATCCAGGATGTTTCCACCAGTGTTTTCTCTTAGGAGCTTCATGCTTTTAATGTATTGCTGAATTTGCTTTGCTAATATTTTACTGAAAATTTCTGCATGTTCATCGGGGATATTGGTCTGTAATCTTTTTCTGTGGCATCTTTGTCTGGTTTTGATATCGGGGTAATACTGACCTTGTAAACTGAGTTTGGAAGTGTTCTCTTATTTTGAGGAAGAATTTGAGAAGGATTATTATTAACTCTTCTTTGAATGTTTGGTAGAATTCACCATTGAAGCCAACTGGTCTGGACTTGTTTGTTGGGAGGTTTTTGATTACCCATTCAAATTCTTAATACTAATTATTCTGTTCAAATTTTCTAATTCTTCATGACAGCCTTGGTAGGTTGTACGTTTCTAGGAATTTATACATTTATTCTGGGTTATCCAATTTGTTGGTGCATAATTATTCATAGTGTCTCTTTGTCCCATGATATCTGCTATACCATCTCCTCTTTCATTTAAGTGTGTGTGTGTGTGTGTGAGAGATTCTTGCTAAAGGTCTGTCAACTTTATCTTTTCAAAGAACCATCTTTTAGTGACACTGATCTTTTCTATTGTCTTTTTAGTCTCTATTTCATTTATTTTTCTCTGATCTGTATTTTTTTTAAGACTTTATTTATTTATTTGACAGAGAGAGAGAGAGATCACAAGTAGGCAGAGAGAGGTGCGTGGAAGCAGGCTCCCTGCTGGGCAGAGAGCCTGATACAAGGCTCGAACCCAGGATCCTGAGATCATGACCTGAGCCAAAGGCAGAGGCTTAACCCACTGAGCCACCCAGATGCCCCTGATCTCTGTTCTTTCTTTCCTTCTACTAACCACTGGCTGGTTAGTAGAGATTTTTCTCATTTATAAAAATAGATGTGTGATGCTATGAACTTCTCTCTTCTAATCACTTTGCTTATCCTGTAAATTCTGGTATACCATATCTCCATTTTCATTTGTCTTAGGCATTTTAAAAAATTTCTCCTTTGATTTTTTTCTCTGGATCTTGGTTAGGTATTTGTGTGTTTAAGATTTTATTTGAGAGAGAGCATGCACAAGCAGGAGTGGCAGAGAGAGAGGGAGAAGCACCATGCGGTACTTGATCCTACGACCCTGGGACCATGATGCATTAACGCACTGAGCCACCAGGCACCCTAGCCCTTGGTTATTTAGTAGCATGTTGTTTAATCTCCACATTTGTGAATTTTCCATTTTTCTTTTTCTAACATTTCTAGTTTTGGGGTTTCTTTTTTTTCCCCCATTGTGGCAGAAAAGATCCTTGACATGATTTCAAACTGCTTAAATTTACTGAGACTTGTTTTGTGACCTGTTGTATGATCTATCCTGGTGAATGTCCATCCCACGAACACTTGAGAAGTTGTGTGTAGTCGACTGCTTTGGGATGAAATGTTCTACTACACCTGTTAAATCCATCTGGTCTCACATATTAAGACCAATGTTTCCTTATTGTTTTGGGGTTTTTTTTTTTTTTTTTTGGTTTGGTTTTTTCTGTCTGGATGACCTGTCCATTGATGTAAGTGCAATGTTGGAGTCCTCCACTGTTCCTGTCTTGTTATCAATTTCTTTTAGGTCTGTTAATCTGAATTTAGGTACCCCTATGTTGAGTTCAGATTTACAAATGTTATATCCTCTTGCTCGATTGGCCCCTTTATAATTATCATTAAATATTGACCTTCTTTGTGTCTTACTACATCTATCACAGCCGCAGCTTCTGGTTCCCATTTGTACGGAATCTTTTCCATCCTTTCACTTTAGTCTGTGTGTGTCTGTACGGCTTAAGTGAGACTCTCGTAAGCAGCATAGACAGAGGCCTGGTTTTGTTATTTTTAAGATTTTATTTATTTATTTGACAGAGAGAAACACAGCAAGAGAGGGAACACAAGCAGGGGGAGTGGGAGAGGGAGAAGCAGGCTCCCCGCCAAGCAGGGAGCCCAATGCGGAGCTCGATCCCAGTACCCTGGGGTCATGACCTGAGCCAAAGGCAGATGCCCAACGACTGAGCCACCCAGGCGCCCCAGGCCTGGTTTTTTAAAATCCATTGGGCCATTCTTTATCTTCTGTTTGGAGAATTAGTACATTTACACTTAAAATAATTAATGATAATTGATTTCTGGCTGTTTTATAATTCCCTTGTTCCTCTCTTCTTCTCTTTCCCTCTTCCTTTGTGATCTGATGGTTTTCCATACATCTCTCTCTCTTTTGTGTATCTATTATAGGTTTTCGCATTGTCCTAACAAGAGGCTCATATAAAACAACTTACAACAATCTATTTAAGTTGATAGCAGTGTAAGTTTTAATGCATTCTAAAACTCTACATTTTTACTCCTCCATCCCACATTTTATGTCCTTGATGTTCACAGTTCACATCTTTTTATCCTATGCATCTATTTAACGAAATTTTGTTTTTACAGTTCTTTTTACTACTTTTATCTTTTAACTTTCAAACTAGCATGTAAGTGATTAACCTCCCCCACCCCTTACATTATTCTCCCAGACTGTGGGTGCACCTCAGTTCGCTAGCTCTGCTCTGTACCCCGCGGGGAGAAGCAGCCTGTTAGAATGGTTTCTCCACTTGTAACAATTCAGCAGGACTCACATGTACAAACCCCCAACGTCACCAGAGCCAGGAGGTCAAAAGGCATCTTCCTAGGTGGCAGATGCAAAAATCAGGGTGCCAGACCAGTTCACAAACTCCCACCCCAGAAGATTCCAGTGACCCAGAATGAGGCAGAAGGAGAGCACCAAGATGGTGCCCACTGGGTTCTGTCCCCCGACAGCACCTTGGTAGGCTCGAGATGTCTTGGGGGACAGCATCTCGGTAGTGCCAAATAAGAAGCCTGTACTACAGGTTGAAGCTCCAGGACAAGCCAAAAGACCCCTTTCCCAGAAAGACTGGGGGTATGTTTCAGGCTGCTGTGTCTAGGCTGGGTCCTGGGTGGAGCCAATTAAGAACTCTTCCTCCACTTATTACAGGACTATGGGACCTGTGAGTGTAAGCCCTCTGGCCACCAGTCAAGCCACCTAGTGGTAACCCCAGGGTGGCAGCCACAAAATTCAGGGTGCCAAATAAGTGTACATGCTCCTTTTGGGGACATACCTGGAGAGAGGGAGAGGGTGAGGACAGCATCTGCCAGCCTCTGTTTTTAGACAGCATTTCAGTAGGCCCTTGAATGTGTGTTACATCAGATGCCTGACGCTCAGAGTAAAGCTTTAAGATAAGCAAATAGGCCTCGTTCACTGAAGGACTTAGTCGCCCACCCACCTCTGTGCTAGGCCCAGGGTGGCGAGACTGCACCAGCCCTTTAAGAACTGTTTCTCAGTTCAGTGTAGCCTTGTAGGTCTTGTGGATCAAAGCCCTTGGTTTCAAAGCTAACTGTTTTGGGAGTTCATTGCTAAGGCACAGGTCTTAAAAGTTGAGGTGCCCAATGTGGGGGTTCCAACTCTTTGCTCCTCAGGGAGCACCTCAGGATTGTGAGTTCCCTCCTGATTGTGGGTCGCTACACCACAGGTAGGGTTTATGGTGAGGTTGTGTCTTACCCTCTCCTACCCATTTTGATGTGGCTTTTTTCTTTATTCACCCCAAGGGTACGGTTCAATCAGCTAGTTTTGGGGTGTCTTCTCAAGGGAATTGTCACATATGTGGCTATAGATTTGGTGTGTCTGTGTGAAGAGGTGAATTCAGGATCCTTCTACATCACCATTTTGAACCAGGACCTACTCCTTCATTTTTGATACCATTTTTTACTCCAGCATCTCTGACAGCCCATAGCCATCTCTTGCTTGCCATCCTCTCTAGCCTGACTCTGACCATCCCCGTGTGTGCACTGCAGCCACCCTCCTCTCTCCAGGTCAGAGCTGCTGTAGTTCTGTGGCCATGATTTTGTGTCACTTCATACACTCTCCTTAGGCAGTCTCACTCGTGGCCATGCCTTAAGTTTCCACCCACATAATAACTCCAAATGCATCATCTCAGCCCTGGCTTCTCTGAGCCCCAAATACACACAGTCAACTGCTCCCTTGACATTTCCACTGGAATGGATGGAAGGTAGCTCAAATGCAACATGTCTCAAACTGAACCATGATCTGTCCCCAGACCCCACACACCCTGACCCTTCCTATCTCAGAGAATGGAACCACAATTCATTAACCAAACAACCCAGAAACCTAACTATCATCTTTGACACCATCTCTCTCTCTCCAACCCATCACCATAATTGATAATCCCACCTTCAGAATATCCAAAACCTCTTAACTGAGCTCCCTAAATCAATTCTTGTTTACTTCCAATCTATTATTTTTTTTTTAAGATTTATTTATTTATTTGACAGACAGAGATCACAAGTAGGCAGAGAGGCAGGCAGAGAGGGGTGGGGGGAAGTAGGCTCCCCACTGAGCAGAAAGCGTGATGTGGGGCTCTATCCCAGGACCCTGGGATCATGACCTGAGCTGAAGGCAGAGGTTTTAACCCACTGAGCCACCCAGGTGCTCCATCTTCCAATCTATTCTTAATCTATAGCCAGAGTGATCTCTGCAAAGCAGAAATCTGATCATGTTAACTCTTTGTGTAAGCCTTCCTGTGGCTTTTATCTTCACGGTATAACGCCCTGATCCTTAACAAAGCCAACGAGCCATTGCTCCGTCTGGCCCTTGTATTCCCATGCAGCCTTATATTCCTATCCAGCCTTTTATTTCTGGCCCTCTTTACTGAGAAAACAGAAGGGTCAGAGGACTTCTCCTTTCTACTTTGCTGGAAAGGAAGCTACCTCAGGCCTGCAAACACTTAACTAGAAGGCCCAGGCACTCCCTCTGTTTTAATCCGTCAGAGAAAAGAGTATCGCCCTACACATGCCAAAGTTCTTAGGCTCCTTCAGAAAATCAAACATACCCATATTCAGGCACAGACTAAAGACAATTACAGAAAGCACCTACATGCTCTGGGTATATACTTAATAAGAAATATAAGAAGAAATGTATTGTTATTTAAAATCATCAAGCTGTAGTCTAGCCCACAGAGGGAACACTAATTTTGGCAGTACCCAAAACACCTGAAAAGCAACAATATTTAAAGGTCAGAGGAATAAAGATCCATGAAAGAGACCAAAAGAGAGGAGACAGAAAAGTACAAAGAAAGCCAAGAGAGTAGTATCCTCAAGGTCAAGGGGAAAGAAAGGAAGGAAGGGGCTCCTGAGTTGGTTTATTCGAGACAGGTAAGCCTGCAGCAGGTTTGTGCACTGACAAAGAGCTGTTAGAATGGAAGACAACCCCACATTCCTGAGCACGTGGCAGAAAAGGAGCTCCAGAAGTGAGACAAGTACAGAAACGGGACTGGGGAGCTGCAGGTTACAGGTTTCCTTTTGATTCCTTCTATTTTTATTATTTTTATTATTATTTTTTTTAAGTAGGAAGCATAATCGAAGAGGAGAGGCTTATGGTTAAACTGTGACAGTGTAAAAAGACGCGGTGAGTAATGAGAGGCAAAGCTGAACGGAGGCATAAAAGGGCCCCAGGCAGTGTTGAGCACCCCCGCTCCCCAACCGCTGCTGGAGACCACGATTTGTGAAGAATAAACCCACAGAAGTGTGACAGTTTTCTGCAAAAAGGCTTACTAGTACGGGGTGGAGGCAGGCAAAATTGACAATTCTGCCAACCCAGGAGCAGAGGAGAGAAGTGGGAGGGGTTAAGGACGCTGCTAATAGGCTGCTGGAGGGAGAAGGGGGCCATGGAAGGAGACCAAAGCCCAACCTTCAGAAAATCGAGGAAAGGAAAGAGCTGGATAAAAAAGGAAGTGTGGTGAAAAACGGTTTTACATACTGCTGATGGTGCAGTTGGGACAGGTGGAGGGAAGGATGACAAACAGCAGGAGCCTGGGGAGGAGTAGCAGGATCCTGACAGATAAGCGCACAGAGGTCACAGACCAGCCAGAAGGCATCGGGGCCTTCAGGGAACGTGACCCAACTTTAGGGTCCTCACCTCACACAAACCCTGAGAAAGATGAGATGCGAAGAAGAGTGATGTGAACTCTAAGATGCTCCAGAAATGTCAGATACTCTTGGCGATGGGAACAATACCACTATTGTTATTTTATAGTGATGACCAGTATTAAATTACGGTCCCTTTAAGAGACAAGCTCTGTATCGGAAGATCTCACCAACGGTCCTGGTTAACGAAATTGGTAAAGCACCAAACCCTGTACTTTGAAAGTAGACTAGTATTGTAATGCAGCTCACTGATTTTTTAAGTTAATGCCATGACAACTTCCTTCCATGTTCATAAAAGAAAACATAGATTGGCTTGCCTGGATAGTAGTAATCTTGATAGAGTTCAGTTTCCTCTGACGTCAGGGCAGAAAGCGTTCTGAGTGTTTGGTATTTCGAGGTTTCTTTTTCTGCTGCTTTAGCTGGTTGATATTCTGACGGTGTGACATCTTTATATTCTTGCCTTTCTTGTTTCTGAAGTCTAGTATGACAAAGAAAGTAAGATGCTATGGTCAACAGCCTCTAGGACTTAATTTTAAATCTTTATACTGTACTTTACAATACAATATCTATCCTTCCAAACAATTTTTTTAAAGATTTTATTTATTTATTTGAGAGAGAGAAAGAACACAAGCAGGGGAGCCCTAGAGGGAGAGAAAGAAGCAGGGTCCCTGCCGAGCAGGGAGCACGATGTGGGCCTCAATCCCAGGACTCCAGGATCATGACCTGAGCTGAAGGCAGACACTTCCACTGAGGCACCCCTTTCAAACAATTTTTGATACACATTTTAAAAAGTAGCTCTGAGGGCACCTGGGGGGACTCATTCAGTTAAGCGAATGACTCTTGATCTGAGGTCAGGTCTTTATCAGGGTTGTGAGTTCAAGCACCACCCTGGGCTCCATGCTGGGTGTGGAGCCTACTTAAAAGTTAAGAAATTTTTTAAAGTAAATAAATAAATAATAAAAAAATATAGAAAGCATATCTGAAACAAGGAGAGTCTAGAGAAATGTAAAAGAGGTCTGATATTGTCATGGCTGGAAAGGACTTAAGAATCGTCATCTAACTTAAAAGAAGGAAGAAATATAAACCAATTCGCAGCAGTGTGAGGTCAAATAGTTTTTGAAGTTCTGTACTCACATATTACCTTTCCTTATAAAACCAATACCAACAACAACCCTTACCAAGACTAAAACCAAAACCTTTTCACGATACATTAGCCAACTGCCTATTTGTAAATGTTTAAAAAAACCCTTTCCATAAGAACAGAATCCACAATCAGTGCCTACAGCTGACTTACGTGGCAGAGCACATTTTTGCAAGGTGGAGGAAATGCAGGGCTCCTAAGAGCCTCATGTGCCACTCAGTGGGCAAAACTCCCCACTGGTGTATTAAACGAAAATATGTAATCACATGAATAAGGAGGCAAACTTTCTCTTCAAAGGCAGAGCACAACTTCTTCACACTTGCTCGTGGATACCGGTATCAGGTATTTCTTAAATCTTTCTCCCTGGAGCGCTCTGAGTCCCTTTTGGTTTATAAACACCTTGAACAGTTTCCTCTTCACTGAAATGTCTAATCCACATCCTTTCTTTTTTTAATAATGAATTATATATTATTTTCTTAACAATGTTTAGGATTTCTTTTCACATTTTTTATAGTAATCTTTTGTCATTTTACATGTACTAAAAATCTCTTCCGGTTTGGGCTCAACTTTTCATATTCTTGATGAAGTCTTCATAAATCTAAGTTCTTACTTTAATATAACCTAATTTATCTATCTTTGCATCTCCAATTTGTGTTTACTTTTAAGAAATCTGTCCTTACTCCAATATTAACAAAATTCTTTTCACTTTTACCAAATAGTTTACAAGTTTTGTCTTTTGCAAGTCTTACACTTCATCCTTGAGTCTGGGCTATGATGTGAGGAGCAGATCCAATTCTCCCCGCCCCCACCCCATAAGGATATGCAATTGTCACCACACATTACTAACACCCCTACCTTTTCTTCCCTGACCTGTAACTCCAGATATACAATTATATACAAGTCTGCATCACTCCAAATGTATACAATTATCTACCCCTGGTTCTTTATTTTTGTCTATCCTTGTTTTTCTGTCCCATTGCTTTAATTGCTAGAGTTGTCATAGCTATAAGTTCATGCCTTCAAATTTCTTTTTCTTAAAGAGTGCTTACATATCTTTGGCCTTTTGCTTTTCCATATAAATTTTGTTGCATTCTCAATTAAATTTTGTAATCTTCTCTACAAAGATCATACTGATGCCTTTTCCTAGGTACTGGATTTTTTATTATTATACTATACACTACCATTATTACAAATGGTAGTGATGGTTAAAATTAAATTTTCAATCTACTGCTGGACTATAGGAATAAAATTCACTTATGCTGATTTTAATCTAGAAGTCTTGCTAAATTAAATTCAATTATTAATTATAAAACAATTATTTTGTACTTTTATTACTAGACATCATATAAATGATTATGGTTTTTCTTTTTCAAAACTTCCAGCTTTCATTTCTTTTTATCTATTTTTTTCTTGCTTACTGCTTTAGGACCTTTAATAGGATGTCACACAGAAGTGGCAATAACAAGTATCCTGGCCACTTTTCTCAACATAAGAGGAACACTTTTAACACTTGCCCATTAAAAATATTTGCTTCAAAATCTAATTTGTCTGATATGAGAATCTCTACCCTGGCCTTCTTTTGAGGCCCACTGGCATGAAAGATGCTTCTCCATTCCTTCACTTTCAATCTGGGTGTATCTTTAGGTTCGAAATGGGTCTCTTGTAGACAACATATGGATGGGTCCTGTCGTTTTATCCAGTCTGCAACCCTGTGCCGTTTTATGGGCGCATTTAGGCCATTCACATTGAGGATGATTATTGATAGATACGTTTTTATTGACATCGTGTTACCTTTGAAGTCTTTCTTTCTGTAGATTGTCTCTATTTTTCTGTTCAATGCTATTCTTAAGATTTTTCCTCTTTTATAGAACCCCCCTTAATATTTCCTGCAGTATCAGCTTGGTCGCCTAGTCTTTGAAGCCTTGCCGGTCTTGCCATCCATTTTGAATGTCAGTCTTGCTGGATAAAATATTCTTGGCTGCATGTTCTTCTCATTCAGCGCCCTGACTATATCTTACCAGCCCTTTCTGGCTTGCCAGGTCTCTGTGGAGAGGTCTGATGTTATTCTGATGGGCTTTCCTCTGTACGTAAGAATCTTCTTTGTCCTAGCTGCTTTCAAGAGGTTCTGTCTACAATTATAATTCTTCATTCTTACTATTAGGTGTCTCAAGGACTTTTGAGAATCTGTAATCTTGGGGGGAAACCGTTCGGCCTCTAGTACATGAATGCTGGTTCCATTCACGAGATTCAGAAAATTTTCATGAAAAACTTGTTCCACTATATCTTCTAGACTTCTTTCTTTCTCCTCCCCTTCAGGGATTCCAATAATTCTGGCGTTGGAACGTTTCATGGCATCATTTATTTCCCTGATTCTGTTTTCATGGCTTCTAAGCTGTTTGTTCCAGGCTTCCTCCTGATCCTTTCTCTCTATCTGTTTGTCCTCCAGATCACTAATTCTATCTTCTGTCTCAGTTACTCTAGCTTTGAGAGAATTTGATTAGATTGGAACTCATTGAGAGCATTGTGAAGCTCATCCCTGGTAGCTTTCAGCTCTTCCCTAATATTGAAAACATGATCTCTGGTCATTTTCAGTTCAGCCCTAATTAATTCCATTTGGTCATCCATGGCTTTCTCCAACCTAGCTATTGCTTGGATAATTGTTAGCCTGAATTCCCTTTCCGACATATTGTCTATGTTGATAGCCGTTAGCTCTGTTGCAGAAGGTCCATCCTCTGTATTTTTCTTCTGTTGGGCATTCCTCCTCCTAGTCATTTTGGTGAGAGATGGCTAAACGGGTGTAGCTGGATGTATCGACCATGGTGCAGTCAAGGTGCACCCTGGAACGCTTCTGAGCAATCAGGGTTCCCCACCCAAATGAGAGGAAAAAGAAAAGAAAAAGAAAAAAAGAGAGAGGTAGAGAGACAGGAAGGAAAGGTGAGATAAAAGAGAAGTTTCAGCCCAAATGGGCCCCAAGGTAAGATTTATGAAGTATACAAACAAAAACAGACAAACAAAAAGACTGATAATAGTATATGACGAGAAAAAAATATATATATATGCAAATAAAGGAAAAACCTTGTCAAAAAGAACCCCAAGTGTAAGATTTATATACTATCAGGACAAACACAAAAACGCAGAAATACTGGTGGAAGAAAAAGATGGGAGAGTGGTTGTAAATTCTCAGTGTGGGTGAGGAAGGTTGTTTTGATTCTTCCTGGATGTACCTTGATATCTTTGTTAAAGGACTCAACTTTCCTAAGATAAAGGGGGATTAGGAATTGGTGGCCATGGTTGCCAAACTGTGGAAAGAACCAAGATGCCTTTCAATGGACGAATGGATAAGGAAGATGTGGTCCATATACACTATGGAGCATTATGCCTCCATCAGAAAGGACGAATACCCAACTTTTGTAGCAACATGGATGGGACTGGAAGAGATTATGCTGAGTGAAATAAGTCAAGCAGAGAGAGTCAATTATCATATGGTTTCACTTATTTGTGGAGCATAACAAATAGCATGGAGGACATGGGGAGATAGAGAGGAGAAGGGAGTTGGGGGAAATTGGAAGGGGAGGTGAACCATGAGAGACTATGGACTCTGAAAAACAATCTGAGGGTTCTGAAGGGGTGGGGGGTGGGAGGTCGGGGTACCAGGTGGTGGGTATTATAGAGGGCACGGATTGCATGGAGCACTGGGTGTGGTACAAAAACAATGAATACTGTTATGCTGAAAGTAAATTTAAAAAAATAAATAAAATTTAAAAAATATTTGCTTCAGGGGCGCCTGGGTGGCTCAGTGGGTTAAACCTCTGCCTTTGGCTCAGGTCATGATCTCAGGGCCCTGGGATGGAGCACCGCATCTCTGCTCAGCAGGAAGTCTGCTTCCCTGTCTCTCTCTCTCTGCCTGCCTCTCTGACCACTTATGATTTCTCTCTGTCAAATAAATAAATAAAATCTTTTTAAAAAAATTGCTTCAGAATGTAAAAATAAATAAATAAATACATACATTTGCTTCAGGTTTTTGGCAAATGCCTTTCATCATGTAGTTTGCTAAAGGTTTTTAATCATAAAGAGATAATTTTATCAAATACTTTCTTCCTTTAATCTATTAATGGTAACTGATATTGATGCATTTTCCAATGTTGAACTAACCTCACAGGTTTTAGACAAGCTGCTCAATCTGATCTTGGTGTATCATCCAATTTGATATGCTACTATAACCTGCAGGTTAGCATTTTATTTCGAGTTTTCTGTTTCTAAGAATGTAAATGAAACTGACTTAAAAGATTGTATAAACAGGGGTGCTGGGTGGCATAGTGGGTTGGGTGTCCTGACTCTTGGTTTCCACTCAGGCTGAGTCCTCAAGGCCATGAGATCGAGCCCACCTCAGCTCCGAGCTCAGCACTGGGTCTGCTTAAGTTTTCCTCTCTGCCTCTTCCCTTTCTGCCTCCTTTTGCCCCTCCCCTCCATGTGCATGCATGATTTAGGCACTATTTTCTCTTCTTCTGTTCTGTGGAAGAAGTTGTATAAGATTGGAATTCTCCATTTCTTGAGTTTCTTTTAAAACTCATAACCTGGTAGAAACTCAGAAACTCTGGAAACCTGCCTGAGCCTAGTATGTGTGGTGGTGGTGGTGGTGGTGGTGGTGGTGGTGGTGGGGAGTTGGGAAGGTGGTCATGATTCATAATTACAAATTCGACAATTTTAGTGGATGAAAAGGAATGAAATCTTGCCCTTTGCAATGATGTGGCTGGAACCAGAGAGTACTGTACTAAGCAAAATAAGTCAGAGAAAAACAAATACCATATGATTTCACTCATATGTGGAATTAAGAAATAATTAAGAAATAAATCAAATGAGCAAAAGGGATCAAAAATGAGAGAGAGCCAAATCAAGAAACAGACTCTTAACACTGATGGTACCAGAGGGGTGGGGGTCAGGGGGGCTGGGCAGACAGGTGATGGGGATAAAGCACTGTGTCCCATGGAGGTGCCGAACCTGAAACAACTCTAACACTGTATGCCAACTAACTAGAATTTAAATAAAAACAGCAAAGTTCCCCTTGCCTATTACTTATTGAGCCTATTTTATTCATATTTTTCTTAAAACTTCTACATTTTGTTTCAGACTAATTGCCATGAAAGAGTTAATTTTCTCAAAAAAAAAAAAAAAGAGTTAATTTTCTCATCTCTTTAACTGCAGATGGCTCTGCTCTGAGGGACTCCCATTCTGGCCTCCTGAGTAGTGCTCACAGACCCACTGCCCTGCCCTCCTGCGCATACAAAGAGAGCACATGCTAAGCGGACAGTCCCTGGGTGACTCTCTTTTTCCTGCTCTGGTCTGTCAAAGATTTGCCAATGTGATTGACAGCTGTTGCTTTTCCTGATTTTCTCTCTCTTTGATTTCTATTTTCTTAGTTTTTGATACTCTTTATCTTCTTCCCTCGATTTTCTTTTGGCTTATTCTGTTCAATTTTTCCCCTTAACTTCTTAAAATGGATCATTACCTCATTAATTTTTCAGCCTATCTTACTAATGTAAGCTGTAGGACTATAAACTCTCCACACAACAGAACAGGCACCACCACACCACCTCAGCATTAGTGGGCCAGGTTCAGCAACTACCTCTCTTCCTTGTTTCTGGCTTTTCTAGACTTAGTTCTACTTTGTTTCCTCCTGGGTGGGGGTGGGGGAGCGTTTCAGAAATGTTTGTTTGTCAGACATCATGTTTCATTTCCAAACCAAAGAGTGGTTTTCCTAGTTAATCTCTTGTAATTGATGTCTACAGTGATCAAGGAGTATGTGATCTATTGAGATGTCTTGAGAATTTGTTTAAACAAGTTTTATGGTCTCAAATGGTGAAGTCTTGTAATTGTTCCCTGTGACCCAGAAGATAATATGGAAGCATCTTTCTTCTTTCATCTGTTGGTAACTTTTTGCTTCCGAAGATGTTTCCACACATGCATTTAATCCAGTCTGACATTTTTTAAAAAACCAAAAGTCGAAGTCTAGCCCATTTGCATTTACTGTGATTACAGGCGTTTTTGGAATTTATTTCTATCCTATTTTTGTCTCCTAACATAAACCTTTTCTTATCTTTACTCTCATACCTTCTATACCTTTCCCTTTTCCCTTGTGGAAAACTTCATCAGCTTTATCTTTCACCTATTCTATCTCCATTTCTGCTATTATATATTTAATTTCCAAAAGCTATTTTTTTTTCTCCAAATGTCCCCTATTTTTTATTCTCTTAAAGCTATTTTCTTTGGTCACCTGACAATCCAGGATAGACCTGTGCTGGTTGTTACTGAACATTTATTCTCCCTGTAGGGTCTGTTTTCTCCAGGTTTCTGTGATTTGAGTTTCCATCAAGCTATAAGCTTTCCTCAAATGATCATGGGTCATCTATTCGTATTTAAGAATCATCACTGAGACAGCAATGAGACCACTCTTCATGCACTGACAGGAATCTGCCAACTGACAGATTTCACTGTGGGGTAATGCTTAGTTGAGGTTTTCCCAACTGGCTTTTCAGCACCCTGGCCAGTTTCCCAGGGTACAACGTGCTTAGATTTTGGCTGTGAGCTTCCTCAAAGTCCAGCAGAAGAAGAATACTAAGGTCCCCTATGATCTGGGTACAATAATGGGTGTGATACTCTCACTGTGTCTGGTGCCCCTGCATCCTGGACGTCTTCTGCTGGAATGAAGGAAGGAACACTCTCTTGGCTGAGAGAGGTTAAGGAAGGGGATCTGTGCTCTTAAGCACTGCTCCTATGAACTTCCAGGTTACTGCTTTTGCTGCTGCTGCCACCTGGCGAGGATCCTTCCAGGCGGGGGTGTGGGGACAGCAGGCAAGAAGCAGCTGCCTTTGGGCTTCACCTCTGCCACCTTAGGTTTGTACTGTTTGCTCTGCAAAATTAGTGATCACTTATCCTTCCATTTCTGAGCTTCCAAAAAGACACTGGCAGTTCTTTTGTCTTTTGTGCTTTTTGTCTCTTCTCACCTTCTCTTGTGGATTTATTCTTTTTGATCATTTGATAGGATTTCAGAAAGGAGAGCAGTAAGAGCATAAGTTCAACCCATCAGACTTATTAGAAGTCAAGTTTCTTCAAGAACTTCCTCACTCCATTATACTCTTCCTGAGTGGACACTGATCCACCAAGACGAATGTGAAAAAGGAAGCAAGCATATGAATCTCTCTAACCTCTTCTCCATCTGCCCACACCTACCACCTTTGGCCCTTCTGGGGTCTCCCAGCTCTTGGTTAGCTTCTCATTTTCAGCAACTTCCTTCTCATCTTTTTGGTATATCCAAGACTGCTCTGGGGGAATGAGCTGCTGTTAATCTGCCTATCTTACCAGGAATGCCTCCCTAAGTTTGCTAAACTCCGGCTCCCTCATCCATTCCTCACAAGACACTGTCCATTCTTTATTGTCAGAATGGCTTACCACTATTATCACATGTTGTTGAAATTTTAGTTTTATTAGATTTTATCTTACCTTTCTTTTGTGTTGCTTTTCTCCTTGTCCATATCTTGATTTATTGTCGTCAAATCAACTGGTATATTTTTGGTATTTTTTTCCTAGACAGAACTATGAGGTAACAGGCTGTAAGAAATATGTTCACGTTACTTTTTAAACATAAAAGATGCTTTCACAACTGTGACTGTCAGTTTCAAAACTGCAAAAAAGTTGGTTCTCAACTTCCCACTAGGCTTAATTGAATATCCCATCACCTTCAAGTGTTTCCGCCATATAGTGTGATTCCCAGACCCTTCACTATGCTAGTTACTCTTCCCAGGGCAGGCTCTGTACTATCTACCTCCATCTCTAAGGCAAGGTTTTCCTTCTTACTTGATGGGTTCATGTACATACAATTCTAATTTACCTTAAATTCTATATTGAAGAGAATGCTAAGTTTTAAGATCCTCTCCTTAAGGAAAATCATCAGAAAGAATGTAGGGAAGTCAATGGAACTGGTGGCTTAAGGTGTTAAACGTATTTCATCATTCACTAAGTACTAAAAGTCCATATCCATATGCTACTAGCATTCTTCAGACAGAACAGAAGGGAGTAGGTTTTGAAATATGAAAAAGAAGAGTTCTCTTTCTGATTTCTGAGGGAACTCTAGCCTCCAAATAAAGAAAATGCACTGCACAGGCATGGAACTATACTCTAACTAAAGAAGCCAAGATGTAGCCTAGAATCAATGTAGGGTAGAAAAAGCTTTAATTGTCAAGTCAATAGCATCAGACAAATCAAATATGACAGACTAAAATGGGCCAGAGGCAAGAGGAGTTCTTACTGGAATAGAAATGATAGAAATTTCCACATCAGAAATGAAGCCAACAACTACACTATCAATGCAGGACTGGTCTATCTGGTGGTGAGACTCAGGGTGTAGAAAGGGTCCTGATCAGATCCAAAGAGCATCAAGAATGGCCACAGAAGGATTATTTACTACAGCCAGGAACAGAAGGCTACAACTCTGGGGCCCACACTTGAGACAGGGTTCAGATCCAAGGAACATTCTCCCTACATTCAAAAGCAACCCTGAATCAAACTCATTCTGGATTTACAACAGACTGGAGGTCAGCAGAATTATTCTTAAAAAAGGCCAAAAAGAGTAAATATTTTAGGCCTATGGGCCAGAGGACAAAAATCAAACATATTACACATTATTCATGCAGTGAGAGAAAATGGATTTCCACAAATGTTTTATTGATAAAATTCAATATGAAAACAGTTGAATACAATTTTTAAAAATATTCCTACTTAAATGTTCCTATCAATGAAGAACACAGATTTCTTTTGAGAAGGGTAACATGTTACATATTGGGATTCAAGGTTAATGTTTTCCATCATCAAATTACTTGCCATTGTTCCTTTATAAAAACCATTCTTATCTTGCAGACCTAGAAAAGCAGGTCACAGCCCAGATCCGACCCATGGACCACATCATATGCCAGCCCCTATGAGACTGTACATGTCAATTGCAACATCTACTTTAACTCTGGAGTAGCTTGTATTTGCATGCTAACAGCATACCACCAAACATTCCCATCCCCCAAAAAAGAGAAGTTTGATCTCACTATTAATCAAATAGTATAAAAAAACCAAGTGAACTATTCTTTTTTCCTATGAGACAAGCGAAAAAATCACGTTAACCTCACACTTCTTCACAGCAACACTCAAATGCCAGAACATTTCCTCAGGAGAAAAGAGTGGCTAAAGAAGTTTCTACAGAGCCAAGTTTTCATGTAACTATGAAGCTAACAAACATTTCCACACATGCAAAATGTAGTAAAGATATCCATGAACCCTACTTGTAAAATGTACGTGGTAATAAATTCCACCCTCACAGTGATGAAGGCAAAAATAAGGCAATGAAGAAAATAATAGGAAGAGCGTTAAATCCATTTAAGTATAGAAGTAAGTCAAAACAACTATAGGACTTCTGATACTCAGCAGAACTTAATAGTTAGCACAGAAATAACAGAGCATCAGAACAATCAAGGGTGGGGAAGAGGAGGTAAATGGAATATAGGGAACATAAGTGCTCTTCACCTCTCAGATACACAGAAGTCAATAGAGGATACTTAATTTTGATCAATAAAATAATAAAAGTTTAGCTATATTATTTAAAAGTATAAAGATACCTTTAAAAAACTACAATTACAACATATGCAATAAACATTAGGGAGTATGAGATATCAAATAAAAAGCAAGTGCATGAATTATGTTCTAATGTCTTCATTTCACAATGTGGAGCCAACAGATGCCACCTAAAGTGCATAAATCACAAAGGTTGGAATATATATAATGTTTTAAGTCTAGAAGAACTAAAATGATGTACAAACCTTCCCAAATATCAGAAGCAAAACTATGTACTCACACAAAACAAAACAGGGATTTAAAACATTAAAAAAAATAAAGGACAGTTGTGTTTGACTTTAGTAAATTGCCTACATAATATTCATTCCCTCTTTCCATTTCCCAAACAGTACTCAGACTCTTATTCAGGTAGATCTGAACAAATTATCAAAAAAGAGAGATGAGAACACAGGTTAAGTAGTAGACAGGAGAGAATCATAAATCTGACAGAATACATATCAAAAGTCTGGAAGAAGAGAGAAAATGGGGAATATAATGACAGAGTTTTCTGGACACAAATCTAAGTTCACAGAGTCCTGCAAATTCTAAGCAGGATGAACATATAAGTGTACACATGCGCATGTACACACACACATAAACACACACACCCTTCCAATGCAGTGGAACTACAGAATTCCAAAGGCAAAGAGGAGATCAAAGCAGAAGCCAGAGAGAGATTAAAGTGAAAAACAGACTAAGTATGGGCTTCTAGATAACATGTGCATGCACGCATACACACGCACACGCACAAACTAAAAGAGATGCCAGAACATCTCCAATGTGCTATGGAAAAATAACTGTCAACTTAGAATTCTATACCTGGCAAAAATGTATTTCAAAAATTAAGACAAAATAAAGACATTTTGGGCAAATAAAACCAACAGACACACAAAAATAAACCATAAAGGACTTTAAACAGGTGGATTATGGATCCCGAGATGACAGGTCTAAGATGTAAGAAATTATCAGCAGCAGTAACGAATCTGTGTAAACCTAGATAGACACTTACTGAATAAAAGAGTAATGATTTCTTGTGGGACTCCAAGTGAGAAGGCACTAGAGTACACTACAAACAACAGCATAGAGGTCAGAAGAGGAATGATTAAAATTAAATTGTTCTAAGATATTTGTATTTTCTGGAAGAAGATGGGGAATTATTAAATTTACACATTGGCAAGCTAAGCATACATCTTAAAACTTCTGTAGTAGTCACAAAATAAGGTGGCAGAAATAAATCAAAACATATTAAAAATTAGTCAATACAAATGCACCAAATTTTCTAAAAAGACAAAAACTGGAGGAAAAATCCAGTTATATCCTATTTAAAAGACAAATCTGTAAAACAAAAGGATAAAGAAAGGATGTAAGAAAAGGATAGATAAAGGGGCAACTATTAGGCAAAATAAAGATATTAGAGCTGTATTTCTATCATAAATAATAGATATTAAGGCAGAAGTAGTCATTAGACATAAAGAAGTTCATGGCATAATGATTAAGGTTCATTTCACCAGGAAAATAAAAGCTCTGACCTTCCACCTACAACATAACTTCAAAGTATATAGTGAAAATATGTAATGCAAAACACATAATTCAAAAACTGGCAGAACCATAAGGAGAAACAAATAAATATAGCAGATAATAGAACATTATAACAAATTCATTTCAGTTAATCAGGTCAACCCCACCCACCACCACCAAAACAAAACACAAACAAAACCAGTAGTGACACAGATTACAATAATCTAATTTTAAAGTCTGACTTCACAAATAGACTATGTACAACTCAAGAAGTGGAGAGTGCATGTATTTTAAAGTGCTCATGGCAGAGTTTCAAAATTAACCACCTACTGGGTCATATTATAAGTCTCAATAAATTTCAAACACTGTGTCATCATACAATCCAAATTCCATGACCACATTGCAATCAGATTAGAAATAAAGTGATAAAAAGTGAAATCCCATAAATCTGGAAATGAAGAAACACCTGTATAAATAACTCATGTTCAAAGAAAGAACCATAATGAAAATTTCAAAATATTAAGAATACTAAGATATTAAATATTAAAACTTTTGAGATGCATCTCAAGAGGCACGTACAGGCAAATAAAAGCTTTTAATGCTTATACCAGAAGAAAGGAAAGACTATTTAAAGAAGTTAGGTATGTGATTTGGTGAGTGCTGTGAAGTGTGTAAACCTGGTGATTCACAGACCTGGGGATAAAAATATATGTTTATAAAAAATATATGTTTATAAAAAATAAAAAATTTAAAAAAAAAAAAAAGAAGTTAGAAAAAGCAAAACTTTGTAAATCCAAAGAAAGTAGAAAGAAAAAAATAAAGATGAGAGCAGGCCTCTGGACATCAACAAGGTAATGGGAGTGGGAGATACCACTCTTTGTCCCCCACCCCAGAAAGGACAAACAGTATCCATGAACAAAAATAAGCCTGGGAGGGCTCAAGAGTCTGATTAAGAACTACAGCAACACAGTGGGAAAAAAAGAGACCAACTCCACAGAAAGGATCCCTGGGGAGACTGGCTGAGCTGAGACAGCTGGCTAAGAACCAAGAAGAAGGTGGGCTGTCAGCATCTGTCACACAGGGGCTGCCATCACAGTCCCCAGAGGCATGTTCTAGGAGGACCCTGGTAGCCTTTGTCACGGAGCATCTCAGCAGCTCCCACAACAGCGCAGACTCTACACAGAGCTCATGGTGGAGGATCCAAGAATGTCTCTCTTGTGGACTGCACTGTGTGCTCCCCAGAGGACACCAGGGCATCAGTTACTGAGACAAGCAACAGGCAGCACTGCCCAGAGCCATGGAACACCCAGAGAGGGAGACTCTGCTGCCCCTCCCCCAGAAGCAGCACAGCCACACCACCAGCCCCACATACACCTTGGTTCCAGAGTCCCAAGGGCTCCACACGTGTGCACACTTCAGACTCTTGGCTGCTCTGCACATGGCCATGTTCCAAACCTGAGCCTCATGGCTGAGCCTCACAGGCATCTCCATGGTGGGCTCTGGGGTCACCACTGCTGGGGAATACCCAGCTCCTCAGACCCCAGAGCTTCTGGGACCCCAGAAGTGCCCACATATCAGACACCAATGCCACCAGCACTACAAGGGCCCTCATAGCTGTACCCTATGCCAAGATGGATCCCTTCAAACATAACACCCTGAACAGCAGGGAAAAGAACCAGGAGGTCCCCAGCAGACTTCACTAGCAAAAGACCTTAATAGTCCCCACTGCCACTGTGAACACATGCAGCCTTGGCCACTGAGAACCCTTAAAATTTATGCCAATACTAACCTCACTGAAGAGGCTACATGTAAAATATGTCGTGGAATCTTCCCTAGGGCCAGAACTGCCACACCCCACTAAGCAGTGCTCTTGCATCCACCCACAGGAGGCCCTGAACCACAAAAACCAGTCCCTAATGCTGGAAGAGATGACCGCTCCATCAATTGCATAGACATCAATGTAAAGCTACCACAGAAACACAAAAAATTAAGGAAACATGCCACCACCAAAAGAATACAGTAATTTTCCACTCACAGACCTCAAAGAAATGGGAGACATAAGAATTGCTAAACAAAGAATTCAAAATAATTGTGTTAAGGAAGCTCAGTGAGCTACAAGGGAACACAGACAATTAAACAAAATCAGGAAAACAGTATGAGAACAAACTGAAAGGTCAACAGAGAGAAAGAAATAATAAAAAAGGAACCAAACCAATTCTGTAGCTGAAGAATACAATGAAAAGAAAATACACTATCATCAAAAGCAGACTCCATCAGGCTGAAAAAAAAAAATCTGTGAACTCAAAGACAGATCATTTAAAATTATCTAATCAGAGATAAAAGGAAGAAGAATGAAAAAGATTTAAGAAAGCCTATGCAAATTGTGGGATACTATCAAGTAGAGTCCCAGGAGAAGAGAGAGAGAAGCAGAAAGCTTTTCTTAACAATAGCTGAAAATTTCCCACATATGGAGCAGGAAAAGGTAGGATATCCAGATGTATGAGGCTAGTAAGTTCCCATACAGATTCAACACAAAGAGGACTTTGCTGGGATACACTGCATTAAAACTGTCAAAAATCAAAGGCAGAGAATTTTGAAAGCCACAGAAGAAAAGAAACTCAACTCTTAAAAGGGAACTCCCATAACGCCCTCGACCCGCAAGGACGACAAGAAGCCTGGTTCGGAGTTAATGCTTCATTCCCTTTTATTTCGTCAGCTTCCTTAGCTTATATGAGGCAGGGTGACCAATAAGGGGCCAAGCAATGGGGAGAGACAATGAGAGTCCTGTTACTATGCTGATTAAATTTGAAACAGCCAATGACTATGTCCTCCTTTAGGCAGGCTTCACCAGAAAGTTCGTTATTTACTTGTAGAGTATTTTGCTAGCAGTGAGCCAAGCGCCATCTTGTAATGGTGGGGACTTTCCCGGCCAGAGGTGGTCCCCGACACCACAAGGCAGTCAGGGCTTTCTCAACACAAACCTTGCAGACCAGGAGAGAGTGGGAAGTATCAGTCAAAGTACTGGAAGAAAAAAAAACTTCCAATGAAGAATATTTTATCCAGAAGAGGTGTCCTTTAGAAATGAAGGAGAGATAAAGACTTTTTCAAACAAAAGCTGAAGGGGTTCATCTCCATTAGACCTGCTTTACAAGAAATGCTAAAGGGAACTCTTCAAGGTGAAATGCAAGCTGCTAGTGAATCATATGAAAACATATGAAAGTATAAAACTTACAACTTACCAGTAAAGAATATAGACAAATTCAGAATAATACCATAGTAGTGTTATGCAAATCACTTAACTCTAGTATAATGATTTAAAGATAAAAGTATTAAAAATAACTATAGCTAAAAGTATTAAAAATAACTATAGCTAAAATAATTTATGAATGTATACAGAATATGAAAAGATGTAAACTGTGACATCAAAACCATAAAATGCTGGGGAGGAGGAGTAAAAGGTATTTTGTATGCAATCAAAGTTAAGCTGTTTTCAGCTTAAAACAGACTGGCATTAAAAAAAGAAAAACGGACTAGCATTACTCTAAAGGGTTTTATATAAGCCTTTTGTTAACCTATATTAGGTGCATACAAGATCAAAGGAAAGAATCAAAGCATACCACACTGGAAAATCATCAAATCACAAAGGAAGATGGCAAAGAGGTAACAAGTAATAAAGGAACTATAAAATAGCTAGAAGGGTGCCTGGGTGGCTCAGCCTTTTAAGAGTCTGCCCTTGGCTCAGGTAATGACCTCAGGGTTCTGGGATCAAGTCCCACATTGGGGAGCCTGCTTCTCCCTCTCCCTCTGCCTGCCACTCTCCCTGCTTGTGCTCTCTCTCTCTCTTTCTGTGTCAAATAAATAAATAAAATCTTTAAGAAAATTTTTTTGAATAGCCAAAAAACATTTAACAAGATGGCAATAATAAGTCCTTATCTGCAAATAGTTACTATAATATACATGTAAATGCACCAACTTTTCCAATAAAAAGACAGAGTAGCTGATAGGATTAAAAAAGGCCTAACTATATGCTGCCTACAAGAAACTCACTTCAGCTTTCAGAACACATACAGGCTCAAAGAAAAGAGATGGAAGAAGATATTTCATGCAAACAGTAACCAAAAAGACTAGGGGGAGTTGTATCAGATGAAATGTGCTTTAAGTTCAAAACTGTAACTTTGTATCATCAAGAGGATATAACAACAGTAAACATACATACGCCCAATATCAGAGGACATAAATATAGTAAGCAAATACTAACAGATCTGAAGGCAGAAATACATAGCAAAGCAATAATAACAGAAGCCTTTAATACTCTAATTTCAACTTGAATAAATCATCCAGGCAGAAAATCAACAAAGAAATATATGATTTGAACTACACTTTAGACCAAGTGGACATAACAGATATATGCAAAATGTATCCAACAGCAGCAGAGTGCACATTCTTCTCAAGTGAATGCAGAACATTCCCTAGGATAGATCATATGTTAGGCCATAAAACAAGTCTTAAAAATTAAAGAAGACTTTAAATCAGATGAATCATTTTTTCCAAACACAATGTTATGAAAACTAGAAATCAAAAACAGGAGGAAACCTGAAAAGTTCAGAAAAATGTAGAAATTAAACAACATGTTCCTGAAAAAAACAATATGTCTAGGAAGAAATCAAAAGGAAAATAAAAAATATCTTGAAACAAATAAAAATGGAAATGTAACACATCAAAAACCGTATCATGCTGCAACAAAAAGTAGTTCAAAGAAGAAATTTTATAGCAATTAAAAACCAATTTAAAAAAGAGAGACCTAAAATTAAGAACCTAACTGTATACCTTAAACAACTTAAAAAAGCGCCAAATTAGAAGGAATTAAATCAGATTAGAGCAGAAGTAAAGGAAATAGAGACCAGAAAAACAATAGGGAAGATATAAACTAAGAGTTGGATCTTAAAAATATAAGCAAATCGACGAACAAGTAAAATAAGAAAAAAAGAGAGACTCAAATAAATAAAACTGGAAATGAAAGAAAAACATTACAGATGATACCACAGAAATATCAAGAATCATATGAGATTATTATGAACATTTATGTCCTAACAAATTTGATAATCCAACAAGCTGATAGTGGACAAATTCTTTGAAACATACAATTTATTAGGAAACAGAAACAGAAAATGTGAACAAATAACAAGGAAGATGGTTTCACTGAATAATCTTATCGAACATTTAAAGAAGAACTAATGCCAATCCTTCTCAAACTTCCAAAAAGGAGAAGAGGAAAGAACGCTTCCAGGGTCATTTTACAAGGCTAACATTATCCAGATTCCAAAGCCAGATAAGGAAACAACTAAGAAATAAAATTACATCCCCCATCCCTGAGGAATACAGAGGCAAAACCCCACCAAAAAAAACTAGCAAAGTAAATTCATAGCACAATAAAAGGTTTATACAACACAATAAAGTAGGGTTTATCTCTGGGATGTGAAGGTGTTCAAACAAGCAAATCAATAAATGTGACAGATGACAGAAATTGAAGAAGACACAAATAAATGGAATGATCTACCATGATCATGGAATGGATTAATAATTAAAATGTCCATACTACACGAAATGATCTACAGAGCCAATGCTATCCTTATCAAAATTCCAATGGCATTTTTGACAGAAATAGAAAAAGTAATTCTGAAATTTGTATGAAACCAAAAAACTCCCTAAATAGCAAAAGCACTCACCAAAAAAAATAAAGCAAGAGGCATCACACTTTCTGACTTCAAGTTATATTACAAAGCGACAGTAATCAAAACAGTAGGGCACTGGCATAAAAACAGACACCTAAGGGGAGCCTTGTTTAAGGTATATATCACAAGGTCCTGGATCAAGCCTTGCACCAGGCTCCCTGCTCAGCAAGGAGGCTGCTTCTCCCACTGCCTCTCCCCAGCTCATGCTCTCTTCTCTCTCTCTGTCAAATAAATAAATAAAATATTTTTAAAAAATAGATCCATAAGCTAATGGAACAGGGAGTCCAGAAATAAACCTACAAATATACAGTCAACTATTTTTTTGACAAGGGCACTAAGAACATACAATGGGAGAAAGGATAGTTTCTTGATAAATGTTGTTAAGAAAATTGGATATTCCAAAGCAAAAGAATGAAACTAGACCCTTTATACCATACACAAAAATTGACTCAAAAAGAACTAAGGACTTATATTTAAAACCTGAAATGGTGAAACTCCTGGAAGAAAATGTAAAGGGAAAGCTCCTTGACATTGGTCATGGCAATGATATTTTTTGGATATGACACCAAACACACATGTAATAAAACCAAAAGTAAACAAATGGAACATCAAACTAAAAACCTGAACAGCAAAGGAAATAATCAACAAAATGAAAGGCAATCTACAGAGTGGGATCAAATGTGTGTAAACCATATATATGAAAAGGAGTTAATACCCAAAATATGCAAGAAACTCAGACAACTCAATAGGAAAAACATTCACAAATAACTGGATGGAAAAAATGGGCAAAAGACCTAAAAAGACATTTTTCCAAAGAAGACATCCAGATGGCCAACAAACATGAAAAGATCCTCAGTATCACTCACCATCAGGGAAATGCCAATCAAAACCACAAAGAGATATCATCTTGTGATATGGTTAGTATCAAGCAAAAAATAACAAATGTGGTGAGAATGTGGATAAAAGGGAATGCTCATGCACTATTAGTGATGTAAACTGATACAGTCACTGTGGATGTTTCTCAAAAAATTAAAAAATAGATGATACACCTGGGTGGCTTAGTTGGTTAAGTATCTGCCTTGGGCTCAAGTCGTGATCCCAGGGTCCTGGGATCAAGCTCTGCATCAGGATCACTGCTCAGCGGGGAGCCTGATTCTCCCTCCCTCTGCTGCTTCCCCTGCTTGTGTTCTCTTTTGGAGAAATAAATAAAGTCTGGGGGGAAAAAGAACTATCACAAGACCCAGCAATCCCACTTCTGGACATCTATCTGAAGGAAATGAAACCAATATCTCAAAGAGATATCTGCACTCCTGTGATCACTGCATTATTCACAACAGCCTAGATATGGAGATAATTTAAGTATCTGTCAACAGAAGGATGGATAAAGAAAATGTGGTATATATAAATACGCAATGAAATATTGTTCAGGCATAAGAAATAAATCGTGCCATTTCAACAAGGATGAACCAGCAGGTACTACACTAAATGAAATAAATCAGAGAAAGATAAATACTATATGGTATCATTCATATGCAGAATCCGGGGGGGGGGGAGTTGAACTCCTAGAAAGAAAGCCAAATGATGGATGAGTGACAGAGGCGATGAGTGATGGAGGGGATGAGGAGACACTGGTCATAAGATGACCAGTCAGTCATAAGATGATTAAGTTCTGATAATCTAATGTACACTGCAAAAATCAGTAAGGGAAATATCACTAAAATGCAGACAGGAGTTTTCCACAGGGGAGCTCTCAGCGCTACCGCTCATGGTTAATTGCAGACCCAACAGTAAGAGATGGATTTGGCCTTAAACAGACTTGACCTTGCACGGGGTTACTACTCTACTACTCCAGCAGGAGGAAGAGATACTTTCCTCAGCCCCCACCCACCAGGACAGCTCAGCCAAAAAGAAACCACCACACAAACTCCCAGTTTACTCCAATGGACTTTTAGTTCACAAGCTTCCTAACTCACCACTTTTCTTCTTAAAAACGTGTACCTCTTCTTTGTTCGCCAGACTTGCCTATGGGTGTCATATCTTGTTTGTTCTGGATTACAATTTGCTTTTATTCCCTAACAAACCCACCTTCTCTTGGTAAAATAACTGGCAGTTTCTATTTTTAAGCTTAACAATAGCACTATGACTATAGGAATAATGCTGTATTGGACATCTGAAATTTGCTGAGTGTAAGCTTCTCACCAAAACACACATACATCTCACACACATACATGTACACACACACACACATTGTTGAAAGATGACAGATATGCTAATTAACTTTGCAGTAAACATTAGACAATGTATATGTATATTAAATATTGCAGTCTACACCTTAGTATATACAATGTTTTTGTCAAATATACTTCAATAAAGCTGGAAACAAAATTTTCAGAAAAAAACCTAGAGCAAAAACAAAAAACAAAACAAACATGTAATAGAGAAGAACTAAATATTAATGAACAGAGAAACTTATTAAAATGTCAGCTGTCTCTCTCTCTCTCTTTTTTTTTTTTAAATTTCTAAGTGATATGAGCACTAGGAACATTTTGTGTTTTAATATTTGGTCTGAGCCTTGTTCCTGACCCAGGATTCCTAAATCCCTTGAAATTTTACGGGCCATAGGAGTTTATGTTGAGTTTATTTTTTTTTTTAAGATTTTATTTATTTATTTGACAGAAAGAGAGAGAGAGTTCACAAGCAGGCAGAGTGGCAGGAAGAGGAAGAAGCACGCTCCTTGCTGAGCAGAAAGCCTGACAGGGGCTCCACCCCAGGACCCTGAGATCATGACCTGAGCAGAAGGCAGGCCCTTAACTGACTGAGCCACCCAGGCATCCTTGTTGTTGTTCATTTTTTTTCCCCTGCTGTTATTCTAATAAGGTTAATCTGGGTGGGCTTTTGGATGGCTCCTGAATGGGGGTTGGTTACCAGAAAGATCTAGCCATGATTAGTAGCTTAGAATTTTCAGCATCACCTTCCCATCCCCCATTCTCCAGAGAGAGAAGAGGGGCAGGAAATGGAGTTACTATCACTTGGCCATGCTTATGTGAGGAAGCCTCCATAAAAGCTCCCGAAAGCAAACCTGAGCGGATTACTCAGCCCGGCCCCTGGTAAGGGCGGTGCAATTCTGCCTGGGGCAAACACACTTGAGAATACTACAACAGGCCCCTCCCCCAGAAGATCAAAAAGAAATCCAGCCAGTGGTGGGTATTATAGAGGGCATGGATAGCATGGAGCACTGGGTGTGGTGAAAAAAATAATGAATACTGTTTTTCTGAAAATAAATAAATCAATTTAATAAAAAAATAAATTAAAAAATATATATATAACTTAAAAAAAAAAAAAAGAAATCCAGCCAGGACCAAGTTCACCTACCAAGGAGTACAGTGGAATTCCAGAGGAGGAGAAAGCAAAGCACGGAACTCATGGCTTTCTCCCCATGATTCTATAGTCTTGCAGTTAATTTAATTTTTTTCTTTTCAATTTCTTTTCTCTTCTTCTGCTAAACTTTTTTTTTAACTTTTACCCTTTTCTTTTTTAACTAGTTTATCTAATATATATATTTTTTCTTTATTTGTTTTCTTTTTTAATTGTTCCTTTTACCCTTTTCTTTTTTAACTAGTTTAATATATATATATATATATATATATTCTTTTTTATATTTTTTCTTTATTTGTTTTCTTTTTTTAATTGTTCCTTTTTTTTTCTGAACCTCTTTTTATCCCCTTCCCCCCACCCCAAGATTCTGATTTGGTTAAAGCGTATTTTCCTGGGGTCTTTGCCACCCTTTTAGTATTATACTTGCTCCTTCATATACTCTTACCTGGACAAAATGACAAGGTGGAAAAATTCACCACAAAAAAAAAGAACAAGAGGCACTACCGAAGGCTAGGGACCTAATCAATATAGACATTGGTAATATGTCAGATCTAGAGTTCAGAATGATGATTTTCAAGGTTCTAGCTGGGCTCAAAAAAGGCATGGAAGATATTAGAGAAACCCTCTTGGGAGATATAAAAGCCCTCTCTGGAGAAATAAGAGAACTAAAATCTAACTAAGTTGAAATCAAAAAAGCTATTAATGAAGTGCAATCAAAAATGGAGGCTCTCACTGCTAGGATAAATGAGGCAGAAGAATTAGTGATATAGAAGAACAAATGACAGAGAATAAAGAAGCTGAGCAAAAGAGGGGCAAACAGCTACTGGACCACAAGGGGAGAATTCGAGAGATAAGTGACACCATAAGATGAAACAACATTAGAATAATTGGGATTCCAGAAGATTGGAGAGAATCATTGGAGAGAATTATTGGAGAGAATTTCCTTAATATGGCAAAGAGAACAAGCGTCAAAACCCAGGAGGTGCAGAGAACCCCCCTCAAAATCAACAAGAATAGGTCCACGCCCCATCACTTAATAGTAAAATTTACAAGTCTTAGTGACAAAGAAAATCCCAAAAGCAGCCTGGGAAAAGAAGTCTGTAACATACAATGGTAAAAATAGTAGATTGGCAGCAGACTTATCCACAGAGACCTGGCAGGCCAGAAAGAGCTGGCATGATATATTCAGAGCACTGAATGAGAAAAACATGCAGCCAAGAATACTATATCCAGCTAGGCTATAATTGAAAATAGAAGGATAGATAAAAAGCTTCCAGGACAAACAAAAACTGGAAGAATTTGCAAACACCAAACCAACTCTACAGGAAATACTGAAAGGGTCCTCTAAGCAAAGAGAAAGCCTAAAAGTAGTAGGTCAGAAAGGAACAGAGACAGTATACAGTACCAGTCACTTTACAGGCAATACAATGGCACTAAATTCATATCTCTCAATAGTTACCTTGAATGTAAATGGGCTAAATGCCCCAATCAAAAGACACAGGGTATCAGAATGGATAAAAAAACAAAACCCATCTATATGTTGCCTACAAGAAACTCATTTTAGACCTGAAGACACCTCCATGTTTAAAGTAAGGGGGTGGAAAACAATTTACCATGCTAATGGACATCAGAAGAAAGCAAGGGTGGCAATCCTTATATCAGATCAAATAGATTTTAAGCCAAAGACTATAATCAGAGATGAGGAAGGACACTATACCATACTCAAAGGGTCTGTCCAAGAAGAAGATCTAACAATTTTAAATATCTATGCCCCTAATGTGGGAGCAGCCAACTATATAAACCAAATAATAACAAAATCAAAGAAACACATCAACAATAGTACAATAATAGTATGGGACTTTAACACTCCCCTCACAGAAATGGACAGATCATCCAAGCAAAAGATCAACAAGGAAATAAAGGCCTAAAACGACACACTGGACCAGATGGACATCACAGATATATTCAGAACATTTCATCCCAAAGCAACAGAATACACATTCTTCTCTAGTGCACATGGAACATTCTCCAGAATAGGTCACATCCTGGGTCCTAAATCATGTCTCAACCAGTATTAAAAGATTGGGATCATTCCCTGCATATTTTCAGACCACAATGCTCTGAAGCTAGAACTCAATCCCAAGAGGAAATTTGGAAAGAACCCAAATACATGGAGACTAAACAGCATCCTTCTAAAGAATGAATGGCTCAACCAGGAAATTAAAAATTAAAGAAGATTGAAAAAATTCATGGAAACAAATGATAATGAAAACACAACGGTTCAAAATCTGTGGGACACAACAAAGGCAGTCCTGAGAGGAAAATATATAGCAGTACAAGCCTTTCTCAAGAAACAAGAAAGGTCTCAAATACACAACCTAATCCTACACCTAACGGAGCTGGAGAAAGAACAAGAAAGAAACCCTAAACCCAGCAGGAGAAGAGAAATCATAAATATCAGAGCAGAAATCAATGAAATAGAAACAAACAAACAAACAAACAAAAAACCAAGAGAACAAATCAATGAAACTAGGAGCTGGTTCTCTGAAAGAATTAATAAGATTGATAAACCCCTGGTCAGACTTATCAAAAAGAAAAGAGAAAGGATCCAAATAAATAAAATGAATGAAAGAGGAGAGATCACAACCAAAAATACAGATAATTATAAGAACATATTATGAGCAACTCTACGCCAACAAATTTGACAATCTGGAAGAAATGGATGCGTTACTAGAGACATATAAACTACCACAACTGAACCAGGAAAAAATAGAAAACTTGAACAGACCCATAACCAGTAAGGAGATTGAAAGAGTCATCAAAAATCTCCAAACAAACAAAATCCCAGGGCCAGACAGCTTCCCAGGGGAATTCTACCAAAATTCTACCAAAAGAAGAACTAATTCCTATTCTCCTGATGTTCCAAAAAAGAGAAATGGAAGGGAAACTTCCAAACTCATTTTATGAGGCCAGCATCACCTTGATCCCAAAACTAGACAAGGATCTCATCAAAAAAGAGAACTACAGACCAATATCCTTGATGAACACAGATGCGAAAATTCTCACCAAAATACTAGCCAATAGGATTCAACAGCACATTAAAAGGATTATTCACCACGACGAAGTGGGATTTATTCCACGGCTGCAAGTTTGGTTCAACCTCAGCAAATCAATCAATGTGATACAACACATTAATAAAAGAAAGAACAAGAACCATATGATACTCTCAATAGATGCTGAAAGAGCATTTGACAAAGTACAGCATCCCTTCCTGATCAAAACTCTTCAAAGTATAGGGATAGAGGGCACATACCTCAATATTATCACAGCTATCTATGAAAAACCCACTGCAAATATCATTTTCAATGGAGAAAAAAAAGACAGCTTTTCCACTAAGGTCAGGAACACAGCAGGGATGTCCGTTATCACCACTGCTATTCAGCATAGTACTAGAAGTCCTAGCCTCAGCAATCAGATAACAAAAGGAAATTAAAGGCATCCAAATCAGCAAAGAAGAAGTCAAACTATCACTCTTCGCAGATGATATGATACTATATGTGGAAAACCCAAAAGACTTCACTCCAAAACTGCTAGTACTTGTACAGGAATTCAGTAAAGTGTCAGGATATAAAATCAAGGCACAGAAATCAGTTGCATTTCTCTACGCCAACAACAAGACAGAAGAAAGAGAAATTAAGGAATCCATCCCATTTACAATTGCACCCAAAACCATAAGATACCTAGGAATAAACCTAACCAAAGAGGCAAAGAATCTATACTCAGAAAACTATAAAGTACTCATGAAAGAAATTGAGGAAGACACAAAGAAATGGAAAAATGTTCCTGGATTGGAAGAATAAATATTGTGAAAATGTCTATGCTACCTAAAGCAATATACCCATTTAATGCAATTCCTATGAAAATACCATACATTTTTTTCAAAGAAATGGAACAAATAATCCTAAAATTTATATGTAATCAGAAAAGACCTCGAATAGCCAAAGGAATATTGAAAAAGCCAAAGTTGGTGGCATCACAATCCCGGACTTCAAGCTCTATTACAAAGCTGTCATCATCAAGACAGCATGGTACTGGCACAAAAACAGACACATAGATCAATGGAACAGAATAGAGAGCCCAGAAATAGACCCTCAACTCTATGGTCAACTAATCTTCGACAAAGCAGGAAAGAATATCCAATGGAAAAAAGACAGCCTCTTCAATAAATGGTGTTGGGAAAATTGGACAGCCACATGCAGAAAAATGAAACTGGACCATTTCCTTACATACACACAAAAATAGACTCAAAATAGATGAAGGACCTCAATGTGAGAAAGGAATCCATCAAAATCCTTGAGGAGAAAACAGGCAGCAACCTCTTCGACCTCAGCCACAGCAACTTCTTCCTAGGAACATCGCCAAAGGCAAGGGAAGCAAGGGCAAAAATGAACTATTGGGATTTCATCAAGATCAAAAGCTTTTGCAGAGCAAAGGAAACAGTTAACAAAACCAAAAGACAACTGACAGAATGGGAGAAGATATTTGCAAACAACATATCAGATAAAGGGCTAGTGTTCAAAATCTATAAAGAACTTAGCAAACTCAACACCCAAAGAACAAATAATCCAATCAAGAAATGGGCAGAAAACATGAACAGACATTTCTGCAAAGAAGACATCCAGATGGTCAACAGACACATGAAAAAGTGCTCCACATCATTTGGCATCAGGGAAATACAAATCAAAACTACAATGAGATATCATCTCACACTGGTCAGAATGACTAAAATTAACAAGTCAGGAAATGACAGATGCTGGCGAGGATGCAGAGAAAGGGGAACCCTCCTACACTGTTGGTGGAAATGCAAGCTGGTACAACTACTCTGGAAAACAGCATGGAGGTTCCTCAAAATGTTGAACTACCCTACCTATGACCCGGCAATTGCACTACTGGGTATTTACCCTAAAGATACAAACAGTGATCCGAAGGGGCACATGCACCCGAATGTTTATAGCAGCAATGTCTACAACAGCCAAACTATGGGAAGAACCTAGATGTCCATCAACAGATGAATGGATAAAGAAGATGTGGTATACATACACAATGGAATACTATGCAGCCATCAAAAGAAATGAAATCTTGCCATTTGCGACGACGTGGATGGAACTAGAGGGTATCATGCTTAGCAAAATAAGTCAATCAGAGAAAGACAACTATCCTATAATCTCCCTGATATGAGAAAGTGGAGATGCAACATGGGGGGGGGGTTAAGGGGGTAGGAGAAGAATCAATGAAACAAGATGGGATTGGGAGGGAGACAAACCATAAGTGACTCTTAATCTCGCAAAACAAACTGAGGGTTGCTGGGGGGGGGTTGGGAGGGGGGTTTGGAGAGCGGGGTGGGGTTATGGACTTTGGGGAGGATATGTGCTATGGTGAGTGCTGTGAAGAGTGTAAACCTGACGATTCACACACCTGTACCCTGGGGATAAAAATACATTATATGTTTATTAGAATAAATTAACAAATAAATAAATTTTGAAAAATAGTTTTAAAAAAAGAAATATATATTTGGTCTTCATCCTCATCTCTGGTACAAAGATCCTCAAACTCCTAGAATATACTAAATAAATAGAGTGATAAAGGTTACATTAAATTAAGGAGGTGACTTTCGGACCTCACCTAAAGATGGAGGCTGGTTGCCAAGAGAACCAACCATATGATTGATTAGATGATTGAACTTTCAGCCCCAGCACCCTGACCTCTGGGGATGGGAACGGGGTTGTGGGTTGAATTAACTGCCCATGATTTAATCAACATGTCGGTGCAATGAAGCCTCCATAAAAGCATAGAAGCTCCGCGCCTTTTTCCCCATATCCCAACCTATGCCTCTTGTCTTTCTGGCTGTTTCTGAGTTATATCCTTTTATAATAAACTGATAGTAAGTAAAATATTTGCTTGCACTCTGTAAGCCACTCTAGCAAAGTGATGGAACCCAAAGAGAGGGTCACTAAAGCCTCCCATCTACATTTGGTCAGACAAAGGCACAGTTGATAACCTTAGCTTGAGACTGGCATCTGAAATGGGAAGGGGAGGTAGGATGGTACAGTGTTACAGGACCGAGCCCTTAGCCTGTGAGATCTGATGTGATCTCCAGATGAACAGTCTGAGGTGGGCTAAATTGTAGGACACCAAAGGTGTCTGAGGACTGAGTGCTTGGTGGTATGAGGGGTCCCCCGCCAAGACATACACACATTGGAATTGGGTACAGATCATATTAACTCACAAAAATTAAATCAAGATGAATTCAAGACTTACATTTAAGACCTTAAACCATAAAACTACTATAAGAAAACACAGGGGATAAACTTCTTGACATTGGTCTTGAGAATGGTTTTTTCAGATATGACACCAATAGCAAAAATAAACATATAAGACTACATCAAATAAAAATGCTCTTTCACAGCAAAGGAAACCATCATCACAATGAAAAAACAACCAATGGAATGGGAGAATATATCTGCAAGTCATATATCTGGTAAGGGGTTAACATCCAAAATATATGAAGACCTCACACAATTCAGTATTAAAGAAATTAACAATCTGATTTAAAAGTGCTGATTTTCCGAAGACAGAAAAATGGCTGTCCAGCAGATACATGAAAAGGTGTTCAACACACTCATGATCAGGGAAATGAAAATCAAAACCAGTATGAGTTAACACCGCACACCTATTAGAATGACCATTACCAAAAAGGCAAGAAATAACAAGTGTTGGTGAGGAGGTGGAGAAATGCAAACCCTCATGCACTGTTGGTGAGAATGTACACTGGTGCAACCACTATGACAAAAGTACAGAGGATTCTCATAAAATTAAAAAAAAAACTACCATATGATCCTCCAGTACTACTTCTGGAAATACATCCAAAGGAAATGAAAATAGAATCCTGGAGAGGTATTTCCACTCCCATGTTCACCGCAGCATTATTCTCAATAGCCTAAATATGGAAACAACCTAAGTGTCAACCAGTGAATGGATAAAGATGACATCCTGTGTACAATGTCACATTACTCAGCCATTAGAAAGAAGGTAATCCTGTGAGAACATGGATGTAACTTGAGGGCACTTTGCTAAGTGAAATAAGCCAGAGAAAGATAAATACTGCATAGTACTACTTACATGCAGAATTTGAAGAAAACAAAATTGAACTCTCAGAAAAAAGTAGAAAAGTAGTTATCAAAGGCTACGGGGTTGGGGGAAAAGGGAGGAGTTGGTAAAAGGTTTGTTTTTTTTTTTTTCTTTACCATTCTTTTACCATTTTTTTTTTTACCATTCTTTACCAAGAACAAGGTCTGCAAATCTAATCTATAACATAATGACTATAGTTACTAACACTGTACTGTAAAATTGTAATTTGTTGAGAATAGTAATTAAATGTTCTCACAAAAACAAAAAAGGTTTTCTGACACATGCTACAACACAGACAAATGTTAAAGACATCACACTAAGTAAAACAGGCCAAACACAAAGAACCAAAATTATATGCTTCTTGTATACTTCTACTTGTATGAGGCACATAGAACAGCCATATTCACAGAGACAGAAAATAGAACAGAGATGACCAGGACCTGGAGAAAGGGGTAATGGGGAGTCATTGTTTAAAAGGTGTGGAATTTCACTTTGGGATGATGATAAATTCTGGAGGTGGATGCTGGTGATGGTTACACAACAGTATGAATGTACTTAAAATCATTAAAATGATAACTTTTATGTTGTCCATATTTTACCACAATAGAAAAATAAGGGAACAGAAAATACTACAGCATGCCAATGCAAACCAAAAGAAACTGGTTAACAATATTCTACCAGACAAAATAGAGTTTAAGGGAAAAGTATTAATAAGGAGAAACTGGGTTTCAACATAATATTAGAAGGGACAATCAAGAAGCTACAACTTCTATCTTTTATGTACCTAACACTGCCTCAAAATCAATAAAGCAAAACCGGACAGAATAGCAAAAAATTTGACATTTCACAAAAACAGTCATAGTGAGATATTTTAACATACCTATCTCAATGATTTATGATCAAGTGAACAAAAAAATAACAAGTAAATAGTTTGGACCTTCACGAACAGGCTTGACCTAATAAAGAATTCTGTACATGATAAACAAGGAATTTACTTTTCAGATCACCTAAGAAATTTATGAAAATTGACCACATCCTAAGTAACAAAAGGCTTCACAAATTTCAAGGAATCAATATTATGCAGACCCCATTTTCCCATAGAATACAAATAAATTATAAGTCAACAAAAAAAACTTTATAAATGTACCATATTTGGAAATGTGAAATAACACTCTTAAATCAACCATGGGTTAAAAAGAGAATAAAACTGAAAATAACTCTCTAGAACCATTTAACAATTAAAATATCATACATTCAGGGGCACCTGGGTGGGTCAGTTGGTTAAGCTACTACCTTTGGCTCAGGTCATGATCTCAGGGTCCTGGGATTGAGTCCTGCACCCGGATCTTTGCTCAGCAAGGAGAGCATGCTTCTCCCTCTCCTCCCCTCTCTTGCTATCTCTGTCTAAAGTAAATAAATAAATAATTTTTTTTCAAACGTAGTGGATGTAGCTACAGCAGTTCCTAGAGTTTAGAAATTAAAACTTAAGAGTACTGAATGCATTTACTATTTTAAAGATTGATGTGTGGGGCACCTGGGTGGCTCAGTGGGTTGAAGCCTCTGCCTTCGGCTGGGGTCATGATCTCAGGGTCCTGGGATGGAGCCCTGCATGGGACTCTCCGCTCTGCGGGGAGCCTGCTTCCTCCTCACTCTCTGCCTGCCTGTCTGCCTACTTGTGATCCCTGTCAAATAAATAATGAAATCTTAAAAAAAAAAAAAAAATTGATGTATTCAGTAAAGCCAGAATGTAAACAAACAAGCTAAAAGAGAACTTAATGTAACAGAAAAAGAATAATCAAGACCAATCAAACTAAAAGCTGATGAGAGGGGGAAAAACAGTACTCAAAAGGCTCCCCTTTACCTCAAAGTAGTACAAGACACAAGACCAAAGCAGTTTTACAGGTGAGTTTTATCAAATATACAAAGACTAGAAAATCCTTACACTATGCAAACTCTTTCAAAAATAAAGGAAAACTACTGAACCCACTTTCTGAGAAGTAAAACAGCAATGGTTCCCAAAACAGACAAGAACAAGTATATGCACCAAAAAAATTACAGCCAGTAACACTCCTGAACATAAATGCAAATATCCTAAACAAAATAATAGCAAATCAAATCCAAAGTGTCAGAGTATGTATGTGTGATATATACAGACTTACACATATCTTAGCAGAGTCTACCTCATGAATATAAGCACAGTATCTACTAACGTTATTAATGTAATTCAACGTATCAACTTATTAGAAGGGTCATTTAAATCTCTACATTAAATGACATATATACTCATTTATATTTGTGTGTACATGTAGATATGTATATAATACACAATCAGTAGGGGCACATCTGCTCAGAGCTCATGAGCCAATTATGAATGCAAAACGAAACCCCAAACTCATTAACCTAGGAACAGGAGAGAGAACGCTTGGCCTGATCAAGGGCAAGTAACAGTCCAGTGAGAAGGTGAGCCCCTTGAGGGCATGAATGCAAAACGAAACCCCAAACTCATTAACCTAGGAACAGGAGAGAGAACGCTTGGCCTGATCAAGGGCAAGTAACAGTCCAGTGAGAAGGTGAGCCCCTTGAGGGCAGCGATGGGTCTAACTCAAGTCCAAGGCCCAAATGCCTGCAGCATGAAGACTGAATGCGGGACTTGGGGGCCACCAGGCACCCCCTGGACAACCCCAGGCCAGACCACCATACCTCCCACTCTGCCCCTCCAATCCTGCCCCACACCCCAGCCCTACACCCAGCAGGACCCCACCCCCGGCTCGCTTCTCAACCCTACTTCCTATTCCCCAGGGCCCTGCCCGTTCGCCTTCCCCGCTTCCCCCACCACCCCGACTCCTCTACCCTTCCCCAGTTCCCCCAACCAGAGCTCCAACCCTGCCCGCCCCTCCAGGACTGCCCTACACCCCCGCCCACTCCTGAATTCCCGCCTTGCTCCCCGGGTCCCGCCCCTGGGCATCTGACCCAGCCCACCCACGTGACAGCAGCCTGAGGCACCAGCCTGTGGCCCTGTCTCCCCGGCCCACGGCCCACGCATCCCTGTGGCCCTGCCCCCCGCCAAACCCTAGTTCCTACCCCTCTGGCCGGTTTGGCAGATAAGCTCAAAGGGCGGGGGTCGGCAAGTGTCCCAACCCCCTGCCCTCACCGGCAGCACTGGGGCCCAGCGACCACTTTGAACCTTAGGGCCAAGGGGTGAAGGTGCCGCTCACACACGCCGGATCCAGGCGGATCCAGGCGAGCACAGCCCCGAGGGACGATGCCCCGACTCTTCCTCGCCGTAACCGCCGACCAGTCAGGCCAAGAGCTTACCCCTCGCCCAGCTCGCGGGTCGGGGTGGGGGGTGTCTTGGGGGTGGGTTACCAGGTCCGCGGAGCCTATGCAATGCACCCTGGGAGTTGGGGGGGAGGGGGTCACAAGGCCCGCGCAATGCACGTTCGCGGCAGGGTTCACGAGCCCCGTGCACACACTGCGCAATGCACGCTGGGGGCTGGGGGTCACGCAGGGCATGCTGGGGCTGGGACCGGGATGGAACCCAGGGGCGAGGACCTGGCTGGTGTCTCCTTGGAGACTCCTACCAGGCGATGCTGGCCATGCAGTCCGCGGCGCCCAGACACGTGCCGCAAAGGCGGGTGGGAGACATACGGTGCGCACGTTACCGACGGCTGCCGGAGTGCGGCGGGAAGGCGGGAGAAACTAGCGACTTCGCAGAACGGCTGCTCTGGGACCCTCAAGAGGAGCGGCTCTCGTGGAGGCTCCCCACCACCAATTTTATTTATTTATTTATTTATTTATTTATTTAATATTTTGTTTATTAATTGACACAGAGAGAAGAGATCACAACTAGGCAGAGAAGCAGGCAGAGAGCGAGGGGGAAGCAGGCTTCCTGCCGAGCAGAGAGCCGAATGTCGGGCTCCATCCCAGGACCCCAGGATCATGACCCGAGCTGAAGGCAGAGGCTTTAACCCACTGGGCCACCCAGGCGCCCCTCGTGGAGGCTTTTTTTACAGCGTGGGGTAGGAGTTTGTCCTTTCGGAGCCTCGGATCGTAGGAAGAGATGGTGTGTGGAAATGCAGTAGCACGGATCAGAGAGAAGTTCTAAGAAGTGTGGGCGTGCCAAATCCCTCTCTTCTTTTCGTGTGTCTTGTGAAAGGTTGAGCAAGCGATGTCCTGTGTTTCGCTTGCGCGCGGCGGCTCTTGGTTGGGCGCTGACCCTGCGCTGCACACACCAGCCACAGGTCCTCTTCTTTCTGGTTCCTGGGGGAGGCTGCAGCAGGGCAACCGCGGAGATTTACTGCGGTCTCCTGTTTCTAAACTGCTTACTTGTTTAAAAGGATAAGCTTTCCACTTTGACTGTTTATAAGCTTGAGGATGTCGCCGTCCCACGTGTCACAGCAGAATTGGAGCAGGGCTCTGAGTCTTTGAGGAGCCGTGAAGAGGGCTCGGTGTTGAAGGGGAGGGAAGATACCAGTTAAAAGGGAAAGTCATTTTGGAAATATTATGGGCCAATAATCGTTTATATTTGGTAAAATTAGCCAGAAAGTCGAAAGTCAGCTCTGTCAAATACCAGCCAGCAAACTGTGTAAAACAAAATAGAATTAAAAAAAAAAAAAAAAAAAAAAAGAGGCAGAGCATGAGGCCATGTTCTCCAACCTTCCCTGTCTCAGCAAACAGCACCTCTCCTGTGGGGTCTTCCTCGCATTCCCTATTCCCTACTCCAGTTGAATTTATTACCAAGACCTGTAGATTTTACCCACGAACTATGTTGGGTCCGTCACTTTGGTCCAGCTGTACTGCTTCAGCTCTAGACAAAGCAGTGGTCTTCAAATTAGGGTGCAGTAGGTCCGGAGGAAGCACAGACTTTCAGGGCTTTAAGGATAGTAATGGCTTTAAAGGAGTCCATTGATAGCTCCACATCTTCATATGTACCTTGAGTTAACATAATGCAGATTGGTCTTTTCTCACCCCTCCTTCAAAATCTCCCTTCACCCACTTCACAAGAGAAAGACAAGCTCTCTCCTACTCGGAATCCCACTTTACTTTTTACTTCCCCGGTGTAAAAACTTGCAAGGACACCAAAAAGCCACTGCAAAACACACAAAAAATTAAGATGAGACACCTCTCTTAAGACTAATTAAAGCATCAAAAAAAAAAAAAAGACTAAAACATCTATAGATATATTGTAGGGCTTCCCATTTTTCTGTCTTTATTTCAGTGAAGAGGGATGCCTGACGTTACAACCATTAGGCTGTCCTGGTGTCAGATTATTGTATAATATGGGCAGCGGATTCATGAGTGTTTTCTTTAAATGGACTCATCTCTTTCATACCCCGACCAGTGTCAAATAACTCCTTGCTCTTAATGGAGAGTCAAATAAATGCAAGACAGAATCTGTAATAAATATTGCTTACTAAATTGGGTTTTTATTTCATGGATTAAAAGGTAAGCAGTATTTTTCAGCTGTTCATAATACTCATATCCTAGAATACATTAGCTAGAAATAAGAGCACCTTCAAACAGTGAAGCAGTACTGGCTAGGAACACTAATTCTTTTAAATGTAACTGGAATATTCTCTGGACCACAGGTTCTTCAAAACACGCTGAATAAAACCTGAGGACAAAATGTTATGTGATTTCTTTTAAAAATTAATACTGTGAAACAATAAGTTAAAAATTACCTAATTGTATCATAACTAGATATTCCAATTACATTTTTAAATTTATTTATTTATTTTCAGCATAACAGTATTCATTATTTTTGGACCACACCCAGTGCTCCATGCAATCGGTACCCTCTATAATACCCACCACCTGGTACCCCAACCTCCCACCTCCCCGCCACTTCAAACCCCTCAGATTGTTTTTCAGAGTCCATAGTCTCTCACGGTTCACCTCCCCTTCCAATTTCCCCCAACTCCCTTCTCCTCTCTAACTCCCCATGTCCTCCATGCTATTTGTTATGCTCCACAAATAAGTGAAACCATATGATAATTGACTCTCTCTGCTTGACTTATTTCACTCAGCATAATCTCTTCCAGTCCCATCCATGTTGCTACAAAAGTTGGGTATTCATCCTTTCTGATGGAGGCATAATACTCCATAGTGTATATGGACCACATCTTCCTTACTGATTCGTCTGTTGTAGGGCATCTTGGTTCTCTCCATAGTTTGGCGACCATGGCCATTGCTGCTATAAACATTGGGGTACAGATGGCCCTTCTTTTCATGACATCTGTATCTTTGCGGTAAATACCCAGTAGTGCAATGGCAGGGTCATAGGGAAGTTTTATTTTTAATTTCTTGAGGAATCTCCACACTGTTCTCCAAAGAGGCTGCACCAACTTGCATTCCCACCAACAGTGTAAGAGGGTTCCCCTTTCTCCACATCCCCTCCAACACATGTTGTTTCCTGTCTTGCTAATTTTGGCCATTCTAACTGGTGTAAGGTGATATCTCAATGTGGTTTTAATTTGAATCTCCCTGAGGGCTAGTGATGATGAACATTTTTTCATGTATCTGATAGCCATTTGTATGTCTTGATTGGAGAAGTGTCTGTTCATATCTTCTGCCCATTTTTTTTTTATATGATTGTCTGTTTTGTGTGTGTTGAGTTTGAGGAGTTCTTTATAGATCCTGGATATCAACCTTTTGTCTGTACTATCACTTGCAAATATCTTCTCCCATTCCGTGGGTTGCCTCTTTGTTTTCTTGACTGTTTCCTTTGCTGTGCAGAAGCTTTTGATTTTGATGAAGTCCCAAAAGTTTATTTTCGCTTTTGTTTCCTTTGCCTTTGGAGACATATCTTGAAAGAAGTTGCAGTGGCTGATATCGAAGAGATTACTGCCTATGTTCTCCTCTAGGATTCTGATGGATTCCTGTCTCACTGTGAGGTCTTTTATCCGTTTTGAGTTTATCTTTGTGTTCGGTGTAAGAGAATGGTTGAGTTCATTCTTCTACATATAGCTGCCCAGTTTTCCCAACACCATTTATTGAAAAGACTGTCTTTTTTCCACTGTATATTTTTTCCTGTTTTGTCGAAGATTATTTGCCCATAGAGTTGAGGGTCCATATCTGGGCTCTCTACTCTGTTCCACTGGTCTATGTGTCTGCTTTTATGCCAGTGCCATGCTGTCTTGGTGATCACAGCTTTGTAGTAAAGCTTGAAATCAGGCAGCGTGATGCCCCCAGTTTTATTTTTGTTTTTCAACATTTCCTTAGCGATTCGGGGTCTCTTCTGATTCCATACAAATTTTTGGCTTATTTGCTCCAGCTCTTTGAAGAATACCGGTGGAATTTTGATCGGAATGGCATTAAAAGTATAGATTGCTCTAGGCAGTAGAGATATTTTAACAATGTTTATTCTTCCAATCCAAGAGCATGGAATGGTCTTCCATATGTTTGTGTCTTCTTCGATTTCTTTCATGAGTGTTCTGTAGTTCCTCAAGTACAGATCCTTTACCTCTTTGGTTAGGTTTATTCCCGGGTATCTTATGGTTCTTGGTGCAATAGTAAATGGAATCGATTCTCTAATTTTCCTTTCTGTATTTTCATTGTCAGTGTATAAGAAAGCCACTGATTTCTGTAATTGACTTTGTATCCTGCCACATTGCTGAATTGCTGTATGAGTTCTAGTAGTTTGGGGGTGGAGTCTTTTGGGTTTTCCATATAAAGAATCATGTCATCTGCAAAGAGAGAGAGTTTGACTTCTTTGTTGCCAATTTGGATACATTTTATTTCTCTTTGTTGTCTGATTGCTGTTGCTAGGACTTCTAATACTATGTTGAACAAGAGTGGTGAAAGTGGGCATCCTTGTTGTGTTCCTGATCTCAACAGGAAGGCTGCTAGCTTTTTCCCATTGAGGATGATATTTGCTGTGGGTCTTTCATAGATAGATTTTATGAAGTTCAGGAATGTTCCCTCTATCCCTATACTTTGAAGCATTTTAATCAGGAACGGATGCTGGATTTTGTCAAGCTTTACAACAAAAGCTGATGACCAGTTTTCAGTAACAAAAAAACCCACACTTTTTAATCACACTCTTCCCTGCATAAATAGTGTATATTTTAATTACATACTACATTGCAGTTTTACAATTTAAGTAATGAGAAATGGTATATAGGTTTATTCTTATTTGTGTAACTTATTAACATGAATAAGGTATATCTACATTGTTTAATCTTGACTTGACTGGATTTATTAATCCATTTCTAAAAATAGATTCAAAATTTCTTTCCCAGTACTTACTGTAATAGCTTTTGAAATGTTTATTAATTAGTTTGAACTGAAAACTTAAGTCAGATTTTATAATCGAAAGTCAGTCTGATTTGTCTAATTGATTTGGCAATGCTAATAATACAGCAGACATTTTCCATAAATTCAATGAGCTAAATCCAGATTCAAGGTTTTGACAAAAAATATTACTGAAAGACATGAAAATAATGAGTCTTTAAATTGTATTGGCAGAAGTGTACTAAAATTTGTTCAGATACTTCTATTTACCTAACCCTTTCTGAAAACATTGCATTAAATGAGACACCTATTAGTAAAAAAGATATAATACAGCATAATTAAGTTATTTGATAAAAATCTAATATTTTGGAGGTAATACTGGTCTAAAATTGAGAAAAAAAGTGATTTTAATGAGTAGGTGCTCTGCATGACCTTGAGACCTCCCTCTACTACTGCACAGCCCAGAAAGCTGGGAGTTGGGCACCAACTCTCTGCCCTTCTCTCCCAGACCTGCCAAACTGAATGAACTCTTTTGGCTACACTCCTGCATAGAATTCCAAGGGGTCTGATACTTTTAAATGTAAATCTAGCCTTCTGTATCATTATGAAACTCTGTACCAATACAGAGGTAGATCCATGATGATAGAGATCTATAAAACCAATTTTATTAAACAATGTATCAACCTAGGAGCGCATCCTCATTATTCATGGGTTCCAGGTTTGTGAATTTGCCTACTCACTAAAATGTAGGCATGGTCTCCAAATCAATACTTGTGGTGTATTGTAGTTATTTGGGGCCTGCACAGAGTGGTGACAATTTTGAGGGGCAGGTTCCCAGCCTGTTTTCTCGTTTCAGCTCTTGTGCTGTAAACAAGAGATCTCCCCTGAGCGACTCAGGGCTATGTTTTACACATCTTTATGCTTTTTGCTGGTGGTTTTGCTGTTTAAAATGGCCCCCAAACGTAGTGTTGAATCGTTGCCTAGTGCTCCCAAAGGCAAGAAGGCTGTGATGTGTCTTATAGAGAAAATAGGTGTGTGAGATTTGCTTAGATCAGGGCATGGTTACAGTCCTCTTGGCTCTGAGGTCAATGTTAACGAGTTACAATATATATTAAATACCTTCAACCAGAAACACATAAAACAAGGTTATGGACTGATCAGTTGATAAAAATGGGAGTCAATGCTATCGGGAATGTAAACCTGTACTTCCCTCGGAGCAATGGTTCAGTATTTGCTAAATCAATATTTGTGGCAACTTTTTAGAACCTAGCTGCTGCAAATAGCAAGAAACAACTGCATATTTTTGCAGAGTTAAATATATAGCTTGGGCTTTCTTTACCTCCAGCCCAGCGAATTTTGGGGCCTCCAGCATTTTGCTTTCAAAAAAATTGAAGGAAGTCCCAATAGAATTGTTAGCTGGTAGATTATAAAAAAAATTTTTTTATGATGAATTACTATTTGGATTTTTGCAAGTAACTCAGGGGTTCAAATAATTACTACAACAAAACTTTTATTCTTGTTGTATTTACATGAACATGGCTGTTCCCTCTTTTATGTATAAGAATGAAAAATAAGACCAGAATTGTTTCTGAACCCTGTCTCATGCCATCAGTAACTGATATAAATCAGGTATACCCATGGACATGTAGAGTACTTGGAAAAAAGTTATCCCATTCATCTCATTAAAGCTTGATTTCCAAAACAATTTTATTTTATCTAATAATTCTTTATAAACGTCTCTATAGGCTTTGTGTTGTTTTGATCGATTGTGTACTAGTTATAATTGTGATTCCGCAATCCATATTGAACTTAGAGCCTTTTGGTAATTTAGATGCATATTTTGGTTGCATAATGGCATGTAAATTAAGACCATCTTGTGGGGAATTTGGCATGGAATCAGAAGAGAAAAAGGAGTGATACAAAGTTCCCCCTGGTAAAGAAGAGCTAATTCCCAGAATTTTCAAATGGATAATAGAGGGTATCAAATCACTACAGTTTTTAGATTCCTGTTTAACCCATCGGAAATAAAGATGCAACTATTTCATTTTAAGCTGTTATAGTATAGCAGAAACCATGTCCTTTGTAATTATTAAGCATTTTGAAAAATATAAATGTTATGTCAAAAATGTATGAGGGGATACGTTATTTTTGCAATAATTTGAGACCAAAAGCAGGAAGACCACTGGACCAAGGCGCCATCATCTTGGTCTATGGGGATGACTTGTTCTTCGTCCACTTTACCCTCCTCCTGTCCATTCTCCCACAAACCCAGAATGCTATTTGAAATGCAGATAGCTCAGCACACCCCCTCACCCCCGTGAGACCCATAAACCTATGGGTGCCACATGTCCTGTATGGCCAGAGCCCTGCCCGGCTCTCTGATCCTTCTCATCCCACCCCCCTTCTCCCAGCCACTCACAGTGACCTTGATGCCTCTGCCTGAGCTCCCCTTCCCACAGCCCTCACCTCTTTAACTTCAACTCACCCTCCAGTGAATAACTGAGATGTCACTTCCTTAATGGCTTCCCTGGTGCCCCAGTCTAAATTGCGTCCCTTGGCAAACCCTCTCTTGACACTCTATCATTTTTCTTTACGGTGCCCATCCCATTTTATAATTATGTATTTATCAATATAATTACTGGTTTCGTGTCTGTCACCCCCACTAGTCTCTGTTCCACAAGGGTCTGTTCTCTGCCTTATTCAACACCATCTGCAGACCCGTGGCTAACACATAGTAGGTTCTCAATGACTATTATACAAATGATATAAGATGGCTAAGTACATTAGCATTTCTTTTCTTATAAAAAAGTACCAATACCCATGTGAGTCATACATTTCTTCCACTTTTTAGCTCTCGTTTTCAAGACTGAAATTCATCTATTTTTGAAAAGCTCGTCCTCGTCTTCTTTGTTAGTTCATACTCCCCCACAATCTGAAAACATACCTCAAAACTCACCTTTTTGGTTAAATCCCCAGCAGTTACCCTGCTGGGTTCTGAATGTGTGCCCATTTTAATTATGTTTTATAGACTCAAACTCTTTTCCACATTATTGTTGTGGATTTTTTTTTTTTAATTTATTTGACAGAGATCACAAGTAGGCAGAGAGGCAGGCAGAGAGAGAGGAAGGGAAGCAGGCTTACCGCTGAGCAGAGAACCTGATGTGGGGCTCGATCCCAGAAACCGGGGATCATGACCTGAGCCAAAGGCAGAGGCTTTAACCCACTGAGCCACCCAGGCGCCCTGTTGTGGATCTTTTGAATCGAGTGCTTGTCAGTGATTCTGTAACCTGTCCAATGCCGTGTGAGCACTTACACAGGCTCTGGTCAAAAGGTCCTGAATTGAAACACCACTATCTGTAACCAGAGCTGTTTACCCCAGCACAAAATCTGTGGTTTTCCGGCAGAAAGAAGTCTTAAAGGTCATCTGGTTTTTCCTTTCCATTTTTCAAATGAGAGTGATTTTACATTGTTACGTGTAACGATCCCTGCATCCCACAGAGAATTTCCGTTTTACTCTCCTAAACGAAAATCAGTCAACATTAAAATGATTTCCCCAAAGGAAATAATCTTCAAATCATGAGCTTCAGAGTTAAAAGTATTGCTCTCCTCCTCTGCACACTTACTTCTAGCTCATCCATCACTTTAAAAAAAAGTATGACGAACTCAAATTCAGTTATTTTAGGTCATCTAAATACCCCCATTGCTAAAAACCTGGCAGGACCTGATAAATCAGCCTTTCACTAACCTATTCTTGGTTAATCCTAATTTGCATTTCAAAAAAATGTGCGTGATGACTAATCTTTTTTTTTTTTTTTTTCCTATCTTAATTGCTTAAATCCAAACTTGGAAGGAAGTTCACTGACAGGTTTCACATTGAGTGGCTGACTGGCCGAGTGGAGCCAGGGATCCAGGGAAGACTAGGAAGTCGTGTTGGATCTCTCAAATCCTCACTTCCATTGTGCTCTTTATGTTCAGCAGACTGGTTTCTTTCCCAGCCAATGCCTCGGTGCCCCTGGGGACTCAATCCTCTCTCAACCGTAGCACAGTCTCCGTAGAAGCAAAAATACCGCTCAAAAACATTACCTTTTCTTTCTACTTCAAGGAAACAACTAGATACTTGAATTTAATGGGTCAAGAGAAAATCATTTACTTGGTATTATTTGGATTTTTAGCAAGACGTTCATAAAGATTCTCATGATACCCTCATGCACATCATGGTGATACTATGCCTAGGTGGGTTTGTAATTAGTGGGCTAGGTTTCTAACATCATGTTGCCAGGCTTTTCTTGGCTCTATCTCATTCCAAGTTGTTTTTAAAGACTCAGACCCTGGCAAGTACAGCACACTGTTCTAGGTGCATACATGCAGTGTGAAACCGGGATGCAGTACATAAGGCGACTGAGCCAGGACCTCGGAGAACCCCAGTAAGCTGGAACAACACACCAAATCCACCATGACCCAGTATCACAAGAGACTATATAAAATCGATCTGCATTTAAAAAGCTAATTTTGCCCCAACATGAGAGGGAATATGTGTTTAAGAATAGCAATCGTGAAAAATCTTAAGATTTTTAGTCCATTCTGAATTCATTGACTTAATAGTGTGATCTGGCTGACGGTACAGCCAGTCCTCACATATCCTGAGGACATGGGAACAGACATATCCTTGGATGCCTCCGAGCCCATTATGGCAGCCTATGCATAGAAACTACAGAGAGGCAGACGGACGTTAAATAGAAAGGGAAATTTTCTCATTAGTCAAGCTGTCTAAGCATGAGTTCTACACTGTGATGAGCTGTGATGTCTCTGCCACAGGAAGGAAATGTTTAAACAGAGCTCCGGCCAGCACTTGAAGAGAATGTAGAAGGGGAGGTTGATGCAGTGGATGGGAAATTGAGTCAATGAGTTGTAAGGTCTCTTCTAGAACAACATTCGGTGGGATGGTGGGCCGCTGATGAGCCATGCGTGCCCACAGCAGACTCTCAACTGCTCTCTCTTCCCCTGAAGGTGTATAAACCTCGGAAACCACCACCAATTTAGAGAGAACATTCTAGATGCCTCTGGTAGTTACCTGTGGCTAGTGTAACAAATTTCCACAAACTTGGGGTTTCAAGCAAGAAAAATCTATTCTTAAAGTCATGGAGACCCGGAAGTTTGAAATCAGTTTCACTGAACCAAAACCAAGGGGACTGCAGGGTCATGTTCTCCTCAGGGGCTCTGTTCCCAGCCTCTTCCAGCTCCTGGTGCCCATATCCCTCCCGTCTCTACTCCCTGGTCACACTACCTTCTCATGCCAGGTCTCTCACCAGGCCCTCTTAGAATGTTCCACATGGTTACATTTAAGGCCCACCAGATAATCCAGAACAGTCTCCCATCTCAAGATCCTTACTTCAACCACATCGGCAAAGCTCTTTTTTTTTTTTTTTTTTTTTTGCCAAACAATGTAACATTCACAGGTTCCGGGAACGACAACTTATATATCTTTCAGGGGAGTGACTATTCAGCCTGCCACCAAGCTTATACACTATTCCTAGGGTAAATAATATGAAAATTCATGGAATTAAAATGTAAAACAGGGTTTCCGGATGGCTCAGTCAGCTTCAGCTAAGTGGCCAACTCTTGATCTCAGCCAGGTCTCCATCTCAGGATCATGGGTTTGATAAAAAATGAAATTCTTTCAACATTTCTCCTCTCCAGTGAACACACCATCCTGCCTTCTCAGTAGAGAGCGCTTGAGAAACACTGCCCAAGGAGGAGGCTCTCCTGCCCTTTACCACAGAAACTGGGGTCCATGGGAAAGGTGTGAGTTCATTCTGGATAATCTGCACCAGCCACAAACCCTGAGACCCTGCAGCCTTGGCCTGGCCATACCCTTCCAAAGCCATTCTCAGCACGGACGCCATGGGGCCCCTCCCCAGGCCACAGGCTCTGAGGGGCTCCCATTCCTGCAGATGCTGGTTCTCCTTCTGCATGCCCATGCCGCATCTGCTTGCATTCTAGAAGGCATCCTGCAGCTTTGCCCACCCAGCAGCTCCAGTCTGGTCAACCAGGTGAACTTCTTGCTCCTTGTGGGCTGACCCACCTGTGCTTCGGCTGAGGCTGAGCCCTTTCTAGGTCTGTCCTTCCTGCCTCCCTCAGCCTGGAGGGCCACACGGAGTTTCCTTCTACCATAAATTGCTCTCTTATCATGGCTAATCCATTTTGACATGATACTTCCCAAGCTTAGCCTGCTGTATGATTTCTGTCTCTGGGCTGGACCAGACTCCCAGCATTTTATGTGTGCTAACCCCTTCACCTCCCATACCAAATCCACAAAGTGAGTACTAGCATGAACCTTATTTTCAGATGAAGACATTAGGTGAGATCAGGTGACTCATAAAACAACAGAGCCTTGATTTTTAAAGTTCTTTGAATCTAAAAACTCGGAAGAAGGGCATGCTCTCAAAAATACTTTGTGTAGGGGCGCCTGGGTGGCTCAGTGGGTTAAGTCTCTGCTTTCGGCTCAGGTCATGATCTCAGGGTCCTGGGATCAAGCCCCACATCAGGCTCTCTGTTCAGCAGGAAGCCTGCTTCCCTTCCTCTCTCTGTGCCTGCCTCTCTGCCTGCTTGTGGTTCCTGTCTGTCAAGTAAATAAATAAAATCTTAAAAAAAAAAAAAAACCAAAAAACAAAAAAACACAAAACCTTTGTGTAGGATATAGAAGAAAAGCTTAGAAAACTTGTGCTTGATTTTTTTCAAGGAATCAAGGAAATGGAGTGTTTCTGTAATTGGAACAATGTACTGAAGAGAGTGAGGCAGGAAGGGGCACATTAATTCCACAGAAAACTGAGTGACAGTCTAAAAAACCGCTCTCCAAGAATGCAGAGGAGAAAGCGGTGAGAATAACGGGAGAGAACATAGAGCAGGCCAAGGAAGTGAGGGTGTCAGCAGCCACACCCTAAGACCTGACCTTGACTGTCCACCTGCTTGTCCTCACCCACCCTCGTCCCACACTTTTGCTTAAGCTCTTCTTTCCAGCTTGATTCTTTTTAAATTTATTATTATTATTATTATTATGTTCATTGAGCCAACATATAGTACATCATTGGTTTTTGATGTAGTGTTCAACGATTCAGCCACCTTGTCTCTTAACTCCGGCAAATGGAAACCAAAACCATCCCTGAGCAGCAGCGACTGACCTGACCATAACCCCAGCCAGCCCAGACTCCCCAGACCCATGTGAGCATAACCCCCAAGTCACTCCTGCACAGAGGGACAACGGAGTAGCCTCTAGAATGACAGATGACTACCTTTCCTCATTAGAATGCTAAAAGCCCCACCCAGAAGGAACACAATCTTCATTTACATAACGTACGTCGTAGGCATTGGCCTTTTACCCACCTCTACATATGATGACAAGGCTCTCCTACCCAAATACTCATCCTAGCCCTAAACAAAAGGAATGCATTCACTCTGTCTCAGGAAGTCACCACTTTGGAAGCCATGGGTAATGATCTCCTTATTCGCTGCAAAAAAAGCTTCCTTTGTGCGACAATTCACCTAGTGCCGTTTCCGACTCACCGAAGGGGCGAATGCACGCTGGTTCCATTACAAAGGCAAACCTACAAAATGTAGATCTGCCCAGGGAAATAACTAAAATAACGGGGCCAAACATACCCAGCAGAGATTCTAAGAAGAAACTGAGATTCATGTATCATCCATCAGGGAGATTTTTCAAATATTTATTATATGACTTCCTCCAAACCCTTCTAGCACTTTCTTTACACACGGGCATGTGACTCTGTCTTGAGCATGGCAAGGGCACTAGAAATGCACTGAGAATCCTTTCACTCATCATCTGTATAATGTTATCACGCCTCAGCTCCTGTCGCAGGGTTTCAACTACCTTATAATATACCTTATATTTATTGAAAGTCGTTTCTCTACCTTAAAGGGTTATTGGATGATGTAAATAAGAACTTACATGGAAATACCTAGAAAATGTCCCCTGAACTGGAACCTTTATCTCTCCACGTGAGCTTAAATATTTAAGGAGATAAATTGGGTCTGTTCCCCTGCATCTCCCTCAGTACCCTGCAATTGTTAATACTCTATAAATAATTATTGAGTGTGTTTAATTTAAAAAGAAGACTAGGAGAATAATCTCTCAATCTGTCCAAATGTCACAGAAGGAACAATGGGTTCCATAAAGACCAGAAAAGTAAAGTGTGTTTGTAAACCAAAACAAAGTTCATTTCTTATTGCTAATTTTCTTAATTTCCATGTTTACGAAAGACCATGAACATTATGAGCTTTTCGGGATGGGGAGTTAATTTTGATAATATTCTCCATTCTACATTATAACAGAAACACTTTAGTTCAATATACTGTAATTTACTACTAAACTATGATGCCGATCGGTAATTTGTAACAGTTTGTTTTCACACACACAAAAATAAGAAATTGATTCAAAATGACAGTTAACATAACCATCCAAAGCAATTACATTCTAAGATATCAAGATGCCTAGCATGCCTAGCACAATTAGCATTGTCAGTGGGAATTTGCAGTAATTTAGATTCACAAATATGTCAACCGAAATCAGGAACTTTAAATTTCCAAATGTAAATCAAATTGTAAAAATCAGTATCTAGGGGCTCTTGAGTGGCTCAGTGGGTTAAGCATCTGCTTTCAGCTCAGGTCATGATCCCAAAGTTCTGGGGTGGAACCCTGCATCGGGCTCCCTGCTCAGCGGAGAGCCTGCTTCTCCCTCTCCCTCTGCCTGCCTCTCTGCCTATTTGTATGCTCTCCCTCCCTCCCTCTCTCTCTCTCTCTGTCAAATAAGTAAATAAAATATTTTTTAAAAAATCAGTATCTAAGCTCACTATGAAAATAACTGGTTTGAATCATTTTAAAAACAAATGTTATCCAAATACAGAGTTTTCTCAGACTCTTGCCTGGGAACATGCCACCGATGTTGGTAACTGAGGCCACTCCCAGAGAATTCACCCAACTCCAGAGTGTCCTCAGAGTTTGAATTAGTATTCACCTGTGTAGAGAGGTCCCATCTCTCAGGTCACTAGACAGGTTTTATTCTGAATTGAGTTGATGGGCATTTCCCATGTTGACACGTGCCACCAAGAATCTTAACACACTTAGAGATTAAGTCTGGAGAGCCCTTTCTGGTGACCTCCACCCTAAAAGCCTCTGCCCCCCTCCCTGAGCTTGCATTTCATCATACCCAGTGAGGCTGAGCTGCTTCTCCAGTGTTGCAACTTCTGCATTGCTTCCCACTGATTACATGGGTAAGGTTTGTGGGATGCTCAGATCCATCTAGATCAGGGCATTTTTGCTCTCTGACTCTGTACAATTCCCATGCACAGTTTAGACCCATTGGGAGCAGGAACCTTCCCTGGAGGTGCTGGACATGTATTCAAATTCAGGACAACAGGAGGAAAGGGGTGGAGTTTGAAAGTCCCTTGTCCCAGGGTGCCTGGTGGCTCAATCAGTTAAGCGTCTGCCTTTGGCTCAGGTCATGATCCCTGGGTCCTGGGATCGAGCCCCACGTCCGGCTCCCTGCCCAAGGGAAGTCTGCCTCTTCCACTCCATCTGCCTCTCCCCACTCATGCTTTGTCTTGCTCTCTCTCTCTCAAGAAAAAAAAAAAAAAAAGCCTGATTAGATGGTTTCTGTTCTCTGATCTGTGCCCTCTGTCTTAGGTAGAATAGTCAGTTTTCCACCCAGCTAGGAGGAGGAAGGCAGGAGTCTGTGCCTGAGTTTGTGGAAAATGCTGCAATGCTAGTCTATTTCCAATTTGACAGCATTTCCTCCCCACCTGACTCATCCATGCTTGTTAACTTCCTGCTCTTCTACCAGTGTTGCTGACCGGGTTTGCATCAGGTTGTCTAATATAACAGATGACCCTTCTTGCTTTTGGCAACTTTCACAACCTGATTCCCGAATGCAACTCACTCTGAATTCTTACTTTGACTCTCTTTCCATATAGACAGAACGGAATTTTCTACGGACAGTCATGATGGAACATGAATTCTGCCTTCGTTTTCCTGACTACAACTCTTCCCAGCCTCTGAGTGATTTGGAATGTGGGCACAGGGTGTGAATGGAGCAGGTTGTGGCAAAGATAGAGCTGAAATCCTGGGGTTTGGGGCCACTTCCATGGGAAGGCAGCTGGGAGGGCCATGGACAGCAGGCAGGAGATACAGAAAAAGATGGTGGGAGAATCTGGAAGTCTGACCTCACTGAATCCAAAGGACTTGGAATGTGTCCTGGTCGGTGGAACCATATGTTCCCCATATGCCCTTCTGCACTACAGGTGCAACCACCCTCTCTAGCCACTGTGGACTCATGGCTGCGGTCAACTCCACTATGGGCTGTGTGTGTCGGTCAGGGATGGAGTCTGCCACCAGGCCTCTGACCCTGCCTTTTGTGGTCACCACAGAGCGGAAAACATGAAGCTGTCTTTAAATTAGACCCAGGGTGCTTGGGTGGCTCAGTCGTTAAGCATCTGTCATGATCCCAGGGTTCTGGGATCAAGCCCCACATCAGGCTCCTTGCTCTGCAGGAAGCCTGCTTCCCCCTCTCCCAATCTCCCTGCTTATGTTCCCTCTCTCACTGCGTCTCTCTGTCAAATAAATAAACTCTTTGAAAAATAATAAAAATAAAATTCGAGCCCACTAGGGGCGCTTGGGTGGCTCAGTTGGTTGAGTGACTCCCGGTTTTGGGTCAGGGCTATGATCTGAGGGTTGTGGGATCGAAGCCCGAGTCAGGCTCCACCCTCAGCAGGGAGTCTGTCTGAGATTCTCTCCCCCTGTCCCTCTGTCCCTGACCTCCCCTTGATCTCTCTCTCTTTCTCTCAAAAAAATGAAATAAAATAAATTTAGAGCCCACTTTCTTGTGCTTTGCTGATTAAGCTATTCGAGAGAATAGCTACTAGATCTGCTTCTGTGTTGTGAGGAACTTGGCCTTATCCTAAGAGAGGACTGGCATTTATCTTTGGCTCCTGAGAAGTGACTTTGATCCACTTGGAATTTCTTGATGGGGACGACTTTCTCATTAATGGCAGGACCTTTGCACCATGCCTGATAGCTTATGCTGCTAAGATGACTGGTGGCGGAGTGGGGGCATCTCTAAGAGTCTTAGGGTGGGGGCAAGTCAAATCAGAAAGACCAATCATGGGATGAAATTGCTGATACCACCCTGACCTCCAGAGAGGGAAGCTGGAAATTGAGTTCCAACCCATAGGCAACTGATCAACCAAACATGCCTCTGTAAAATCTCTGGACACCAAAGCTTTGGTGAGTTTCCAGGATGGACAACCCTCTGTCTGTCCAGCCACACATCGGTGCCAACAAAAGAACACCTGAGCGTGGTGGGATCTTCACCTTTGTAAGCTTCTTGGACTCCGCCTTATGCCTCTTCTTCTGGCTGAGTCTACTGTGTGTCCTTTCCTTGTAATAAATGTGTCCATGAGCATAACAATTCTCCATGATCTCTATGAGACTCTAGTGAACTCTTGAACCTGAGGGTCGTTTTGGTTTTGGGAAACCTGTGAACTTGTGGTTGGTGTCAGAAGTTTTGGGCAGACTCGACTGTCTAGACGACCATGCACCTGAGCTTGAGTTTGGCTAATTCCAGGTAGATGCCTTTCCTGCACTTGAACTGGACATGGTGTTGTTATTCTGGGGTTCTTGGAGCTTATTCTGTTGGGTCCGTTATCAAAGGAACGAGGCTGAGACAAAGTGAAAGTTATGTAAAGCTTTATTCTATGCCAAGCATTAGAAGTCAGACTGACCGGCCAGGGCCGCCTCTGAAGAGAATGACCACCCCTTGGTCTTACAGGTTAGTTTTATAGGGCGCAACCACAGACCTCTATGTATGTGGCTTTGGCTAATTGGATGTCTCCTACCGTGTGTTTTAGTAACGGTTACCCAGAACTGATACTAGTAGCTGCTGAGGCATTTATTAAAGAACAAAATGGCCTTGTTTTAGGTATGTGTTTTAGCAACAGTTACCCAGAACTGGTATCAGTAACTGCTGAGGCATTTATTAAACAACAAAATGGCTACCTAGGCAACATGGAGTCACTATGGCTAAGTAGGCCCAAGTAGGCAGTAGGGATTTAACAGATTTTAATGTGGAATCAGCCCCAACAATTCTTTCTCTGAGAATAAGCCTCATTCATAGTACATGGTCTTGCCTTCCAAACCCATAGTTGGCTGGATATGGGGTCAATGCTTGACTGAAACTGGCCAGTCAGACCCTCCCCCTGTTGACTGGGACCGAGAGACAGGCAGTCCCCATGCAGGGCCATATGCTACAACACAGGCTGAACCGACGGGAAAGCCAGCCTGCAGGTAAAGGAGAAGAGGACAGATACACAGAGACAGACAGGCAGAGAGGAGAGACAGAGTTTCCTCATGCCTCTGCAACGCTTCCTTCCCGGTTGCCCCCCGCACCGCCCCCCGAGCCCTCCATGCTTCCTAAAACCTTGAATTGGTTCCTGTGACTAATGACAAAATGTCCTATCTGATCCCAACTGTTTCCCTTCAGTCACGTCTGATTCTTGGGCCCCGCCACCCCTCAGTCCTGCTCCATCTGTGGGCATCTCCCTCTGGACATGCCCTCCACCGTGGCAAGGATCTTCTGGAACAGTAATTCCTTCGATACAGATCGCTTGTGATTGTATCAAGTAAGTACTGTAGAGATGGACATTTCTAAGGTTAAGGCTAAGACACCTGTGAAATGCAGGATACTTCATGGGATTAAATCCTGAAGCAATGTGGAACAGAACAAGGACGGTCACTGGGCAGCAGGATAGAAATGAAAGTTATTTGGAGACGTCTGCGCCACTGGAACCTGGCTGTAAACACTTGCCACATGGCCTCATCCTGTTGGCCCCAAAGGATTAAAGATAAATCCCATATTTGACTTGAGATTCAGAGATTCAGGTGGAGTAACACTTTAAGTGTCCTAGGGCCATCTCTCTCGGTGGCCTGAACCTCCCTCGTCTACTCCAAGTTGACACTTAACAGACAGCTCCAAGGTGAGAAGACGATCACTGGGGCTTGGATTGGGAAGTGTGAGGCTGATGTGGACACACATCCAGGACTCTGCTCACTCCCTTTGTTGGTTCCCATACGCTTTGTGCGCACTGACGTTCCTGGCAGATGGAAAGGTGCTTGGGTGTGAAAGCCATGTCAAGTTCACCTTTACCTTCATCGTGGGAGGGTGATCTACACCTAGTGAGTGTTTATGTGGACACTCCTAAGTATGCAACACATAGAAGAACCTGCCTTCCTTTTAGGGTCAGGAAAAAGAAAGGACACACCATGACCGTCCTTGACAGAGGCCCTTCCTAGACCTCCGCACATCGCCAAACTGGGTATGCTTCCAGGACCTAAAGGCATCATTTTGCAGAAGAAACAAGAGTTGTTGATGTTTTAGGAATATGGAGTAGGTGGCCACACAGTGGGCTTTCCCACGATACCCACATCTTCATTCCCAAAATCTATGAACATGCTACGTTACACTGTAAAGGAGAGTTACAGTAGCAAATGGAATTGGGGCTGCTTATCAGCTGATCTTAAAATGTGCAGATTATCCTGGATTATCTAGGTAGACCAGAGAGTCCTTAGAAGTGGAAAAGAGTGAGATACGTAGGTCACGAAGATGCCATGTGAGAAAGGCTTCACCAGCCCTGGCACAGAGCAGTGCAGTCTGGGCTGGAAGGGACCCAAAGCAGGGGGAGGGGCAGAATGCTCCGGCATTTCTGGGCACCCACCTTCCATCTTCAGCAATGCCCACCTCTCCAGGAAGCCAGAGGGCAGCAGAGCCTAGAAAAGGTGCTCCCTGTCGCTCAGTACAGAGGAAAGGCAACATCTGAGAGCAGGTCTTTCAAAACTTAGAATGCCTCCCAGTAGTTGTTACCTGTGACTAAATGAAGACTTTCATGGCCATGGGAAGGCAAACGTCTCTCCTGGTCCTCTCCCGTCTTCTGTTTCCCACTGACCACATCCAAGGTCAGTCTGGAAGGGTCACACCTTTGTGTCAGGGCCTCTGAGGCTAGACCCAGGTAACATCCAGTTGGAAACATCTAAAAATGCAGGCTTCAATGTGGTCATGGATGTTGGTGGCCCCCGGCCTACTCTGAGTTGCCCTGCGATGATGGTGGACAGTTTCTGTGCACACAGACCCTTCCAGACTCAAGTTCTCACACCTGTGCTTCTCTGCAGAGGCTCCCCCGGGCACCTCCTGGTTCAGGAAAGGCCGCCCCAGTGGGTTTAGAACTGGGACCTAAATGCCCCCCAGTGGCAACCCTCAGTCAGCCTGGGACTGTCGTCAGTGGGTAAGACCTCCAGCTTTCTGGTCCTCTGATGGGACACTCCTAAGCTCCATCCATACTGTTCCCTGGAGATCTCCACGGACTGAGCCCTGGTCACCTACAGAGGGAGCCCACACAACAGTGTGTCCCTTCTGGCTCCTCTCCCTTCCCTGACTCATGTTCCCTGCTCCGTCCCTTGCATCAAAGTCCTTGTCTTAGAGTTTATTTTAGGGAAAACCAAACTAAGAAAAATGTAAGGCAAACATAGAGTCTTCCTAAAACATTGGCTGGCCCTTTCTCTGAGGGCGTGGTGTCTGTCTTTCACATCCTTGCTCACACCTCCTGGGGCATGGTTGGCTGGTGATGGCGGGTGTGTTGCTGGTGCTGAGGAGAGGTATTTATACTCCAGCACGCCCAGTGATGGGAGGGGGCGTGTTCAGCAAAAAGAGGCTACCCAGCTTTTCAGGAGCCCTTGGATTCCAGGATATGATTTGTGCATGGTTATGGGCCCCCTTCTTTGGTGTGGTTGTATCTCCCGCATTTCTGTTGTACGGGCCATTGTTTTCCAATCCTGGTTTGTATCGAAAGCACCCAGGAAGCTTCAGAAGTACAAATTCCTGGGCCCCGACCTTTCATTGACAGAATTTGCCTCTTCGTCAAGAGTGAGGTTTTCTGTGTGTGTTTAAACCCCCAGGTGATTCTGACACACAGTTCAGTCTGGGAACTGCCATTTCTTACCCTTAATGGGAGGGGGTTACAGTTACAGAAGATGGTGCGGTACGACAAAGCGTGGGAGCGAGGCTTATAGCAGGCGGTAATTGAGACGTTAGAATTTTACAGCTCCGTCATGAAGATGATTTCCTGACAGTGTCAAAAGCCTGCACCCGGCTCACTGAGCTGTCTTTCAGACTGATCGTCTCCTCGACAGCCTGAAACGTAGGTGGTAAGGACACGAGCCTCTTTGATGATCAAGCATCATCCTTGAATATCTTTTATGTAAATGTGACCTTTAGGTGAGGAAGGGAGAGAGACCATTCTAATCGGTGAATCAAAGGCAGACAATCAGCTCCTCGTGGTTATTGGCATATAATTATAAGGCTGCGATCCCTGTACTTGATATTTGGGCAAAGAAGTGAGGAAAAACACCCGCAACTCATTCTGGAAGGTTAAAGCAGGATTCTCTGAAGTCTGTTCTGACACAACATTAAACAGAACACTGAACCAACCAAATTAAGAAAAAAAAAAATCTTGTGAAACTGCAAATCCAGAAAGCAGGTACAAACGATCTTTCTCACTTGGTATCTACTTCACAAAACCGTTAGCAATGAGATTTTATAACCCTCCGGCAAGATGTAAAGACTATATCAAATTTTCTGATGCCACAAAACAGCCCTGTGAGTAAATCTGTCAGCCTGCCAATTTCCATGAGCCTTCCACACTCGCAGGTGTTTGCAGAAAGTGCTGTGGGGGGAGCGGTTCGCATCTGGGAGTCTGATGTTCTCCCCTGACATGGATTCCATGAGCCAAGCGGCTCTGTGGGAGCCATCACTCACTGCAGTGCCTGGGGCATGATTAATAAAGGCATAGGTCAATGAATGAATGAATGAATGAATGAATGCACAGCCCCACTCTCCTCTATCCCAGACTGGCCTTGCAGGCCCTTCCCCAACTTCCACAATAGAGGCACCCAGCCTATGCTGGGATGTCGGAGCTCAACAAGGCTGGACATTAGGTAGCGTGGTAGAGACAGTATTCAGTAACTGCGGACAGCAAGGGACGAGGAGGGCGTTGTTCTGATTAATGCAGACGTGACTGGGAATTTTAAGGGGAACATGAGGGGGTGGGTAGGGACGCAAGTAGTCACAAAAGTGAAAAATGACAAAGCATAGATCAGTGTAAATGAGATTAGGCAGCTGTGTCTGCTGGCTGGCAATGATCAGAGTCAAGGATCCATCTTCCCACCGACATGGGAGGCAGAGGCCCTGTCCTTCCTGATGGCTGTCAGGTCCCTGAGAAAGACACCCCTGAGTCATGGAAGATGCTTCTATACCTTGGAGGGGCAGAGAAGGGATTTATGATTGTAAGACCTTTATAGTGAATGCCTTAGAAAGATGGTCAGGGGCCATCATCAGATATTGGCTAGAATGAACAGTAAATACTTTTCACTTATTTTTTTAAAGATTTTATTTATTTATTTGACAGAGAGAGATCACAAGTAGGCAGAGAGGCAGGTAGAAAGAGAGAGGAAGAAGCAGGCTCTCTGCTAAGCAGAGAGCCCGATGTGGGGCTCGATCCCAGGACCCTGGGATCATGACCTGAGCTGAAGGCAGAGGCTTTAACCCACTGAGCCACCTAGGCACCCAGTAAATTCTTTTTATAGCCCTGCACTTTTCCAGACAGGAACTCAAGGGGGGCTGTTCTGTCCCAGGGTTTCTGGCCTTAGGCTGCCAGAACCCACGTTAACGTTTGGTCCTGTCTCTTGGTGCAGGAGTCTGGGGAGACATCACATGCTGAGCATTCTTGGGAGCTTTGGAACAAATGATGGTGAGTCAGACCAGCTATGTATCTTCAAAGTCTTCACCACTGGGAAGAGATAGGTAGAGCAAAAAATTTATATAGAATAGACTATTACACACCTAGGAGAACTTGTTTCTACAAAGCACAGTAGGAGGGATTCATGGACCTTATCCAGGAATGTGGAAAGATGTTGTAGATCAGCAATGAGGGAATACTAGGAAACGAACCAGAAATCAGAGAATTTCTCAGCAGAGGCGTGAGTACATTGGAAGGGAGGCAGTCTGAACTATCTGGTAGCCCAGAGAAAGGAAGGAAAAGTAGCACAGAGATGGAGATCCTTGTGTAGGGGACAGAAAACATCACTTTCCTTTTACTCCTCTAAGTTTTCTAATGTGGCTCCTGCCACAAAAGACAAATTAACAAGAGAAAAACAAACGAATGTTTATTAATATGTAGACCTCAGGGGCCGATGGGACATGCCTGGGGAGAAACGAGTACATCTCAAAGATGTGGTTCAAAATTCAGGCTTCAACGCCATCTTCAGCTACATGGAAGAGAGAAAAGGTGTGTGTGTGTGTGTGGGGGGGGGGGTTGATGGGGAAAGTATGTAAACAGAGGGAGGTTAGTAAAGCAGATCTGAGTTGTGTTTTCTCCATTGGTGAGTGCTTTCTGACATGTAGACAACCTTCTCTTCCTGAACAGGAAGGGAGATACCCTTGGCAGCTGCCCAGTCCCTTACAAAAGGCTAACTTCTATTCTATTTCCAGAGCTTCTCCTGTGTCTGCTGACTCCCAAAATAACCAGCTCAAAATAACCCTATGCCAAAGAGGCCTATTCTGCCACCCATCCTTTGCCCAGACCTGGCTCAGCCACAAAGGTGGTGAGCGAGGGGGGTCGGGGGGTGGGCAGGGAGGCAGCTTCAGGCTCTGTGCTCACCCTGATGGGCTGGAAGTGATGACCCCATCACACCTGCATGGGAATTCTTAGGCCAAATCTGAACAGTGGTTGGTGGGACCTGGGGAAGAAGAACGCTCATGAACTCCAGAGGCTGACATCTGATTCCAGGCTCAACAAGACTGAAGCAAATGCACTGAGTAAATTAGGGGACGAGAGATAGCTCATAAATAAAGTATCTGATAGCTCATAAATAAAGCAGGGAGATAATCAAGCAGCCAACAAGCTTGGAAAGAAGTTTCATACCCAACATGCTTCCCACCAAACTTTCCAACTCTGAAAACAATCAAAACACAGTGTTCACCTTGACCAATCCATCAAGGTTAGACAAGGTAGCGCAAACCTATTCCGGGAAGAATCCCTGGTTTTATATTCACAGGTTTATTTTCATATGTGTTTTCCAGCTTATGCCCTAGATTATGACCATTTACTGAATCTCAACTTTCCTTATAGAGAGCATCAGACTTGAATCTTCTGCAAATGCTTCCCAAGGTGTACCTGTATTGCTATACATTTCCCTCTCAGGACCACTTTTGCTGCACCCCAAAGGTTTTGGACTATTGTGATTTCATTTCTATTTGTTCCCATGTACTTTTTAAGTTTCTTCTTTTATTTTCTGGTTGATCCACCCATTGTTTAGTAGGATGTTATTTAACTGCAATTTATTTGTGGTCTTTCGATATTGTGGTCTTTACACGTGTTTGACTTAATAACCTTGTGGTCAGAAAAGATGCATGGTATGACTTCAACCTTCTTGAGTCTGTTGAAGCTTGTTTTGTGACCTAATACGTGATTCATTCTGGAGAATGTTCCACGTGCACCTGAAAAGAATGGGTGTTCTGCTGCTTGAGGATGGAATGTCTGTGAAATCCATCTGGCTGCAGGTGTCCCTCAAAGCTATTGTTTCCTTGCTGATTTCTTTAATCAGATTGCCGTTTTTTCCATGCTGTCTGTGGTGAGTTGTTGGCTTGCCTTCCCTCCAAGAGCAGCAGTGTCCTCCTGGCTCTCCCCTGGCCCAGCCTGCTGACCTTTGGAACTCCAGGCTTTCAGCCCCTGGTTGCAAGAACTCAGGAAATCCAGCTCCTCTTGCTTTCTAAGCCAATTGCTCATTTTCTCCCATGAGATCCCGTCTGCTAGTTTGTGTCTTGACCACGTCTCCCTCCCTGAGAGATCCAATTCTCTCCCAAACCACTTCCTACCTTCTTCAATGTGGCCTCTCCTCTCCCTTTAGATGTGGAGTTTGTTCTGTCAGTCTTCAGGTCAATTTCTGGGGTCTTTAGGGTGATTTGATAGTTATCTAGTTGTGTTCATGGCACAAGGTGAGTCTGGGGTCCTCCTGCTTTGCTTTCTTCTTCTTCTTCTTCTTCTTCTTCTTCTTCTTCTTCTTTTTTAGATTTTATTTATTTATTTGACAGAGAGAGATCACAAGTAGACAGAGAGGCAGGCAGAGAGAGAGAGAGAGGGAAGCAGGCTCCCTGCTGAGCAGAGAGCCTGATGCAGGCCTTGATCCCAGGACCCTGAGATCACGACCCGAGCAGAAGGCAGCGGTTTAACCCACTGGGCCACCCAGGCACCCGCTACCACCTTCTAATCCCCAGTTTAAGTGAAATAATTTTCATATACAATTCTAACAAACATTTTTTCTTTGGTAGACCACTGTTAACATTGCTTAATGGAAAACTCATGTACAGAATACTCCATGTGTATTTTGGGTTCTTTTCTTTTATTCAGATCTGAGGAAAATACAGTTTTCTTTCTGATTAGTTCTATGGAAACTGAAGAATTAACACTTGAACAATTCTGCTATGTGAGCCAATAAATCCTCCTGTATTTAAAAAATCATAAATTTTACAACTCACCTCATATCTGCCCATTTGAATTCACTACAGAGACAAGGACTCATGGTGAGAGTAGGATGAACAGATTTAGAAAAAAATAAGATCCAGGAATTATGTGCTATTACTTTAAGTAACTCTGAGCACTTGAAGGAAAAAAAATTAATCTTTATTGAGCCAATATAATAAAGCTGCTGTAGTCCTTACTGAATAACCATAAAAAGATAACTAAATTTTTTCTTTCAGAAACCACCCAAGAATAATGAAACCATAACTGCCATTTCAAGCGCAGACTCCATTAGCTTCATACCTCATTAGGTTGCATCCTAAGGTAGATACTAAAAGGCAGCAACAGATAGAAAGCTGGAGATACTAATCTGTGACTGTCTGATCTCTGATGATCTCTGCCCCACACTATCATCCTGTAATCGGGATCTATAAATGTGAGGTTCTGGCTGCCATCTCTGGGTGTTTAAACTGGAGAGCAGCGTTGTTACATAATGAGCACATTTCTTTCTCTTGAGCTTATTCATAAAGCATAACACCATTAGGTGGACAAAGTAAAATTGAAGGGCAAAGCTCTCCTTTGGGTTTATAACTCAAAAGTGAATTTTCTGTGGGCGTTAATATTTGCGCGAAAGAAGGACATCATTTACACATCTTTCTTCGGCTCTTCAACATGGACTGTCAGGATGTTGTTGGAGGTCAGTTTATCCAGTGATTTTCCCAGTTGCAGAAGGGGACACGTGTAAAAACCAGCAGATGCTCACTTGCTACAAAGCCCCTTAACGTGAGCCCTGGCTCAAGACCTGAGTGTGATTCCTGCCTGGGTCTCTTCAATGTAACATTGGGCATGGGCACGTTTTTTCTGCTTTCTCTGCTTCAGTTTGTCTTCTAGAAACTGGTGGTGATAATAGTATAGACTTTATAGAGTTGGGTATCATGTCACCAAGTTCATGGATAGCATGTTAGAGCTGTGCCTGTTCCATACATTTTAGGTACCATTTTTTGTATCAATCCAGTGTTTGGGTGATTGACTGTCATCCTATTGGAGTAACTAACATAAAAACTACAACTTCCAGCCTCACTAACATAAAAACTACAACTTCCAGCCTCCCATCGCTGGGACTTACAGCATTCAAAACACAGCATGACCAGTTCTCCACTTTTCTCCCCGCTCTCCAAATACTGGCTGTGATGAGCTTGCATTTTGAAAGCTGTCAACGCAGGTCGATGAATATGGGCCTTCCTGAATGGGCCTTCCTGGGGAGCCCAGGTGGAATGACCAGAGAACGTGTGCATCCGCATCTGAGCACCAACTCTTCCACCTCGAGCACTTCCCACTAAGGAGCATTGCACACATGCCATTCCATACCTTTGCCCATGACTGATTTGGGAAGAGGTGTGCTGCCCAATCAGCCAGCAGTAAGGAGGGGAAATCTGCTAAGAGGAGACTGGGCAGGTCTCACTTAGAAAGGAACACAAAGATGGGGTGCCCTGTCCTCTAGCTGTAGGATCTTAGCACACAAGGATGGCAATCCTGGGAAGACGGCACATCCTGAGGTCTGAGAGGAGGACAGGGAAGCAGAAGAGGGGACAGTGGTGATCGTTGAGCCTCTGGATCACCATTCTGGGGGGCCCAGTCCTGGACCATGTTGTTACAGGAGATAACGAATCTGCCTAATTGTTTAGGTTGCTTCTTAAACTGTAATATGAGTCCCAAGCTCCCAGAGGTCTTGTTAAGTATGGCTCTGATGTCCTTGGTCTGGGTGGCACCTGCCATTCTGTTCCCTAGGGAGCCCGAATGACAGCTCTGATGCTGGTCCATAAATCCCAGGAGCAGGGACAGAGGTCTAGGCCCCTGCAAGCGGGGCTGAAAGACACCGAGGGTGCTTTGGGCTATGGAAGGAATTTGAATTTGAAGATGGGGAGAGGGGGAATACAAAGACAATAGACTCATCGTGTCTGCAGCTGGACCTATAAACTCAAAAACCACCCTCGTTCTAGTGGATAAATGAGCAGAAGATGAGAGGGAAAGAGAAACAGGCAGAGAGAGACAGAAGCAAGAGCCAGACTCCTACTGGACATGAAATTTCCTGGTTTTCAGGGCCATTCCTTCCCAAGGCCCTGCTGCATCTCTGCTCTTGGGAAAACCTTCCTGCTTGCCCCCAAATTATCCCATTGGTTCATCAATAGGGTCATGGGAGTATGTTTATATTCTTGAATCAGAAGCGTTTCTTGAGCTCACATACTGTGTGCTTTTATCCGCCCCAAGGCATTGTCAATACTCTCTAGGACTTGACATTTCTATGTATGGGTGTTTATACAGAAGGGTATTTATATATTCATTGGTCTATCTACTCCTCCATACCTGAAATAATACACGATCCAAAAATTCTGACTTAGTGAATAAAAAGAAGACACATCTACTGGAAATGTATAGAAACAGAAATGTGGTTCCACCAATTCTTCCTTCATGTAAATCTCCATATAATTTGCTTTCACCAAATCTGTTAGTATGCAACTCCTTTGTGCGAATGACTATGAAAACGATGAAGTAAGATACATGTTCTCTCGATCTTAATGTTTAGGTCATTAATCTAATGTTTAGGTCATGTTTTTTAACTAGAAGGGCTGTGCTATAGGCGAACAAAATGGGGCTACCCACCAGAGTCTTTTCTTAACTCTCTTACTCGGATACAACTCACATACCTTATGAGTCACTCATCGATGATCCAATTGTTTTTATTATACTCCCTGAGTTGTGCAACCATCACAATCAATAATACAACATTTTCAGAACACATACACACACACACACACACACACACACACACACACACAAAACAAAGTCTTTAGCAGCCGCTCCCCATTTCTTCCCAGGTCTGCTGCTGTAGACAACGGTAGATCTACCTTCTGTCTGCTCTGGACAGCTCACACCAATGGCGTCGAACAACACGTGGTCTTTCGTGAACAGCTACTTTCTCTTCACAGGGTACTTTCAAGGTTCATCCTTGTTGTACACGCATGTTGTACGCACTCTTTGTTCCTTTTCAGCCCAAGTCCCCCAACCCCGCGAGTGTGTATCGTGCTTCGTCGATGTACGTGTCTGTCGGCGGACATCTAGGTCATCTCCAGTCTCTGGCTACTACAAAAACGTTCATGCGCACATTCAAATGAAGTTATTATGTGGATGTATGTTTTCACTTTTCCTGGGTAGATACCTAGCAGTGGAGCTTCTGGGCCCCAGGGTAACTCTGTCTGTGACCTTGTGAGGACCTTCAGACTTTTTCCAGAGCAACTGCAGCATTCTACATTCCCATCAGTAGTGTGTGAGGGTTCCATTTTCCCCACGGTGTCTCCAACACTTGTTATTACCATCCCAGTTGGTGCAAAGTGGTAGCTCATTGTCGTTTTGACCTGCATTTCCCTGATGCCTAAGGAATACTTCATCTTTACACTGATAAAACCTAGAGGAGATGAGCTTTTTGAGATAATAAGCTACCTCTTGGTTGCTGATGAAGTTTCTTTCAGATGGGCTTTTTTTTTTCCAGTAACACCATTTTTCATTATTTTTAATTTATTTAAAAATCAGGACAACCCACCCATCATCATTCTTATGTAGGTGTTTCACTTACATATGCACACTGAGTGCAGTTGGTAGTACTTCTTTATGTGATGTAGGTATTTTTAAAATGCATAATGAATAAATAGGATCATACTAGTCCAAAGAAAAGCTATTCTTCTGAGAATAGTATGTAGCAGTTCTCAGAAGCGGAACTGTCTCTGAACACCTGGATTTTTGTGATTCAATCTTTGCCTGCCTCCTAACTACACACATTGCACCATGAATAACAAAAACAAGTCTCTTTCCTAACTTCCCAAATCCACAGATATGTAAATCAGAACTTGTAGTTCATAACACAAAATCTCGGTGAAGAGAGAATGGAGACAGTCCATGCATTGAAAGAGGTGAAAGACTGAATACGCAGATAGACAGAGTGAATGGCCAGACCACATATAAGAACAGAACTCTGACCATGATCTTTAGCAGCACATCCAAGTCACCAACCCATCACCTGCATGTAACCAGCCCAGACTACCTACAAGTCAGACTCTTCAGAAGTCAGCCTACTGTCTCTAAGAATGGTCCAACAAACCAAGCAACAACTCCTGTAACAGTTGGCCCCAAATAGTCAAGACTTGGTTAATAACAATCAATGAAACTAAAAGGCAACCTACAGAATGGGAGAAGATATTTGCAAATGACATATCAGATAAAGGGCTGGTATCCAAAATCTATAAAGAACTTACCAAACTCAGCACCAAATAACAGATAGTCCAGTAAAGAAATGGGCAGAAGACATGACTGTTCATGACTGTTCATTTCTCCAAACAAGACATACAAATGGCCAACAGATACATGAAAAAATACTCAACATCACTCAGCATCATGGAAACACAAATCAAAACCACAATGATCTGCCACCTCACACCAGTCAGGATGGCTAAAATGAACAAGTCAGGAAACAAGAGATGTTGGTGAGGATGTGGAGAATGCAAACTTGTGCAGACACTCTGGAATTCCTCAGAAAGTTAAAAATAGAACAACCCCCTGACCCAGCAATTGCACTACTAGGTATTTATCCAGAGGATACAAAAATAGTGATTTATAGGATCACGTGCAGTCCAATGTTTATAACAACAATGTCCATAATAGCCAAACCGAGGAAGCAACCCAAGTGTCCACCGGCAGATGAATGGATAAAGAATATATATACAATGGAATATTACTCAGCCACCAAAAAGAATGAAATCTTGCCATTTGCAATGATGTAGATGGAAGTAGATGGTATTATGCTAAGTGAGATAAGTCAGTCAGAAGAAGAAGAATACCATATGATTTCACCCATATGTGGAATGTAAGACACAAAACAGATGAACATATGGGATGGAAAAAAAGAAAGAAGCAAACCATAAGAGACTCTTAACTCTCGAAAACAGACTGAGGGTTGCTGGAGTGGAGGCGGGTGTGGGGATGGGGTAACTGGGTGATAGGGATTAAGGAGGCCGCATGATATGATGAGCACTGGGTGTTCTTTGCAATGGATGAATCACTGAACTCTACCCCTGCAACTAAGTATACACTCTAGGTTAACTAACTTGAATTTCAATAAAATCTAAATAAATAAATAAGAAATAAGAAATAACTGACAGCTTTCTTAATCCATGTCTCTACCTCCAACTCAGAGCTAGCCAGAGAAATCCACATCAGCAGTCACGTGGGATGCCCTGCTTCTGGTTATCGGTCCTGCAGATTCCCTGGGCCAATAGCCTCCAGCCAGAGCCCCCCGGAAGCCTTCCCTGTTCCAGCCACAAAGCTCGGGCACTCTTCTGCCTGCCTTCGAGTCACTGCCTGAGCCTAAGTGGTGGTGGTGGCTGCCCTTGCTATTGTGAGCTCGGTACACGGAGCCCTCGCCTGTTTCTGTTTTGTTGGTCTTCGTTTATCTCCACATATTTGAATGTAATATTCTAGCCCCAACTTAGAATCTGACAATTTTCAGGATCCAGGTGAATGAAGTAGGATGAGCACAAGCAGGGAGAGGGGCAGAAGGAGAGGGAGAAGCAGATTCCTAGCTGAGCAGGGAGCCCAATGTGGAGCTCAGTCCCAGGACTCTGGGATCATGAACTGAGCTGAAGGCAGATGCTTCACTGACTGAGCCACCCGGTGCCCCCAAACTTATTTAATATAAACTTTACAAGACACAAGAGTCTTTATAAGGAAATGAAGAGCCAGAGCAACAGTTAAGCCCAAGTGTTTTGATGCCAGTCTTGCTGGAAAGTCGTGGGAAGATGTGAGAGGGCACAGAGTGTGAGCTAAGTGTAGTAAACGGGGGAAATTAGCAAGATCTGTTCATTTGGAGTTCTTCTGGGTGTCCCTCTGGCAGGAGACAGCTGGTCCTTTCCTCCAGGTACACGGTGGGCACCTCTCTCATGAGGGGTTTATGATTCATTTTAGGGGGAAAGGGTCAGAGAGGAGGTCAGAGAGACCTTCCCACTTCTGCCCTTTTCTCAAACTTTTCCTTCTGCTTAAAAAATTCAACGGGCCCAGGTGCCATCGTTGGGGGTAGTGTGTCCTGAACCCCGTCACTACAAAGTGATGAATAGCCCAGAGACCCAGGATCCAGACTCAGACTCAGAGCCGCAGCCGTCATCCTATGGTCATGCCTCCAATTTAGGGAATGGCAGGTGCCCAGGTCTCCTCCAGCGCTGAAGCTGCATTTCCCCCCATGCAGCCTGAGGCAGACAGATTGGTTATGCGGTTACTCTTGGGTAATGAACAGTTTATTTTTCCAGGTACGGAAGCATCGAGGAACCCAGACTCATCCAGGGTAAACCTTCCCTAGCGTGGCCTCACATCAGGCTGCAGAGGCCACAACAGGGGTGGGTGGAGGGGGGCTGGTAGCGAACAGGTGGGGGACAAGTGCGGTGCCTTCTGCACTATATTCTGGGGCTGGGGTCTTTCCACCACAGGCTCCCGTGTCTTCGCCCCCACTCCTGCACACATTCGCATCCGCGCGTGCGCAAAGCTGACCTCAGCTCCCGGAGCAGGTGCCACTGGCTCCTGGCTGCTCCGTGCTGTCCCCGCCCTCTGGTTTCCGCAGTCTTTGGTGTAGCTCTTTCCAGCCTCTTTCCACCAAGTCGTCCTCACGCTGGCAGGATGCTTCCCGGGACAGGTTCTTGGGAAGGGCATGGAGCCCGTGTCCTTCTGACCTGCGAAGATCTCCTCCTCTGACCCTCCGCGGCAGAAAGGGCACCTCGCCACACACAGCCTCCCTCCCTCCCGCTGTAGCCTCTCATTTAATTGTTTTTCCAGGTGAGAATCACTTCACAGTTCCCGCATACTCCAGGGGACCTGCCTAAGCTCTGGAGATTTCTCTTCAAGGTTACAGACGTCATCGTTCTCCAGGCCCAGAGCAGGGCTACCCCCAGTGGCTCCCAGGTCCTGAAGGCTTAAGCACAGGGACCGAGTGCGGGGCAGCGTTTTGGCAATCTGACCTTGCCACATCGCGCAAGAGCACGGGTTTGTAGTTCACAAAAGCATCTTTCCACAGCGGACCAGATGGTCCTTCCTTAGAGGTTGAACGATTAGAATAGATCTCAGGATATGGGGGACTTTAACCCCTTGTTTTGTTTCTAAGCCCTTTGTGGCCTCTGCTGAAACTCTGACAGCTTAATATGCTCCTTGATCTCCGGATTGTGAAGACTTGATCCTACTACTCATCCACCACAATCAAAGGGGAAATCCGAAAGCCCAAGCTATGCCGGCAAGGCTCCGGGCTCCCACTCCCGCGCTGTGCAGCCCCTGCAGAAAGGCCGCCTTTCCAGCTGTGTGGCTATGTATCCTAGCCTCTAAGTAGCCACATGTGAACCTCAGCTTTGAGCCGCCTCTTTCCCCCGACTGATCGGGGTCATGCAGGTTGCAGACATCTAACTAGGAGGCTGGCTGGGAGGGTGAGGGGCTCAGGCCAGCTCTGCAATATGACTTGTGGAGGAATGCAGGGATGTCTGCTCCGCACAGCCACGTTCAGGCTGGGTCCGCTGCTCCACCAGCTACTAAGAAGTAGGCTGTCCGGGGCAGGCTGATCTCTACCCACCTCCGGACCCCACTGACCAGTGTTGAGACTGTCTGTGGAGGACTGTGGCAATCAGCATGCCCACCACATACACACATCCACATCTCCGGGCGCAAGGCAGCCAGCCCTACCTGCACAGTCCTACCCGCAGTTTTCCCACCCAGAGCCTTGGGGCTTGGCTCAGTGGCCCAGGAGGCCACCCAGCCTTTCATGCGGACAAGCAAGAGGCTGATCGCTACATTTCCCTTGCCCTGTTGTGGTGCAGAGAGTAATAACAATACTAATTATAATTGTAATTGTTTTTAAAAGATAAAATGATGTTCTCCAGAGACCCTGCCAGCTTGGCTACAAATGCCGGCAGCACAGACCACAGACTGTGAAGACTGTAAATCTAGGAACAGCCTGGGGTTTTATTTCCACGGTTCTTGAAAGCTGCATCGCGCTTGCAAAATGTGAACCGATTCCCAGGAATCGCATCCATTTTATTACTCGACGCTGACTCCAGCTACTTTGCCAATTACTTTTAAGGGGGAAAGAAGTAGAAAGAACGTCTATTAAGGGGAAATGTAGCTAAAAGGGCCTTCTCTGGATACAAAGAACATTTGACAGGAAGGACAGATACAAGTTTCAACGCTGGGTTCCGCCCCCCCCGAAAACACTCGAAATGTCCTTATTTTGTGTCCTTCCAATGTCCACCCCACCAACTGTTTTCTGGCAGAAACAAAACCCTCCACCCATACGGATAAACCTGTCACACATATGCATGGCCATGGGGATGATTTGGGTGGTATTTGCGATGATGGAAGGCGGCACGGGGTTTGGGGCGGGGGGGCTGTGAGAAGGGAAACCTCAGCAAAAATAGAGTCAAGGGACGTCTGGGTGACACAGTTGGGTAACTGTCTGACTCTTGATTTCTGCTCAGGTCATGATCTCAGGATTGTGAGATCGAGTCCCAGGCCTGGCTCTGCACTCAGCATGGAGCCTGCTTGGGATTCTCTCTCTTCCTCTGCTCCTCTCACCTTTCCCGACTCGAGCCCTCACTAGCTCTAAAATAAGTCAATTAAAAAAAAAAAAAATGGAGGGGCGCCTGGGTGGCTCAGTGGGTTAAAGCCTCTGCCTTTGGCTCAGGTCATGATCCCAGGATCCCAGGATCCCAGGGCTCTCTGCTCAGCCGGGAGCTTGCTTCCTCCTCTCTCTCTGCCTGCCTCTCTGCCTGCTTGTGATCTCTGTCTGTCAAATAAATAAATAAAATCTTAAAAAAAAAAAAAATAGAGTCAGGAAGGCCTGAGGGCTGCAGCCTACAAACCAGCATGGGGAGAGAAGACAATTCCCATGTTGGACTTTAGCTCCAGGTTTAAGGAAGGAAGGAAGGAAGGTATGAAGGAAGGAAGGAAAGAAGAAACAAAGAAAGGAAGAAAGGAAGAAAGACCCCTCACCCCCTGCAACAGGGTGCCGACCACCACCCACAACCGGAGACACACCAGCACGACCTCTTACTCTTCTTCAGTGAACTCTTGATCAGAACCACTCTCCACAGTTTCCTCTTTACCCCTGATAATGAGAGCTGGCCTTCCCTTTGTCTCTTCCGACTTGCCTTTCGTTCGTGATAGTTGGCACGTCCTGGCTTGTGAGTATTCCCGAACACACTCATTTTGCTTGTAAAATATGTGGCTGAAAGGGTCCGTAGACAAAAGGACGAGACTGATACAAAGTGAAAGTTAAGCAAGGCTTTATTTCACGCCAAGCATCAAGAATCAATCAAACTGACCGGCCAGGGCCATCTCTTGCAAAGAGGTGACCCCTCCCAGCCTCACAGACTAACTTTTATAGAGCAAAGGCCATGTGGTTGGGCCTGGCCACATACAGGTGGCCAGTTGAATTACAATTCACCCTATAGTAGTTATTTGAACTAGCCTATCACTCTGGTCAGAATTGGCGCCCAAAAGGCAGGGCCCATATTCTTGGGCGGTTAGGGAGGTGCTTTCCTGATTGGATGTCTCCACCTGGCTTGGCTCATCCTTGGCGGGTAGGGAGGTAATACGTGCGCTTTTATTGATTGAAGGTTTCCACCTGGCCGGACACGTCCTTGTATCTGGGCTCCATCATCTCTGCCCAGCCTGACATGTCCTGATATCTGTGCTCCGTTATTGGGGGCTATTTGGCCGTATTTCACCAATTCTGTTTCTAAGTGCTTTGCTCTTGGGGGGAAGGGGCAGGTTCAATCTAAGTTTACTGCATAAACAACAAAATGGCTCGCTCTGGCTAAGTAGGCCCTTACAGTGACTATTTTATTTTTAAGTTTGACAGGTCCTCCAGGCTGGCTTGGAGTTCTGCCTTTACTACCATTTAAGTGTGACCTTGGTCGCTGATTCAGACTCCGAGTCTCTCTCTCCTGTGAAACAGGAGCAGTGCCGTTTCCCCCACAGCCCCACGGGTAGCTGAGCAGGGCAGGGAAGTGCTAAAACTGAGGCCATCTGTGATACTCGACAAATCTCAACCTTCCCTTCCTTTCTCTTCAGTTCCTTCACCCAGAAGCCAAAGCTACCTGTCTACCCTTCTCCAGTGTTGTCTACATTAACATAACTTTACTCTTCTAAGCAAATAACCTGGTTGTTCACTGTAAGAAGTTCCCGAAAGTTCTTCACTTTGCCCACTTTCAATCTTTGCCCTGCCATCCCCACCCACCCCAAACCGTGGGGGGCTCAACACACAGTGGACAGTGCCCAGACCACATACACAACCAGAACTCTCACCTACAGCCTGCAGCAGCCAGCCCAGCAACTGGTCATTGTCAACAGTAACCAGCCCGGGAAGCCAACCTACTACCTACAAATCAGACTTCTAAGGAGTCAGCCCACTGTCTCTAGCCAGCAGTCCGGGAAGCCGGGACTTGATTAATAATCACCAGCTTCCTGATTGCTGCACCCACTTGCCACTTGGACGAACTGAAGGAGAAAGCCAGGCAGGCACCCCGAACCAGTCACATGGGCTTCCCAGCATCCTGTCAGCCTGCCTGTCCCTTGCCCATGCTGATAAGCCTCCGATCGGGGCACATGTGAACTCCCTTTCTCCCAACCCTCTGCCCTCCTTTGTGTCTGTGCCAAATGCAGGTGATGGTGGCTGATTCCCTTGTTTTGAATATATATTGATATTATTTCCATTTATTTATATTTCCATTTATTTATTATTTACATTCCATGGAGATCTGCCTCTTCCCAAGGAGATGGTTTATGGGGTGCTGGGCTGCAGCAAATGCCATCCTATGTAAACAGATGAATAATATCAGGGTTCCTCTCCAGTAGGACAAGGAGCCCGCCTGAACAACCAGCCCCAGCCCACCGGCTCTCACTTACATTGTGCCCCAAAAGAGGGAAGAATTGGCATATGGGGAACTGATGCAGTTATGGCTGTAAATAAATAATAATCTGCCTGGATCCAGAGACCTCCTGGTCTCAGGGAAACATAAACAAATAAAAAATTTTAAGATGTAATATTAAAGCTTTAGAGATACTAATGATATTTTTAAAGGTATTAAAAACTTATGAGCATAGAGTTGAGGGTCCATATCTGGGCTCTCTACTCTGTTCCACTGGTCTATGTGTCTGTTTTTATGCCAGTACCATGCTGTCTTGGTGATCACAGCTTTGTTATAAAGCTTGAAATTAGGTAACGTGATGCCCCCAGCTTTATTTTTGTTTTTCAATGTTTCCTTAGCGATTTGGGGTCACTTCTGATTCCATACAAATTTTTGGATTATTTGCTCCAGCTCTTTGAAGAATACTGGTGGAATTTTGATCGGAATGGCATTAAAAGTATAGATTGCTCTAGGCAGTATAGACATTTTAACAATGTTTATTCTTCCGATCCAAGAGCATGGAATGGTCTTCCATCTTTTTGTGTCTTCTTCAATTTCTTTCATGAGTGTTCTGTAGTTCCTCCAGTACAGATCCTTTACCTCTTTGGTTAGGTTTATTCCCAGGTATCTTATGGTTCTTGGTGCAATAGTAAATGGAATCGATTCTCTAATTTCCCTTTCTGTATTTTCATTGTTAGTGTATAAGAAAGTCACTGATTTCTGCACATTGACTTTGTATCCTGCCACGTTGCTGAATTGCTGTATGAGTTCTAGTAGTTTGGGGGTGGAGTCTTTTGGGTTTTTCATATAAAGAATCATGTCAAAACAGGAAAAAATATACAGTGGAAAAAAGACAGTCTCTTCAATAAATGGTACTGGGAAAACTGGACAGCTATATGTAGAAGAATGAAACTCAACCATTCTCTTACACCGTACACAAAGATAAACTCAAAATGGATAAAAGACCTCAACGTGAGACAGGAATCCATCAGAATCCTAGAGGAGAACATAGGCAGTAATCTCTTCGATATCAGCCACTGCAACTTCTTTCAAGATATGTCTCCATGCTTGTGTATGCACTCTCTCTCTCCAAAATAAATAAATAAATAAATAAATAAATAAAATCTTGAGCAACAAAACCCAACTCAAGATCATCCTTATGCCAAAAAGGCATATTTTAGGTGACATAGTCTACTCTCCTTCAGTTCAAAAGAAGTGAGGGCATTAGCCTCTGGGGCATCCAGGGGGAGGGTGCTCAGGCAAAGGGACTAGCCAGAGCCCTGAGGGCTGAAACTAATCCACAAATCAGGCTACACAAGGCATTCACTAGAGTCGCAAGTCCTCCTAAAACACTTCCTTAACTGTGCCTTGAAAGAGATTTATCTATTTCCATATTTCCTTTGTATTTGCAACTCAGCTCCCCATTAGAAATATAGTACTATAACTATCAGTGTACAAGGAGAGGGAGTTAATAAATTATGCCTGACATTTCCAGATGGAAGTTTCTTTACAAGGATTAAACTTCAGTGTGCTTAGGAAACTAAATATTTTATAATATTTGCAGCAAGAAAATGCCACAAGGAGGGCCAAAGTTTTAATAGCACAAAACAAAGGTATTGAAATGTCTTGCATTTGCAAGCCCTTCTCAACTCATGAAAAGATCCAATTCTGGTCGATTTCAGTCTTTAAAACAATGAAAGATGTCGCCAATTGTTAAAAACATCTTTCTTTGCTTTCGTAGTGTTTATTTTTTAAATATTTTTATTTTTTAAAGGAGTATTTGAGAGAGAGTGAGAGCGTGCACATGCACGCGCGCGGTGGGGGAAGGGGTAGAGGGAGAGGGAGAAGCAGACTTCCCACTGAGCAGGAAGCCTAGCATGTTGCTGGATCCCAGAACCCTGGGATCAAGGTCTGAGCCAAAGGCAGACGCTTAACCGACTGAACCACCCAGGATCCCCAGTAGTTTTTATTTTATTAACTTAATAAAAATCTAACCATGTACCATAAATAAGCAGAGAGCCCCTACCCCAGACCTATGTGAGGCAGGAAGTAAGAGCACACCTTGGTCAATTCACAGCCTCAGGAGAGAAACATATGGATATGAAACATATGCAATAAAAATGGTGGGAAAAACATGGAGACTGTTCATCAGGCTTGATGGAGCTCACAGAGGAACGGGCTTTGGAGCCAGCACTTGAAAAATGACAGCAGCAAACACAGTGCTGGCTTTGTGTCGGGCATTGCTCTGAGTGCTTTATGACTATTAGGTCACCTTATCTGAACCACAGTGCCATGAGATAGAAATTGGTTTTGATCACATTTGTAATTGAGAAAACTAATATAAAGGGAGTTAAGGAACTTGCCCAAGGTTAACATAGCGAGTACAGAACCTGAATAGAGCCCATGGGCTCTGGTACCCGAATGTGGCCCTAACCCCAATGCTTCTTCTCTAAGAGTGAGAGTTTCCCCTTTCTGGAGTCTGACTGGTCTCCCTAACACATTGCAGGGAGGGAAGACATTTTCTGCACCTGCTGAGGTTCCCTGGCTGGGTCTGAACAAAGTTGTATTTTGTTTGGTTTTTGCCATATAACATTGTATTAATTTTAAGTGTACAACATAAAGATTTGATTTATGTATACATTGTGAAATCATCCTTCACCTCACATAGTACAATTTATTTTTATTGTGATGAGAACTTGGAGGATTTACCCTCTTAGCAACTTTCAAATCTATGATGCGGTATCATTACACATGCACAGTCACCATAGCATAAACTGCCTCTCCACGACTTACTCATCTGATAACTGGAAGTGTGCACCTTTGACTCCCTTCACCCATTTGGTGCACTCCCCCACCCCCACCTCTGGTAACTGCTGGTCTGTTCTCCACATCTATGAGTTCAAGGGTTTTTTTGGATTCCACTCTAAGAGATGTTATTCTGTGTTTGTCTTTCTCTGTCTGGCTTGGTTCACTTAGCATATCGCCCTGAATCATAAATTATTACTGAATTCATTTATTAGTTCTAAGAGTTTCTTGGGGGTCCTGTAGGGTTTTCTATATATAGTATCATGTAATCTGCAAATAGAGTTTTATGTCTTCCTTTTTTTTTCTTTTTGCCTAATTGCTGTGAGTAGGACTTGCTATACTGTGTTGAGTAAGTGCCAGGAATAGGCATCCTTGTCTTATTTCTGATCTTAGAAGAAAAGCTCTCCATTTTTCACATGTTGTCTTGTCTTTTCCGCCTTTGTTATGCAGATGGACATTCCTTCTATACCTACCCTTGAACTTTTCATCATGAATGGGTATTGATTTTTGCTGAAAGCTCTCCTTTTTTGTCGAAAAGTTCCTCTTGACCCTCTTAGACCCTCTGGGTCTAAAACAGAACAAGAGTCTTTTATAGCTTTGAGACAAAGAAGAGATAGATTTGTGAAGCATTGACAGGACAAAGAGGAGTATGTGATAAAGCTGAATAGGAAGATGAGGGTTGGTTTAACAAAGTTTGTAAAAGTTTCCTGGCCCAAGTTCCAGGAATCTGGGTCTGATGATGAGAATGTCTTCTCTCTTCCTGATACAGGAAGGGTGCCTTTCACATGGGGTTCTTTTTTTTTTTTTATTTTAAGATTTTATTTATTTATTTGACAGAGAGATCACAAGTAGGCAGAGAGGCAGGCAGAGAGAGAGGGAAGCAGACTCCCTGCAGGGCAGAGAGCCCGATGTGGGGCTCGATCCCAGGACCCTGGGATCATGACCTGAGCTAAAGGCAGAGGCTTTAACCCACTGAGCCACCCAGGCGCCCCTTCACATGGGGTTCTATGGCCTGTTTTGGGGAGGGAGTGTGGGGGCCTGGAGAGGCAGAGTGACTTTCCTGATTCTTCCATTCCTATTTAATCCACCATATTTTGGAATAGTGTGTCCTGAACCTCATCAATGTACAGAAGAAAAGCACCAGGCCTCCCCACTGACTTCACGACAGCACAGCATTCCTGTCTCTCTGTAGGCACAGCGCTAACTCAGCTCCTGGACGGGAACAAATGGATCCTGGGCTTCCTCCACTCCAAATTTCAAGGCCCAATGCACCATGCTTTTGTTCACTGGACTCCCTCCACAAACAAACCCTTACTGGTCCTTCAAGGCTTACTCACACCTGCAAAGCCCACTGCCTCCCTTTCATTCACTTATTGTTTTACTTGCACCGTCTACACTAGCAGTCCTTAGCCCTGAGCTCACCTCTGCATCTGGAAAAGGTCCCGGTGCTCAGGCCCTGTCCCCAGAGTCTTGGACCCAGCTGTCTCAGATGAACTTTGACTTCTAGAAGGGCTGGAGCCTGGTGTTCATGCTCCACACCTTCCCCAGGGCCTGGCACAAGGCGGGATGTCAATCACACGTCCTGTTTGTGGAGTGAGTAAGACAAGCAGCGCGCACCACTGCTCTGTGAGTCGGGTGCTCTTGTTATCCCATTTTGCAGTTGAGGACACTGAGGCCCAAGGATGTTTGCCCAAGATTACAGGGAGTAAACAGGCTTTAATTCTTTGGATGCCAAGTCCAGCGTTCTGCCTGCACCTGGAGAGGAAGGATGGCCCTCCATAAGGTGCCTAGAGCAGGAGAAACTGGAAGAGCCAGCCCCTGTGAAGGAAAGTGCCCCTGGGGTCTTGGGCTGCTCCAGTCCTCTGTAACGTTTGCTGAATTTTGAAGGTTCTCCTTAAAACTCATGCTTCCTTAAAACTATTCCCATCCTCTTGTTTTTAATGAATTATGAGCCATCACTTATTTATAATCCATTTACAGCTGCCTTTATGGGGCAGAAAATGAACTACTTGCCAAAGTAATTACCCTTTTTATAGACTTAGAACAAATGCTCCTAGCCCATTCCTTTCTAAATGGCTGTTGTGCTAGGTTTCTGCCCTTTCCTACCTGCCTCTCTACACTCATGATGGAGCCAGTTAGGGTGGTTTTTTACACTCACCCTAGAAGCCAGACCAACATGTGCAGAAAGCTGGCTTCTTTCTGTAAGAGCTCAAGCATTTTTAGTAAAAGGCTGTTTCTTTTTCAAGAGTGAACAGGTGTCTTCAGACCAACACAGCCCTCTCTGGGCACAGGCTCGTAATCTGCTTTGTACAGATGCTGTCACTTGGGTGTGTGGCTGTCTTGTCCAGCCAGGTGGCAAGGAGGGAAGCCTTGTAATTTGTTCAGCTCAGTGCAGAAAATATCAGGGCATTCATGCCAAAAATAAAATAAAATAAAATTACTAGTTACCGATTTGACTCAACATTCAGAGTTAATAGTTATTTTTAATATTCCAATTGATAAAGGTATGCAAATGTATACCTACGGAGCAACATATTGTTCAGCCAGTAATTATTCCAGAAATTATTCTGGTATCTAAAATGAACTGAGCACATGAAAGCTGCTTTCTCCTTGATCACTTTTCACTGTATGTTATTTGATTAGAAGTCAGAAGTCCTCCAAACCCTGAACATAATTTCTGGAGGTGATATTAAAGAAGCAATTTAAAGAGTGAGACTAAGAGAAGCAACAGAAGTGCAAATGGGTTACAGATAGGATTTCAATGGTTGGGATTAGTTAAGAAACAGGATTTTAAGACACAAATGCAACGGCCAGCAGTCAACCTCATTCTGGGGTTCTGGTCTCAGGAACAAGCCAGGTCTGGACTCTCCTGTGCTCTTCCCATGCTTAAGAAGCAAAAACTTTGAGCTCAGCTCCAGTGTTTGCCCAAGGATTGGCTGCCAAACGGACCGTGGGAAGACTTGAGGTGTCATCTAGCCTACGATGCGGTGATTTTAAGCTTTATTCAGGGACGGTGGTTATGCCGTAAGCAGCTGTGTGATTTTACGTGAGTCACTGAGGCCCTTTCCGGCCCCAGCTTCCGTACTGTGAAATGAGGCATCTGTGAATCTGTGACAAGATACCGGGGGGGGGGGGGGGGGTGGAGTCAGCTGTAGGTGGGAACAGATCATCGGAGGACAGAGCTCCATATAGAGAAGATGGGGACTCTCCATGTCCAGGACACACCTAGGCATCTCTTCCTGCCCCTGAGAGAAGGGGAGGAAGGGAGAGTCGGTGGAAGGGAAGGGAGAGAATGGGACAGGAGGAGATGAGTGGATGAATGGTCCCAGCAGGGCAGAGAGTGAAGGATGAGCCCTTCCCACCTGGTCATTGTTTTATGGCCACTTGCTTGGACAATTCTTGAAGTGCCTGAGACTTCTAAAACATGACCTTTCAGTAATAACGAGATACTTTCTAGAGAATGCCCAATGAAAGGTGGCAAGTTGAGTCTCCCTGGACTGTAAATGCATTAAGGAAAAAGACCATGAGGAGTTTCGTTAATTTCATACCAGACACATATTTGCATATACTGTCTTGCTCATAGACATGTAATACTCAGTCACAGACTGTATACACATGTAATGGATACACGTGTGCACATCACATGCCACACAGAGCATACATGTACACACACATACGTGTGCCTTCAAGACATGTGCACATGTATACATATCTGACACACATGCACATTTGCTCACATTCTCTAAGTTGAGTGCCTTGCACCAGGAGGCCAGTCCACAGCACGCCGCATGACTGACAAGGCCATGGGTGACCTCACTTGGCCCGTCATGCTTCCGTGGGACCATGCCCTTCGTCCTTCTTCAAGAATCATTTCATGCATTTGAAAAGATTTGTTGGAGGAACCAGAATCCAATAAGAGGACTGTATGTTTGACGTGGGTTTTACCGCCAGCTCACCTCTAGCATGTGTCCCTTTCGATCTTGCCCATCTCAGAATGCTTGGATTCTGTTTTCTTCTCTTTAAACCATGCTTTCAAACAGACCAATGTGATGTCATCAAAATTAAGTCACATCACCAAGAAAACAACAAGATAAGCCATTGGTTCAGAGAATACACTTGTAGATCACATTTCTGATGACGGACTTGTATCTGGAGGGAGAATACAAAGAACTCTCAAAACTCACTAATTAAAAAACAAACAAATAAATAAATAACCCAACAACACATTTTTTGAAATGGGCAAAAGATTTGAACAGACACTTCACCAAAGAAGACATATGGTTGACATGGAAGCACGTGTAAGACATTCCACATAACTGGCCACAAGAGATATGCAAACGTAAGCCCCAGTGAGGCACAGAGACTTCTCCGTTGGGTTGTCTAAACCAGGGAAGGTTGGCAACGGAGCCTGCAGCCAAGAATGGGGAGCATCTAGAGCTCTCGCCCCCTGCTGGCGGGAATGGAAGACATACCAGTACTTTGGAAGCTGGAACGCGGTGACTTCCAAATTTAGACGTATACTATCCCCCACCCAGCAACCTCACTCCTAGATAAATACCCAAGGAAAAGCAAAACATAACTTCACTCAAAAACCATTATGCAGGGGCGTCTGGTTGACACAGTCAGTGAAGTGTCTGACTCTTGGCTTTGGCTCAGATCATGACCTCAGGGTCGTGAGAACCTGCTTAAGATTCTCTTCCTCTCCCTCTGCCCCCCCAGCCTCCTCCCCCCTCTCTAAACCAAACCAAACCAAACAAGACAAAATAAAACAAACAAACAAAAAACGGTATGCAGATGTTTATGGTGGCTTTCTTTATAATTGCCCCAAACTGTAAAGTACCTACTACGTGTTCTTCAACAGACAAGTGGATCAACTGTGGTACATCTAAACAGTTAAAAAAAAATACTCAAAATTTTAAAAGACTAAACTGTTGACACACAAAACCACATGGGCGAACCGGAAATGCATAAGCCGAGTGATGATAATCAGACTCGAAGCCCGCCTACAACAGGATTCTGTTTCTAGCACATCTGGAAAACACAAAACGACTGGGACAGAAAACAGAAGAGTGGTTCTAAGGAGCTGGACCTGGAGGCAGGGGCTTCACTCCAAAGAGGCATAGGGCAATTTGTCAGGATGATAGAATCGTCCTATATTTTGATTTTGATGGTAGTCCCATGACCATATATACTTGTCCAAACTCCCACACCGTACACTAAAAGGATGGATTTGCAGGTGCCTGGCTGGCTCAGTCAGTAGAACATCTGACTCTTGATCTCAGCGTTGTAAGATTGAGCCCCATGTTGGGCATGGAGCCTGCTAATTAAAAAAAAAGAAAGAAAAGAAAAAAAAAAAAAGGATGGGTTTTGCCATGAGTCAATTGTACCTTCAAACAAATAAGCTGATTATTTTCCAAGTACCCCTTTCTTTTGGTGCCTTATCAGATACAGCAAAGAACAACCAACCAACACTGTGAACATTCTGACTTGAAATCTCTTCACCCAGAGCCACAAGTCCATCAGTATATTTTGGACAGTCCCATCAAGTAATCTGCATGACGAAGCTTGCACTCTGGTTGTCTCCCGAGGCCAGAGCCTACCTTGCAGGATGCATTCTGGTAGCAGCTGCACTCAGGAACCCATTTCTGTAGGAGTCAGCTTGGGCACCAGCCACAGATCACACCGATTCCAGGTGACACGACAGAGTCTCTGTCTTCCCTGTGAACCACGAGGGCTGCAGGTGGACTGAGGGGCCCCCAAGTTGCGCTGGGTGCTGCCAGCCTGACTGGCTTGGGCTGCTCTTTGTTAGCCTCCTTGTGTCTGCTCCTTGCACACCAAGGATAAAGGAGCCACCACTCTCTGGGGTGTGTTGTTTTCACAACAGAGGGCAGAGACTCACAGGAAGCAAAGCCCAACCACACAACTGCAGTGAAAGGTTTTGCTCAAATGCGGCGTATGGTCCATTGGCCAAAACAAGTTCCATGGTCAAGTCTAAAGTCAGTGCATGAGGGAAGAGTACTCTCCCACCTGGACACTCAGCAAGGGTCGAGGACACAGTAATTGCAAACAGAACAGCCATTCTCAGGAACACTGTACGAGGACAGGACTGCTGGGGTGTTTGTGTTAGGGAAGAGCCAGATGTGAACCTCAGTGTGCTTCAGAGGGAAATGGGGACCTGAGATTCAACTTAGTTGGCCGTGAACTGTGTCTTACACAGCAGCTGAAATTCAGCTATTCATATCTGCCTGTCTACGTTATCAGGGCTCGTGCTCAAAAATACGATGTTGAGTGAAGACACTAAGGTGATGATTTGGTTGGTGTTAGCTATTTAGCTAAACTGCTCTGGAATGGTATTGCTTCAGCACCCATCCTAGAATTGATTATTTAATACCCGCCCCCAAGAAAGAGAGGTAGAATAAATGCCCTGCAAAATTACTGAGCCTTGAAACTCTCTAGAACCTATACCCAAGCCGTGGCCCAAAAGCATCCCCTCTTTGCAGACCCCGAGAAAGACTCCGCACCATCCAGAAGTCAGAAGCTCACCTCAAGTAGCTGGTGTGACGCCATCTCTGAGGGGTTGTAGGAAGGTGCCACTCTGCAGGTGGGCTGCAGTCAGAGCCTGTCCCCCATGCCACCTGCCCTGTGGTCATGGGCAAGTGACCAAAACACCTCTGGGCCTCAGTTCTTCCAAATGCAGGACAAATGGGGATGAGAACGAAGTTGTTCTGAAAAAGGAGTGAGGTTGTCCACAGGATGCCTTGGAGAAGGGACTGAAACAGGACTCTGTTTATGCTTCAAATAGCTGGACAATCTACCCACAACCTTTAAAATGGAATGGAACTGGAGACGTAGCTAGACAGTTCTTCCTGTCCAGTGTGTTGGGTATGACATTCTGCCCTCTCTCCTGGCCTGCACGGGTCTGCTAGGGAGCCCCCGGCAGTCTTCTGGGGGGCTCCCTTCCTCTGTTCTACCCCTTATCCACCATACCCACAGTAAGTGTCATCTTTGTCCTCTGAGAAATAACTTCACAGCACCATATGCAGCTGTGCCGAAGAGCTTTCTTTCTCCAGGCTGAGCATGGAGGTAAGTGTAGTCTTCTTGGAGAGGCCAGGAACACAGGGTGAGGGATGGAGGAGGCCAGCAGGGCTGGGGAGAGCTGCAGAGAAGCCACTCCCCATGTGCCGCCATGCCTCTTCCTTCACATCTGATTCTAACTCAAACCGTTTTAGGAAATAGCTTTCTAAGCCGAAGAGTTTGCCTGGGGATACTTACAACCTGCCACCGCCCGTCCGCCGTCCCCCCCCCCCCCCCCGCACCCCGATGCTCTGGAGGGCAGGTTTCTGCCAAGCTGTGGGGGCACGTTCATAGGAGGAAGCATTTTTGGAAATAGATCCTCCACACCCCTCCAGATAAAATGAGAATGTCTACTTCTTGGGAGGGATTCTGAGTGTTATTTCTTACTCTACGGTGCAAGAAAGAGAAGCATATGGTGCGCAAACACCTTTCAGGTCCATGGATGTGAAGTCATGAAGTTGTTTGTGAAAAACAGCTCAGTTCTATACTTAAATGTCTGCAACACAGCTGCTGTCACGGCGCGATGTGCGCGGTGCTGGGGGGCATTTGGTGGATTGACAACAAAAGAAGTTGGTACTGGATGTACTCTGGTGTCACAGGAATAATTATGCTACTGAACAGTTGCTGAAATCTATTTTTAACATAAATCTCAATAATAGACACAAAAATGAAAGATTCTGTAAACCTGTTACAGGGGGGAAAATGACTCAGGTTGAGAGAGTTTCAGTAAGCGAGGGAGGTTGTTACTAACTTTGTCCCCTTGAAGGTCAAGAATGGCCACGGCCGTCCGCCTTCACTTCTCTTCACCCCTCATGCTTTGTGGTACCCCACCCACCCACCCCAATTCCCAAATACCCCCATCTCTGGATTCTCTTCCTCTCTGTTCCTTCAAGTACGTTCCTGCCCTTCTCTTTTCCTGCCTCAGCAAGTGAAAGAAGTGGTTAAGAAAGTGAGTTGGAGTCAGATATCCCAATTGGATATCACTTCTTAGAGCAATCTTGGGAAATAACTTAATGTCTGTAAATCTCCATGTTATCCGTCTGTCTAATCAAGATTATGAGTATGTTCCTATAATGTAAGCTCCCTGCAGGACCTCCCCTTTCTACAGCTTCAGAGGGCCCCATTTCACTCTGTGTGGATGCTCCCTACCCTGTACACTGTATAAGGCAGCAGACAGCCCTGGCTCCCTCACCGGTTTGAGATCTATGTGGGCAGATACTGTCTGTTTGGTTCACCAAGTGCCTAAGACACTGTGTAGAGTACAGTAAACACCCAGTAAATGCATATGAGCATCAGCTCTGTCACCATTTGCCACTCAGCTTCTTATCTCTCTGCTCCAACGTCCTGCTGTGCGGCTCCTACACTCAAGGTCATATCATGGTCCAAGATGGCTTCTGGAGTGCCAGCCATTGTATCCATACTCCAAACACAGAAAGGAAAAAGGGCAAAAGTGTGTTTCCCAGCTAATCAATGAGCCTTCCCAGGAGCTCCAGGAAATGCCTCCATTCACAGCTCTTGGTCTTGAACTTAGATGTGTGACTACACCTAACCTCAAGGGATTGAGAAATACAGTTCTTGGCTAGCTCATTGTTGCCCCATAAGAAATCAGGGTTTATATTTAAAAAGAAGGGGAGACTGTATATTGGTAGTCACGTAGCTATTTCTGCCACAAGGGCCTGGGGTATGGCTCAGAGACCTCTCTCCAGGACTGCCTGCAGCGAGGCCCAGCCCGGAGCTCTGTCTCCACAGCCTCACATTAGGGAGGGTACTTCTCTGCGGAGAGGCCTGTCACATTTTTAGAACAATCAATGTCTGAAAGTCTTTGTCTGTTTTTTATTTGG